>NC_023752.2:41196374-41496374 GCF_000499845.2 Phaseolus vulgaris
CATGAGCCGCTGGTAGGTAGCCCCCGCATTCTTTAACCCAAATGGCATGACCTTGTAGCAATAGCAAGACCGTTCCGTCATAAACGCAGTCTTGCACTCATCCATGGGGTGCATCCTGATCTGGTTGTACCCCGAGAAAGCGTCCAAGAAGCTGAGTAGCTTTCCCCCCGATGCGCTATCAACTAGAGCATCTATACTGGGTAAGGGGTAAGAATCCTTGGGGCACGCCTTGTTGAGGTCAGTGAAGTCCACGCACATTCTCCACTTGCCGCTTGCCTTCTGAACCAGTACCACATTCGCTAGCCACTCGGGGTACTGGATTTCTCTGATATGCCCTGCGGCAAGGAGCTTCTGCGCTTCGTCGTGGATCACCTTCCTCTTCTCCTCGTTGAATTTCCTTCGCCTCTGTCGCACAGGTCGAACCATAGGGTCCATCGACAGACGATGGCAGAGGAAATCGGGGTCGATACCTGGCATATCGGATGCTGACCATGCAAAGGCATTCATGTGCTTCTCTATCACACCCATGATCATCCTTCGCTCTTCTTCAACGAGGGATCCCCCTAACTTGAACTTTCTTCCCCCGATGTCCACTTCAACCCACCCTTCAGCTGGGTGGGGCCTTCTCTCATTGGCGATGACCGCCCTTGCGATCCCTGACTCGCGAGGAGTGATCGCGCCTCCTTCTTCTTCTTCAACTTGGGCTACCTGGGAGCCCCCCACCGCAGCATCCTCCATCCTCTGAGCGCCATGTATCTCTTTGACCACCGATCGCTCTTCGCGCACGCCTGGTGGTGGTTTCGTGGTGACGTGGCACACACTTCTCTTTTGCTTCAAGCTGTTCTCATAACAGCGTCTTGCCTCAGCCTGATCCGACTTGATGGTTATCACGGTCCCCTCCATCGACGGCAGCTTCAACTTCATGTGCCTCGTCGATGGTATTGCACTCAACCTATTGAGTGTTGGTCTCCCCAACAAGACGTTGTACGCAGAAGGGGCGTTCACCACCAGGTACTTTATCTTTTCAGTGCGGGCTGTCGTTCCGTCAGTGAACGTTGTCCTCAGCTCGATGTATCCCCGCACCTCTACCTGATCTCTTGCAAAACCGTAGAGACACCCGGTATATGGTCTTAGCTGATCAGGGGACAACTGTAACTTGTTGAATGTTGGCCAGAACATGACCTCTGCCGAGCTTCCTTGATCTACGAGTACTCTATGCACTCGTCTTCCCGCTGTGATGAGAGAAATGACCACAGGGTCGTTGTCGTGCGGGACAACGTCCCGTAGATCAGCTTTCCTGAAGACAATGTCCATTTCAGGGTAGTGACTCTCATTTACCGCATCTACCGCCATCACCGATCGAGCGTATCTCCTTCTCTGTGAAGCTGTGCATCCCCCACCAGAGAAGCCTCTTGCGATCGTCTGCACTTCCCCATGCACAGGGACTTCATGCTGCTGTTCTCCAGTCTGGGATCCTGACGCACGATCACCCTGCGGCTCACGCAGGTAATCTGCTAGAAAACCAGACTTCACCAACTCTGCCAGTTGGTGTCCCAGTGCCAAACAGGAGTGAAGTGTATGGCCAAAGGCCTGGTGAAACTCGCACCATTCATTCTTCTTCCTTCCAAGTATCTTATCTGTCTTCTCTGGTACTCGTAGTCTTGCTGCTACAGCAGGAAGGGCGATGAGATCCGCCAATCCTACCATGAAGTTGTATCTCAGGGGTGCGTTATTCTCCCTTGCACGCCCCCTGCTCTGATCTTTGCCCGGTGCATAGGGACGAGGTTTTTCCCGCACCTTCTTCCCTTCTTTGGCCTCATGCACCCTTGCTTGCTGTGGCTTTCCTTGCCCTCCACGCGGTCTTGGTGGTGCAGCACTTCCCCTCTTCTCAGAAACCTCTGTTTCTGCCACTATGTGCGCCACCGCCCGTCGTCGGATCTCTACAAAGGTGCTGGGATGGCTCCTGATGAGGGACTCGCTGAAGGGGCCAGGCAGCACTCCCTTCTTAAACGCGTGCACCAGCATATCTTCATCTTTGCTGGGCAATCTAACCACTTGTGCCCCAAAACGGTTGAGGTAGTCCTTCAGCGACTCACCTTGGTATTGACGCACGTCGAATAAGTCGTATGACACCACTGCCGGTGCTTTGTTGACGATATATTGCTCAGTGAAGAGCTTTGAAAACTGAGAGAAAGACGTGATATGTCCTTCTGGTAAACTCACGAACCACTCCATGGCGATTCCGCTCAACATGCTCGTGAACATCTTGCAGTACACAGCGTCTGAGCCCCCAGACAACATCATCTGGGTGTGGAACGCCGTCAGATGCGCCTCTGGGTCTTCTACCCCCTTGAACGATGCCTTCACCCCCACCAGGTTGGGAGGCACCATGGTTCCCATGATCTCAGGGGAGAATGGCATGGGGAATGCTCTTGGAGGTGAGGGCTGCCTAGACACCCTTTCGTCAACAATGCGTTCCCTCTGCGCCTGCAGCGTCCTTCTCAACTCTTCGTTGACGCGATTCAGCTCGTCGTTCCTGCTTTGCGACGCAGCCAACTCCGTCTGCATCCTTTCTTGTTCAACTTTCGACGCTGCGGCGTTATCGTGCAGCGTGCGCACAATTTCCAGGACCTGCGCCATTGTCACAGCTCCTTCGTCAGCAGATGGCGCAGGTGATGGTTGTCTGTTTCTAGGCATCTTTCTCTATCAAAGAGACTGATAAAACTCTGGTGAGCTTCAAAAACTGTGGTGTATATGGGACAACGATTCACTCGTGCCCCACGGTGGGCGCCAAATGATCCTGCCGGCAACTCGAACGTGGAGGAATCGCTCTGTAGCACACTCTTTCCCGTCTACGCGATTGCGTTTTCTACAGAATCACCCTCAGAACCTTCTCTTGGATCTCCAAACGTGACCTGCAAAACACACAGACGGCGCCTCTAGCGGCCGTTTGCACTCTGACGATCAAGTTAGTCCACAGAACCACCAAATGAGAAAACTAGTAGTGTGTGTGAAAAACTCTTGCTCTCTGTTTTTTTTTTCGTATCCCCCTCCTCTCCCTGATTCCTTCCTTTTATCTCTCTCTCGCTGTTTTCTGGGCATAACAGAATTCTGTTATGCTTTTCTGGCATGTGTCAGAACCCTGTTAGGCTTTTCAGAGACAGTGTACCTGCAGAATCAGAGAGTGTGGGTGTCTGTGCGTGTCCGCGCGTCTCTGCGCTGGGCTTCGCCTGTCTGTACCCTTAATGGTACGGAGTGCACTTTTGTTTGGACCGCACCCCTCTCAGATGGTGACACGTGGAGGCCTGCAACTCACATCTAACCACACACGTGTCACTTACTGGAAGGGCTCTAGCGCTTCTTTTTGTGTGCCTAAGTTACGCCCTTGCAGAGTAACTTAGGATATTTCTCTCATCTGGGTAAGTCGCATACTCTTAGGAGAACGTCGGGTGCGGCTGGTCTAGGCACACTCACCAGACGTTGCTCTCTGTGTATACAGCTTACCCTTCACGATGTCACGCACGTAATGGGTTGAGGGAATCACCAATCACTGACTGGTTTACTGGTTCCCTCAGGCCACTCTCGTGCATGATTCCCTGAGGTGTGCTCATGCGAGATCCATGCGTAACGCTCTCGCTGGGAACCTCAGTCCCAGTTTAACTGCGTGTAACACGAGACCCCGATGACAATACACCCGATGACTGATCAGTGTTTATTTGCTTCTCGCGCTCTGCCTTCAGGCGCGAGTCTGGGAACTGGTCTGTCGGTGGCCACTTGGCTACTGACCACCGATCACCATTCTGGATGATCTGTCCCCCGACCTCTCTGCCGCCTGATCTGTCGGTGGTCGCTTGGTTACTGACCACCGATCACCATTCTGGATGATCGTCTCCCTGACCTCTCTGCCACCTGGTCCACGTGTCACCCTGCGAGTGGTCCACGTGGTTCTCTGCTGCTGATGTCATCGACTACCGATGACCGATCGGATCAACTCTTATAGATGGAAACTTCTTTAGATTTGGATTTTCTCACCCTGTGCAGATATGTGTGCACGGCGAGCAATGCACCAGACTCATGACTGAGCTGCACGAGGGGGTGTGCGGAAGCCACGTAGGTGGTCGCACTTTGGCAAGTAGAGTACTCCGCGCGGGGTACTACTGGCCAAAGCTGAAGGAAGACTGCATAAGGTTTGCTCAGCGTTGCAAACAGTGTCAACTGCATGCAGACTGGCACAAGGCACCCCCTGAGGAGTTGAGGTCCATCCATAGCCCGTGGCCATTCCATACATGGGGGATTGACATCCTAGGACCCTTTCCCCTGGCGGTGAGGCAGATGAAGTTCCTCATCGTGGCCATCGAGTATTTCACCAAGTGGGTGGAGGCAGAGCCAGTCGCACACATCACCGCACAGAAAGTCGAGCACTTTGTCTGGAAGAACATTGTCTGCCGCTTCGGAATACCCAAGAGGCTGGTTTCCGACAATGGCACCCAGTTCACAAGTCATCAGCTGAGGAAGATGTGTGAAGAGTTAAAGATGCAACAGGTTTTCGCTTGAGTGGAACACCCACAAACCAATGGGCAGGTGGAGTCAGCAAATCGAGTACTGCTCAGGGGGCTGAAGCGAAGACTAGACAAGGCCAAATGAGGCTGGGCAGAGGAGGTCCCCAGAATTGTATGGTCTTATCACACCACCCCACAGTCCAGCACCCATGAGACACCTTTCAGCCTTGTCTATGGGACAGACGCCATGATTCCTGTGGAGGTACAGGAGAGCTCTCCCAGATTCTTGAACTTCGTTGCTGAAAAGTCCAATGAAGAGCGTAAGGTGAATTTGGACCTGCTAGACGAAGTGCGAGAAGAGGCCAGAGTCAGTGCTGAAGCTGTGAAGAGAAGAGTAGAGCGGAGGCACAACTCTAAAGTGAGGCCCAGGCGCTTCCAGGAAGGTGATCTGGTGATGAGAAAGGCGCATCAGAACGACATGCAGAACAAGTTGTCCCCAAAGTGGACAGGCCCGTACAGAGTGGTGGAGACATTGGAGAACGGAGCCTATCGCCTAGAGACTTTGGAGGGAGGAGCAATCCCCAGAACGTGGAACGCCACCCATTTAAAATTTTATTTCAGTTAAAACTGTACAGTAATGGAGTTCTCGCGCTAGAAGATACATGTTTTGTATGTGATGGAAACAGTTGAACAGACAAGGGGGCACTCTTTTCCCTAAGGAGGGTTTTTAACTAGGCCACCCAATTAAAGAAAAATTTCCAGCATATCAAGTGTGCTCAAGTATTAAAGTTAAAGTCCTCCTTGCCCCAGGTGCAAGTGCAGGTGATTGGTTAGGCCCTACTTGCCCTAGGAGCAAGTACTGGCACTGATCCAAGTCTTCCTCACCCCAGGTGTGAGCGCAAGCAGTTAAAGGTTTGAAAAGCCAGGGGTGCTAGTAAGACCAAGGGAGGGAAAGGGAAGGTTTTGACGAAATGTCCTTACCCGCTTAGCATGCACCAATATTGGCCCAGTAAAGCTCTTAGTCCGAAACCCTTCTCACCCCAGGAGTGAGGCAGGGAATGAACGACTCAACGCCCCGAAGGGTGATGACCTTGGGGAAAGTAAGAGGGGTTAGCGAGAAACACTTTTATTTCCACAAAGCAAGGCATCACCTCGAGCGATCGATGCCAAGGTTCTCTATGCACTTAGCGCTAGAGCGACTGAGAAGCTAGGTGAAGATCGAGGAACGATCACTGATGAGTCGTCAGTGATTGGTTAGTGGTGTAAAGCAGCACACGAGGACTGTCAAACACCAAGCTAAGGGAATAGCCAGGCGTGATCAAGTAGAAGCGAAAGAATAAGAGAAGCAGATCGCGCTAAGCCTAAGCTGGTTAACACTTAGTCGTGCGCAAAGTGAAAGACAAAGCTCAAGATCGCGCTAAGCCTAAGCTGGTTAACACTTAGTCGTGTGCGAAAGGAAAGATAAAGCCCAAGATCGCGCTGAACCTAAGCTAGCTAACAGTTAGTCGCGCGCATAAAGATAAGTGAAGCTCAAAGAAAATACAAGGGAAGAAACTTATGCAAGAAAAGAAGCATTGAGAGTTTGTATTCACAGTCAAGTCTTATACAAATTTTGGGAGTAATAAGAAAAATTGTGCAGAAGTTAAATTTACAGAGAAGAGAAAAGATTAAGGGGCAGGAAGGATGAGCTTTCCATCTACCACTTCATGATAGATGCTGAACTGCGAGAGGTCCAGGTCCGGGAGAACGCATCTGATTTGCTCGAGTGCTAGCTCGAATCCATCAGTAAGGGCATCAGCACCCACGTTCATCAAATCAGCATTCTCCGCCTCCAGTTTTTGCTTTGAGGCCTCCGCAGCATCTCTCTCGGTGGTAACGGCAGCAAGGGAGGAGGCAGCTTCAGACAGTTTGCCCACCACCTTCTCAAGTCTCTTCTCCCCAGCAGCAGCTGCTTCTTTGGTGGACTCGAGCTCCCCCACTAATTGAGAATTCAGTTGGCGTAGGGAGGAAATCTCGGCACGCAGCTCCACCACCGTGCAGTCCAAAGAGCTAACAGCTTGCCCCATCAAGATCTCTGTCTTGATGGTCTCTTGGACCTGCGCCAGGTACTCCCTCCTAGCTTTCTCCACCATGCCCCGCATCAACTCTACAGATTCTTGGGCAGCTTCGAAGTCACTTCGCAGTGACTCCTTGTCGTGCTCCAGATCCTTCACCCTCTTCTCCAGGGCTAGTTGCTTGCGATGCTGGGTGGAAAATTCCAGAGAGAGCACCACCTGCTTGGCCAGGTGCATATCCACCTCATCACCATTCCATTCGACAAGCTCCCGGTTGCTTATGAGCTGTCGAACCAGGGTGATGACCCTGCTGAAGTTTTCGTGGTTGGCCCCAGAAGTGCTTGGGCGCGAGCTGGACACCCCACCTTCAGCAGTGGCGGTGGGAATTGGCAGTGGTGGTGGTGGACCCCCAGCAGGATGAGCAGGTGGACCAGGTGATGGGCCTGCTGGGGGGGAAGATGGCAGTTGAGAAGATGGAGGCAACTGCTGGCCTGGAGAAGGAAGACCGGTGGGCTCTTGATGGAGATCAAGCCCAAGAGAACATGGAGGCCACTCATCAAGCTCAAGAAGAGGTGGAGGCACAAATGGAGGACGCCCATGGAGGTCAAAGTCCACCTCAAAGGATTACAAGAAGCATGTTCAAAGCCTTGGGAGCTAGAGGACATTTATTTTCTCTTTTTGTAGTGTCTTTAGTTGAAGGTGCTTAGAGGGAAACCTTAGAAACCTCTTTTGTTATAGCATCTTTTAGGTTTTAAATAGGACCTTTAGGGGGGTGTATTAGTAGATAGGTGTAGGAGTAAATAAGGAGGTGCCAAAGTGAGAGAAAGGATCACACCTTCCTCATGCCTTGTTTTTGGCGCAAATTCTAGAAGCTTTTTGGGAGGGAGTTTTTTTGAATTTGTGTAGCTTACATTTCAGCACCTTAGGCTATAAATAGAGGTGCTCTCTTTGTAAAATGGAGATTTGAATTTTATCTAAAGAAACTATACTCAAAATTGGAGTGAGCATTTGGAGAGCTTTGAGCTTCTTCTCTAGTCTTATCTTGAAGGACCATGGTTTCCTCAAGTGGCGGCTTCCACACTCATCTAGGAGCAACCATTCTTCTAGTGGCGTGATCATCCAACCATTCCTCCATCTTCATGAGCATTCTCTTCTCCTTCCTTTCTTCTTCTTCAATTTGTTCATGTTGTCTTGTGTTTTGAGTTGTTGTTGTTTCGGTTCTTCTAATTTTCCAGCACCTATAGTTTGTTTGTTCCTTAATTCTGTTCGGTAGTTTTTGATTTTAATTCAATTCTGTTCGGTTTCTTCTTTTTTTAATTCTCCTTTGTTGATTCAATTTGACAATATTTGGTTCATCCAAATGAGTTTGAGAATTGGTACTTGTTTTGGTGAGTTCTTGATTTTAGAACCATGATCCAACTTCTAAGAAAGTGCCTCTATATTTTCCAGCTCAAGGTGATTCCTCAAAGTGTCAAGAATCTTGTTCTATGTGGCTATTGGAATCACATCATGTGGTATCATGAGTCTTAGGTTCTTCTTGTTTAATTGTTGAGTTGTGTGCACTTTATTTCAAGAGCTCTTTTTAATTTCTTGCAATTTAAGTTTCTGTTTTAGAATTTTAATTGAGTTTTCTTGCTGTTTTTCTTTTGCTCCAAGTGTTTGTGGAAAGGTTTATGGCACTCATAATTCTTATGAGTATGGTTGCTCTTTTGGAATGGCATTATCCTTCCTAGAGTATACCTTAAGCTTCCTTTCACTTGTTACAATTTGTGTTGTGTCTTTTAATTTTTGAATCATGTCAAGTTTTGTCTTAGTCATGTTTTTCCATATATGTCATTACTTCTAGTAGTACTTTTATTGTTTTGATTGTTTCTTGCTTTGGTGTCATATAATTTTCTGAATTGATGTTGCTCCTTTGTGCATTTTCTTTTTAGAGTTGAGTTCATACTTGTATTCTAGACCTATACAAGTTCCAATACATCATTTTCTATTATGTCTTTGCTAGTTCATCATTCTGTTTTTTATTCCTATTAGGATTCCTCTGTTTCTGAAAAAAGTGCTTACTGTTTTTCCTTATTGCAACTGATTTACGTACTGTAAAATTCTGAAATTCTGGATTTGAGATATTCAAAGTGTTAGAAAAGAATAGAAAAAAGAATCATTCAAAAATATGAAGTACACAAAAATGATAAATAAAATAAAAAAAGTGTACATTCCTGCCGAAAAAAATACGGTAATCTGGCAGTGATTTTAAAAAATTTATTTCTCTCAATTGGCTTACTGTTTTTAATTGATTCCAGTGCCATTTTTGAGTTAACATCTTGAAGTTTCTGTGGTATAAATTTCATAATCCAGTTCGCTCTAAAACGTTCCAGTTAAATCAGTGAATATCAAGCACAGTTTGCATAAAAAAAATTTTCCAGTAGCTAATATTTTTGTTTTCTTCATCTACTCTAGTGCTTTTCCTTAGGTATTCTTTTGTGTGCCTACTTTTCTCATTGAGTTCTTTATTTTCTTGATTGTCTTTCATTCTTATTCTTTGAGTTTGTCTTAAATATAGTTTTCCTTTTGCAATTACCTTTCCTTGCTTATACCTTTTTCTTGTTTGTCTTTATTGTTTCTTTGGTTTTGTGGTGGTTTGCTCTTAAGATTGGTGTGCTTGCTTTGACATATTTCATTTGAGGATTCCAAGGCCTCAAGATCAGATTGGTGCAAGAACATTATTTCTTTGAGAGTGATATCTTTTTCAGCCTTAAATTCACTTCGGCAGTTTCAATTGCAAAGCTCACTGTTTTTGCTAATTTTTAACTTGTTTGCTGTTTTGTGTGTTTGCTGTTTTTTTTAATTACAAATGGCTGGATCTTCAAGTGATGCATCCTACAAGCAGAATTCTCCTTCCAAAGCTTCCATTCTTGGTGAATTACATGAAGCTCAAAGAACAATTAGAAGGTTGGAGGAAAAAATGCAAAAGATGGAGGTCCAACAAACTAGACCATCTCCTTCTATCCATGATGGACATCATTCTCATAGACCTTCGTCAAGAGCTTCTTCAAATGATGTTGGCCGTGAAGATGAGCATAGGAGAAGGAGACCTCCACCCCAAGTCCATGGACAAAGACATCATCACCAAGGGGAAAGAATTCACTACGGCAATGGCTTCTACCATGATGCAAAGTCCAAGCTTCCTTCGGTCAAACTACCTTGTTTTAATGGTTCTAGTGATCCAAATGTGTATTTAGATTGGGAGGCTAAGTGTGAACAAATTTTTGAGATCCATGAGATCCAAGATGAGCATAAGCTTAAGCTAGCCACCCTAGAGTTTAGTGATTATGCCATGAAATGGTGGCATGGAATTGTAAAGGACATTATCTATCACAAGGGTCCTCCCGTGGACTCTTGGAACTCTTTAAAGGATCATATGCGCGCTAGGTTTGTGCCCCCACATTTTAGGAAAGACCTCATGTTGAGACTCCAACGGTTTCAACAAGGCACGCTAAATGTGGATGAATATTATAAGGAGCTTGAGACGCTTGTGCTTAAAATTGAATTAGAAGAAAGTGAAGAAGCCATGGTTGCTAGGTTTGTGAGTGGTCTTAGGAAGGATATCCAAGACATTGTTGAGTTACAAGAGTATTCATCATTGGGCTCTTTAGTTCATCTTGCAATGAAGGTGGAAGCCCAACTTGCTAAGAAAAACTCTTTTAAAAATGCTTCCAATAATGGATACTACTCCAAGTCTTGGAGAAACAAAACTTCTTTTTCAAAACATCCTTCCAAAGATTCTTCTTTCAAACCCAAGGAATCTAAGCCATCAACATCTAGACCTAAGTCTCCCACTAGAACATCTAACACTAAATGCTTTAAATGTATGGGTTATGGTCATATTGCTGCAAATTGTCCTTCAAAACGAAGTATGTACATGCATGAGGGCATTGTAGTTAGTGAGCATGATTCGGATTCTTCAAAGCATTCATTGCATTCTCATGCATCTAGTGAGGAAGAGAGTGAATGTCCACTTGAAGGGGACTTGTTAGTTGTGAGAAGACTTCTTGGACAAGTTTCACAACCTTTTGATGAAAGTCAAAGGGAAAATATTTTCCATACAAGATGTCTTATTCAAAACAACATTTGTTCCTTGATAGTGGATGGGGGTAGTTGTGCAAATGTGGCTAGTACAAGAGTAGTAGATAAGCTTGGATTGCCTACTATCTCTCATACAAAGCCCTACAAATTACAATGGCTTAGTGAAGTAGGAGAAATAATTGTTAATAAACAAGTCCTCATCCATTTCTCCATTGGAAAATACAAAGATGAGGTATTATGTGATGTTGTGCCCATGGAAGCCACTCATGTTCTTTTGGGAAGGCCTTGGCAATTTGATAGAAAAGTTTTACATGATGGCTTTACCAACAAATTATCTTTTGAATTCCATGGTCACAAGGTTACTTTAAAATCTCTCTCTCCAAGAGAAGTCCATGAGGACCAAGTTATCATGAAGAAAAAGAGGGAGAGTGAAAAAGATAAAAAAGATAAAAAAGATAAGAGTTCTAAGCCTACACTCCTTGTGTCTAGGCGTGACATTGAAAGGGAAATAGTGGCTCATCATCCTCTTTTTTTAGCCATCCCTAGAACTCTTAGCATAGAAACACTTGTTGATAGTCCTCATTGCTTGGAAAATTTGGTAGAAGAGTTCAAAGATGTGTTTCAAGATCCTCCAAATGGACTTCCACCTTTGAGAGGGATTGAGCACCAAATTGATTTGATACCGGGCTCTTCTTTACCAAATCGTCCCGCATATAGGACCAATCCAAGTGAAACCAAGGAAATTCGCCAACAAGTTGAGGCTTTGATTGAAAAAGGGTGGGTGCAAGATAGCATGAGTCCTTGTGCTATGCCTATCATCTTAGTGCCAAAAAAGGATGGCACATGGCGAATGTGTTCGGATTGTAGGGCCATAAATAACATAACCATTAAGTATAGGCATCCCATACCTAGACTAGATGATTTGTTGGATGAATTACATGGTTCAAAAATCTTTTCAAAGATTGATCTTAAAAGCGGCTACAATCAAATCCGTATCAAACCGGGTGATGAATGGAAGACGGCTTTTAAGACCAACTTTGGTTTATATGAGTGGTTAGTTATGCCTTTTGGTTTAACTAATGCACCAAGTACCTTCATGCGCCTCATGCATCATGTTCTTAGACCTTTCATTGGTAAGTTTGTTGTGGTTTACTTTGATGACATTCTCATTTATAGCTTATCTTTGAATGACCATAGGTTGCATGTTAGGCAAGTTTTGGAAACCCTTAGGAAGGAACATTTGTATGCTAACCTTGCTAAATGTATGTTTGCTCTTGATCATATAGAATTCCTAGGGTTTGTTGTGAGTTGTAAAGGGGTCCATGTGGACAAAACCAAGGTGGTGGCCATTCAAAATTGGCCTACACCGAAATCTTTGAATGAGGTCCGAAGTTTTCATGGGCTTGCTTCTTTCTATAGAAGATTTGTCCCAAACTTTGGTACCATTGCCGCACCACTCAATGACATAGTGAAAAAGGATGTGGTCTTTCATTGGGGAGAAGCACAACAAAATGCTTTTGATACTTTGAAAGAAAAATTGACTAATGCTCCCATCTTGGCCCTTCCTAATTTCACTAAGACATTTGAGATTGAGTGTGATGCTTCAAGTATAGGTATTGGGGCTGTTCTCCTTCAAGAGGGCCACCCCATAGCCTATTTTAGTGAGAAATTGAAGGGAAGTCATCTCAACTATTCCACCTATGATAAGGAATTATATGCACTTGTTAGGGCTTTGTTTACTTGGCAACACTATCTTTTTCCCAAAGAGTTTGTGATACATAGTGATCATGAATCTCTTAAATATTTGAAAAGCCAAAACAAACTTAACAAGAGGCATGCTAAGTGGGTGGAATTCATTGAGCAATTTCCTTATGTGATCAAACACAAGCAAGGCAAAATAAATATTGTGGCGGATGCTCTTTCTAGAAGATACACCTTGCTAAATCTTTTAACCTCTCAATATCTTGGTTTTGATCACATTAAGGAACTTTATCATGATGACCTTGATTTTTCTCCCATCTATCAAGAGTGTCTTAAAGGAGGACACAAAGACTTTTTTATTCAAGATGGCTTTCTTTTTAAAGGAAAACGTCTTTGTGTTCCCCAATGCTCTATTAGATTATCTCTTGTTAGAGAAGCTCATGAGGGGGGTTTAATGGGACATTTTGGGGTTGCTAAAACTTTGGATGTGTTGCATGAACATTTCTTTTGGCCTCATATGCATAAACATGTTCATAGTTTGTGTGATAAATGCATAGCTTGCCGCAAAGCTAAGTCTAAAATGCATCCCCATGGTCTTTATACTCCTCTTCCTATCCCTTCAATGCCTTGGGTGGATATATCTATGGATTTCATTTTAGGCTTACCCAAGACATCAAAGGGAAAGGACTCCATTTTTGTGGTAGTGGATCGTTTTTCAAAGATGGCTCACTTTATTCCTTGCCACAAAGTGGATGATGCATGCCACATTGCAAACCTCTTCTTCCAAGAAGTGGTTCGCTTGCATGGGATTCCTAGGTCTATAGTGTCCGATAGAGATCCTAAGTTCTTGAGTCACTTTTGGAAGACCTTGTGGGGCAAGCTTGGAACTAAGCTTTTATTTTCTACCACTTGCCACCCACAAACTGATGGTCAAACCGAGGTGGTGAATAGAACTTTGGGACAACTATTGAGATGCTTTATTTCGGGGAATCCTAGAGTGTGGGAGAATTTACTACCCCATGTTGAGTTTGCATATAACCGAGTAGTAAATTCTACCACCTCCCATTCTCCTTTTGAGGTGGTCTATGGGTTTAATCCCCTAACACCTCTTGATCTTCTTCCTATTCCCCTTCTTGACGATGTCTTGTGCAAAGATGGGGATGAAAAGGCTTCTTTTGTGAAAACTTTGCATAAAGACATCAAGAAGAGAATTGAGAAGAAGGTTGGCAAGTATGCTGAACTTGCCAATAAAAGGAGAAAAGCATTGTTGTTTGATGAGGGCGATTGGGTTTGGCTTCACTTGAGGAAGGATCGTTTTCCTACTCAAAGGAAGTCCAAACTAATGCCTCGAGGGGATGGACCTTTCCAAGTCCTCAAGAGGATTAATGACAATGCTTATGAGTTAGATATGCCTGATACATTCTTAGGTAGTCATACTTTTAATGTCAGCGATCTAACTCCTTTTTCTGTAGGTCTCCAGAATTCGTGGTCGAATTCTCTCCAACTCGGGGAGTATGATGGAGATCAAGCCCAAGAGAACATGGAGGCCACTCATCAAGCTCAAGAAGAGGTGGAGGCACAAATGGAGGACGCCCATGGAGGTCAAAGTCCACCTCAAAGGATTACAAGAAGCATGTTCAAAGCCTTGGGAGCTAGAGGACATTTATTTTCTCTTTTTGTAGTGTCTTTAGTTGAAGGTGCTTAGAGGGAAACCTTAGAAACCTCTTTTGTTATAGCATCTTTTAGGTTTTAAATAGGACCTTTAGGGGGGTGTATTAGTAGATAGGTGTAGGAGTAAATAAGGAGGTGCCAAAGTGAGAGAAAGGATCACACCTTCCTCATGCCTTGTTTTTGGCGCAAATTCTAGAAGCTTTTTGGGAGGGAGTTTTTTTGAATTTGTGTAGCTTACATTTCAGCACCTTAGGCTATAAATAGAGGTGCTCTCTTTGTAAAATGGAGATTTGAATTTTATCTAAAGAAACTATACTCAAAATTGGAGTGAGCATTTGGAGAGCTTTGAGCTTCTTCTCTAGTCTTATCTTGAAGGACCATGGTTTCCTCAAGTGGCGGCTTCCACACTCATCTAGGAGCAACCATTCTTCTAGTGGCGTGATCATCCAACCATTCCTCCATCTTCATGAGCATTCTCTTCTCCTTCCTTTCTTCTTCTTCAATTTGTTCATGTTGTCTTGTGTTTTGAGTTGTTGTTGTTTCGGTTCTTCTAATTTTCCAGCACCTATAGTTTGTTTGTTCCTTAATTCTGTTCGGTAGTTTTTGATTTTAATTCAATTCTGTTCGGTTTCTTCTTTTTTTAATTCTCCTTTGTTGATTCAATTTGACAATATTTGGTTCATCCAAATGAGTTTGAGAATTGGTACTTGTTTTGGTGAGTTCTTGATTTTAGAACCATGATCCAACTTCTAAGAAAGTGCCTCTATATTTTCCAGCTCAAGGTGATTCCTCAAAGTGTCAAGAATCTTGTTCTATGTGGCTATTGGAATCACATCAGCTCTGAGGCAGGTTGAGCACAGGGAGGTGGGGGAGACCCTTCCTCTACTTCCACTACCTCGATCTCTCCAGGCTGGAGAGACGAAGCCCCCTCAACTGCTGGCTTCTTCCTCTGACGGTGTATAAGGGGAGAGCCAGAGCTCTCCTCTTCAGTTGAGGCCACGGTAGCAGCAGCAGCAAGTGAAGTGGAAGCCTTCACCAGCCTTTTCCTTTTCTTTCCTAGCTTGGGGCCTTCAGCTGGCGCGACCGAGAGTGGAGGGGCTGCGATGGGCTCAGTCGTAGAAGAGGAGGACCCAGTGCCCTTGGTTCCCCGACGCTTGGCAAGCTCTAGCAAGGCCAGCTTCCTGTCTTTCCCCGTCATTGAGTCTGCATAGACGAGAAAAGGAAGGGTTAGTTGGCCAAGTTATGCAAGTAAGTCAAAAAGCACATAAAAACATGCATGAGAAGAGACAAGTATCCTAAGAAGTGCAAGAAGAGCTACCTATATATTTTTTCAGAGCCACCACATCAAATTCATCCTTGATGAGGCGGGCGGAGTTGTACTTGGCCCCTAGGAGCAGCCCACATAGCTCGCGCTCGTAGGGGGCCATAGCTTCGAGGTCCCTGGACTTCTTGAATTCAACTCCAGGAACCCAGTAGAGGGGGTATCCCTCGAGCAGATTTGGACTTTGAGGGGTAGCAGATATCATGTAGAATCTGCCCTTCCAGTCTTTGAAGGATTGCTGGTACAGGCCCAGGAGCACCCGCCCAGCAACCCCGTTCAGGCTAACCCAGGACCTGTCCCCAGGGTTCTTCGCTTCGAAGAAGTAGAGGAACACGTCCACGGAGGCGTTGTGCCCGAAATGACTGCAGAGGATTTGAAATGCCCGGATGAAGGCCCAGGAATTTGGATGGAGTTGACAAGGCGCGACGTTTAACTCCATCATCAGCTCCTTTTCGAAGAAGGTGAAAGGGAGGCGCAGCTTCAACCTCTTGAAGATAGCGGAGTAGATGAAAACGAAGGGCACCCCATTGGTGGCCCTGTCATCCGCGCAGATGGGCATTCCTCGAGGAGGAATGCGAATTCGGATATTGAAGTCATTCTCCTTGTCGATGGCGCAGGAAGGCTCATCAGGATTGTGGCTCAGCAAGGACGTGAGGTGGCCCTGGGGCAATAGAGTGGAGGTTTCAGCGAGCAACGCCAGGGAGGCCCATTCGTAGACCCTGGCGTTGTCATGGAAGGAGGTAGCAACAGGCGGTAGTCGATGACGTCAGCAGCAGAGAACCACGTGGACCACTCGCAGGGTGACACGTGGACCAGGTGGCAGAGAGGTCAGGGAGACGATCGCCAAGAGCGGTGATCGGTGGTCAGTAACCAAGTGACCACCGACAGATCAGGCGGCAGAGAGGTCGGGGGACAGATCATCCAGAATGGTGATCGGTGGTCAGTAGCCAAGTGGCCACCAACAGACCAGTTCTCAGACTAACGCCTGAAGGCAGAACGCGAGAAGCAAATAAACACTGATCAGTCATCGGGTGTATTGTCATCGGGGTCTCGTGTTACACGCAGTTAAACTGGGACTGAGGTTCCCAGCGAGAGCGTTACGCATGGATCTCGCATGAGCACACCTCAGGGAATCATGCACGAGAGTGGCCTGAGGGAACTAGTAAACCAGTCAGTGATTGGTGATTCCCTCAACCCATTACGTGCGTGACATCGTGAAGGGTAAGCTGTATACGCAGAGAGCAACGTCTGGTGAGTGTGCCTAGACCAGCCACACCCGACTTTCTCCTAAGAGTATGCGACTTACCCAGATGAGAGAAATATCCTAAGTTACTCTGCAAGGGCGTAACTTAGGCACACAAAGAGAAGCGCTAGAGCCCTTCCAGTAAGTGACACGTGTGTGGTTAGATGTGAGTTGCAGGCCTCCACGTGTCACCATCTGAGAGGGGTGCGGTCCAGACAAAGTGCACTTCGTACCATTAAGGGTACAGACAGGTGCAGCCCAGCGCAGAGACACCCACACTCTCTGATTCTGCAGGTACACTGTCTCTGAAAAGCATAACAGGGTTCTGACACATGCCAAAAAAGCATAACAGAATTCTGTTATGCCCAGAAAACAGAGAGAGAGAGATAAAAAGAAGGGATCAGGGAGAGAAGGGGGGGACGAAAAATAGAGAGCAAGAGTTTTTCAGACACACTACTAGTTTTCTCATTTGGTGGTTATGTGGACTAACTTGATCGTCGGAGTGCAAACGGCCGCTAGAGGTGCCGTCTGTGTGTTTTGCAGGTCACGTTTGGAGATCCAAGAGAAGGTTCTGAGGGTGATTCTGTAGAAAAACGCAGTCGCGTAGACGGGACAGAGTGTGCTACAGAGCAATTCCTCCACGTTCGAGTTGCCGGCAGGATCAGATCCCATAGTTGTCTCGCTAGTCATGGCGGGAAGGAAGGTCCACCAGGTACTGGTGGACCAAGGAAGCTCGGCAGATGTAATGTTCTGGCCGACTTTCACCAAGCTGCAGCTACCCCTTGACCAGTTAAGGCCCTATGGAGGATGCTTATATGGGTTCACTGGCGATCAGGTGGAGGTCAGGGGGTACATTGAGCTGAGAACTACGTTCACGGATGTGGTGGCCTCGAGGACGAAGAAGATCAGGTACCTCGATGTGAACGCCCCCTCGGCGTATAACATTCTGTTGGGAAGACCGACCCTCAACAGAATAGGAGCTGTGCCCTCAACCAGGCACATGAAGGTTAAGTTGCCCTCAATGGAGGGGGTGGTGATCACCATAAGATCCGACCAAAAGGAGGCAAAGAAGTGCTACGAAAACAGCCTCAAGAATAAGAGGTCGGTGAGCTACATAACCACGACGCCGCCTCCCAGTGTGAAGCCCAGGCCAACAGAATGGCGAGTTGTTGATGCGGCGATGGAAGTGACCGCCGGAGGCGATGTCACCATGGTAGACGCTAAGGTTGAGGGAAAGAGCGCCGGACGGAAAAAAGAAGCGAGAAACCGCCCAGAGGAAGCGAGGGAGTCGGGAATCGCCAGGGCGGTGATCGCCAGGGAAACCAGGCCCAAACCCGTCGAGGAGTGGCTCGAGAGGGAGATCGGGGGCAAGGTCTTCAAGTTAGGGAGATTTTTGGAAGGTGAGCTCCAAGACCAGATCGCCAAGGTGATAGAACGACATCTGGATGATTTTGCATGGTCTGCTTTAGACATGCCGGGAATCGACCCCGATTTCTTGTGTCACCATTTGGCAATGGACACACAGGTCAGACCAGTGCGACAGAGAAGAAGGAAGTTTAATGAGGAGAGGAGACAGGCGATTAGGGATGAAACGCAAAAGCTCCTCGCTGCAGGCCATATCAGGGAGGTCCAGTACCCTGAATGGTTAGCTAATGTCGTGCTGGTAAAGAAGAGCAATGGGAAGTGGCGCATGTGCGTCGACTTCACAGACCTAAACAAGGCTTGTCCAAAGGATTCATACCCTTTGCCAAGTATAGATGCCATGGTCGACAGCGCAGCAGGGTGCAAGTTGCTGAGTTTTTGGACGCCTTCTCGGGGTACAACCAGATAAAGATGCATCCCATGGATGAAGAGAAGACCTCCTTCTTGACTGAGAGATCGTGCTACTGCTATGAGGTGATGCCCTTCGGGCTGAAGAACGCGGGGGCCACGTACCAAAGGCTGATGGATAAGTTACTTGCACCGATACTGGGAAGGAATGTGCAAGCGTACGTAGATGACATGGTCGTAACCTCGTTAGAGAAAAGCAAGCACGTCTCAGATCTGGAGGAGCTGTTTACCACGATCGCCAAGTTCAGATAAAAGCTAAACCCCGAGAAGTGCATTTTTGGCGTGGAGGCAGGGAAGTTCCTGGGTTTCCTCTTGACTGAGAGAGGAATAGAGGTAAATCCTAATAAGTGTGCTGCCATCTTGGCGATGAGGAGCCCGGCTACCATGAAGGAGGTGCAACAGCTTACAGGCCGGATGGCCGCCCTATCTCGTTTCGTGTCAGCTAGTGGAGAGAAAGGTCATCCGTATTTCCAATGCTTGAGGCGAAACAACAAGTTTGTCTGGTCGAAGGCACTGATATTTGCTGCATTTTAATCGGTTTGCATCATCCATTAACTGTCTGGTGCATACGTTGTGGGATGTTTTCTCTGCTTTGCTTTTTCTTTTCTGCGTTTAGGGTTTCTAAACCTTTTCTCTGCGAGCCCCCCCCCCCCCCCTCGTTCTTCTGTCTCCTTCTCTTCTGTTGAGTCTCTCTACTTTACGAACTCTCATCTCTTCCCCTTTTCGTCTTCTTGCAGCTTCTCCGGTGGCTCGCTCCAATATTACACCGAACCCTCCTCCATCTTCCCGCAACCCTCCGGCGAACACCCGTAGGGCAAACCCTTCCTCCTCCCGCGACCTCCTAAGGGATCCTAACGTCCCTTCGAGCTAGGTCGTGAGACCCGCACCTTCTTGACCCAGCCAAGCGCAGCCAAACCCACCTCACACCAGCGCAGCTGCAAGGCCCCTTCCCAACTATAAGCAACTATATCCTTGGGCCTCTGCATCCCTGTTGGGCGAGACTTCATCCATCAACTCCGACCGTGATATCCTTCGCCTTAAGAAAGGTGACCAAACTCACCTTTCCTTCAGCAAGGAACACGATGACAAGGTATCTATGCATCCTTGTCCACCTGGAGAGCCGATTTGCATCGATAACCAAGGGAGCGACGACGACCCCTCCTGCTTCATCTACGCCACAATGTTCAAGAAAGTCAAGCTCCGATTTCCCTTCACCCGCTTCGAGAGGGAGCTCCTGACCGAACTTGACATAGCCCCCGCCCAACTTCATACCAACAACTGGGCGTTCGTCCGGGCCTACCAGATCGTTTGCGCACACTTGGGACATCCGACTTCAGTGGACGTGTTCCTTTACCTGTTCGTGGCCAAGAACCCGGGCGATCGCTTATGGGTTAGCCTCAACGGGGTTGCTGGGAGGTCTATCCTCTCCATCTTCCAACAATCTTATAAGGACTGGAAGGGGAAATTCGTTCGCGTTCATTGCAACGACCGAGAGGGGTTTCCCTTGTACTGGGTGAACAAGGGAAAGAAAGAGTCGAGCTTCAGGAAAGCCAGGGAGCCAGAAAAAATGGAGAAGCTCGACAAGGACTTATGCAACTTCTGGAAAGGAGTTGCCTCTTCCAACGTCACTCTGCCTACTTCCTCCATCATCAACTACGAGTTTCTCGAAGGCCAACTGGATGTGTACATAGGTTTGTCCTTAAGTCCTTAAGTTCCCCTAGTTCGAACTTGCATCACCCTGTCTTTACTTTGATGTTGCTGTTCTGATTTGCGTATGGTTTTAACTTTTCCATGCATTGTCTTACACTGCTTATCTTCCTGTGCATTATTAACTGTCGGATCTTTGTGCTAGTTGGTAACTGTTGGCCTCTTTATGCAGATATGATGTTGGGGAAGGATAGGATGGCTGAGCTACGCTCTATAGCCAAGCTCCATAACCTTGCGGCGGGCTCCCAAACTGTCCCAAACTCCGTCGCGGAGATCGCCGCTGCCCAAGGCCAGTCTCCACCAGTTGGCCCGTCCAATGTTGTTGCTCTCCCCGCCGCTGAGCGAAAGAAACTGCCACCCAAAAGGGCTAAGAGGAAAGCCCCCAGGGTTGTATCTGACGAGGAAGCGGACAAAAGCACCGAGGACGGGCTTATTTGCAAAAGGAGAAGGGGAGTTACAACTGGGCCACTAGCAGCTGAGGTCGCCCCTCCCGACTACACCGAGAATCCCCCCAGTGCCTCCATGCCCTTCGAGTCCGCCGGGGACGTTCTCGCCTCCAACACCTCGGTTGCTGAAGTTGCGCCTAAACAACTTGCTGATACACAAGCTTCCTCCCAAGCTGCAACGGAACTGCCAGCCTCACCACCACGCCTCGAGGCTCCCCTCGCCATCCAACCTTGCGAGGGTGGTGGTGAGCATCAGCCCCTACCTCCTCCTCCAACACCGGGCCTTCCAACTCCCCTCCAAGAAGCCTTGAAATCTTTCAACGTGTGCCTACACGCCATGGCCGACGAATGCCTTCCTCAAATCGTCGGCGAAGGGCTGAAAGGCTCCTTGGAGAAACTTGAGCTCGATTGCCGCATCCACCAGGAGGTGGCAAGCACCGCGAGAGCCGAAGCCGAGAAAGTCAAATGCGACATGATGATGCAAGGCTTAGAGTTCTCGCAGATCGAAAACGCTATCAACGAAGAACTCCGAAGCTTGCGTAATGACAAGAAGGAGTTGCGCAAAAAACTACACGACAAGCTTCAGGACGCTGTAGAGTTGGAGAGTAAAATCGTCCCTATGAGGAAGCGAATCGTAGAGCTGGAGGAGGCCCGAAGGTCCGACGCAGATAGAATGTCCAAACTAGAGAAAAGGTCGACCGAACGGGAAACTCTTCTAGGCAAAGTCGAGCAAGATCGGGATAAGGCAGCCAAAGAATTGAATGAGACGGCTACCGAGCTTGCCCGGGTTCGTGAAGAGAACAGCGGGTTCAAACAGAAAGCCGACGAGCTTGAGCTTGAAGTCACCCGGGTTCGCGGAGAAAACGACGGGTTCAAGGAGAAGATCGACGAGCTTCAACTTGAAATCACCCAGGTTCGCGAAGAGAACGACGGGTTCAAGGCAAAGATTGATGAGCTTCAGCTTGAGGCTGCCCAAGTTCTTAGTTTCGGCTTTGGAGCAGCTCTGCAGCAGTTTGCTTGCAAGTTCCCTGATCTCGACCTCTCTGAGTTTTCAGTGTACAACGAAGTGGTGGATGGCAAGATTATGCCTCCAACTTAACTGCTCCCATCTGCCACTTCAATTTTATCACTTTGGAACCTCTTGTACTTAACTTTGACTTATATGCAATAATTTTCATTCGGCTCTGATCCTGCCTGTTGACCAGAACGCAAGAGCCTTGCCTCGTCAAATCTGGATCGGCTTTGCACCGTGCTAGCTTCCGTCCTTCACCTTGATTCACCTCAAGAACCTGCAAAAGACAGAACGGAGCCGCTGCGGCCGATCGCACTCCGATGCTCAAGTCAGCGACTGAACCACCAAAATACTAAGAGAAAACTAAGAACTTCAGGAACTGTGCAATGTTCTCTCTCAGCGTACTCAAGTTCTCGCAAGCGTAAAAGAAGTATTCTAAAACGCGCGTACCTCAGAAGTTCGTTAGGATCCCTTATATACCTGTGCGCTTTCTCTCTCCTGACAGTTACACATTTGGACACGTGGCTCGCATCCAGCTGTACGCGTGTCACCATCTGGAGCATCCCTGACTTGAGCGTCACTTCTTACTCTTCAGGCTGTTCAACTAAGTTACTCATGCATGAAGCAACTCAGCGTATAGCTGCCTTGGAGCGCGATCTCTTATGTGTGGCGAGTACGGGTGTCATCATACACACCTTCCCTGTGGTCTCGCCGGCCGCCATTATATTCTACTTTACTTACTTCACTGTGCATGCTCGGGTAAGCTGTTCCCCGACCTCAACCTCTGGCCAGCTAGGGAATGACCATCTAACGACTTCATCCTTTGCTTCGAAAGCCTGGAACAAGCTTTCCTGATTCTTCGGCGATGTCCTCCTCTCGGCGATCTCCGATCGCCTTATCGCCTGGATTCACATCCGGCGACTACGACACAAACTGGGTGACCGCCAGTTTAGGTATGCTAGAGATCGGGGCGTGCCAACTTAATGACTGGCGACTACACGAGCCTCCCGACTTCCTTCCTTTCTGCCAGCCAGGTGCCCGTTTAACACGCCTATATTATAACCTGCTGCCACATCATCTATTCCGACTACCTGGGCGGTACACAAGCCCTCCAGTCTTAAGCGAAGACTTGTCCAGCGAAAAGACTAAGAGGTCACATCATTGCCGACCTACGTGCCACTGGCACGGAATTCCAAACGTTCGTACCCTCTGCTTTTCTGATGCTCCTCCAAACCCCTTTTTCCAATCGCTCGACACGTGGCTTCATCAACGGTCATCTTTAGTTGTCGTTTGCGCTTCCAAAAACGTTTGAAAAACCCTTAAACCCTTTCATTTCTACTGTTTCATCATCTCTCTGCATTCTCAAACGCTCTGAGTTTTCTCTGCGAACCCACGACGCTCCTCAACTCTCTCAATCTCCAACTCCCTTCAACGCTCGTCTGATCATCGAAAGGTACCTCTTTTATTTCCTCTGTTGATGTTTGCTGCATTTTAACCGATTCGCATCATCCATTATCTGTCTGGTGCATACTCTGTGGGTTATTTCATCCTCTTCTTCCTTCTCGTAACTTAGAGCTCTGTCTTCCATTACATTCGTCACAACGAACTCCCGTTCGTTCGTTCTCCATTCTTCGTCCACAATCAAGTCGTTCTCTGTAACCTTTGTTCATCCTTTTTCCTTTTTCCTTTGCAGTTCCTGCGATGGCTCGCACGAAAATCCCCGCGAACCCTCCTCCTCCATCGTGAAACCCTCCACCCCAAGCGCATAACCTACCACGAGCATCTGGTGCTCCCTCTACCCAGGCTGAGAGGCCTGCAACCTCTCACTCCAATCTCGCTCAGGCAACTCCAACTCCACCAGTCGCAGGAGGAGCCTCCATTCCCACACAAGACTACAAAAAGCTCTACTCGTGGGCCACCTCAGCTTTGTTGAAAGAAACCTCTTCCATAAACACAGAGTTGGGCGTGCACCGACTAAGGAAAGGGGACCAATCTGAGCTTTCATTCCATAAGGAGCACGACAGCAAAATGGTCGTGCTGCCTTGCCACCCGGATGAACCAATCTGCACCGACGACAAAGCGAACAATGGCGAGCTGTTCTGCTTCCTCTACGCGAAATTCTTCAAGAAGGTGAAGCTCCGACTTCCCTTCACTCGCTTCGAGAGGGAATTATTAACCGAGCTCGATATCGCCCCCGCCTAGCTTCATCCCAATAGCTGGGCGTTCGTAAGGGCGTTTCAGATCATGTGCGCACACCTTGGATTGCCAGCTTCGGTCGACGTTTTCCTCTTCCTTTTTGAGGCTAAGAATCCAGGAGACCGCCTCTGGATTAGCCTGAACGGGATTGCTGGGAGGTCAATCCTCTCCATCTTCCAGCAATCTTACAAAGATTGGAAAGGAAAATTCGTGAAGGTGTGCGCCAACGACCAAGATCCTTCCCTTCTCGACGGCTTCCCCTTGTACTGGGTACACAAGGGGAACAAAGACGCCAAAGAGAGCTTTAGGAGACCCAGAAGTCCTAACACCATGGGTGAGCTAGACAGAGCCTTTTCTGGAAGAAAGTAGCAGCCGCTAACATCACCTTCCCTACTTCCTCAATAATCTCCTTCGAGTACCTCGAAGGCCAACTTGAAGCTCACATAGGTTAGCCTTTACCTCACAATTTGGGTTTTCGTTTTGCGCTGGGACTGATTTTGCATCTCTGTTATCTGCCATTGGGCATCCTGCTTGTTGCATACTGGTCTTGGCTTTAAGTTCATGTGCTACCTGTTTGCATTATTCGCACATATACTCGTATATTTTGCCTTTGCTTCTGCTTACCTGTCTATTTTTACCCTGTGCAGACTTCATGTTGGGCAAAGGCAAATTAGCTGAACTGAGGGCGCTCGCCCGAACTCATAAGTTGGCGACGGGGTCCCAAACCGTGCCCAACTCGGTGGTGGAGATCGCCGCTGCCCAGGGCAGATCGCCTCCTCAAGGTCCAGCTCCTCCAGAGACACTGCCCGCCCCTCAACGAAAAAAGCTCATCTTGAGGAAACCAAAGAGGAAAACCCCTCAAGTGGTTCAAGAGGATGAGGATGAGGATGATGAGGCGACTGAGGACGGCCTTGTCACCAAAAGAAAAAGGGTGGCACACCTTCTTCACCGCCCGTTCTCCCAACACCAACACCGCCCTCTCCCCCAGCTCCAACACCGCTCTCTCCCCAGCTCCAACACCGCCAGTCCAAGCAACACCCTTGGCGGTCGCGCTCCCTGTGGTTGAAGGCAGCGAGCCCAACTTCATAGAGAACCCTCCTAGTGCCTCCACGCCGTTCGTATCTGCTGGAGAGGGTCCTCCTTCAACCACCTCAATTGCTGAAGCCGCACCAGGTGGGGATGAAGGCGCCCACAACTCGCCGATACTCATAACCGAGTCTCGCACTTCACCACCACGCCAGGAAGTCCCCCTCGCTCTACCAACTCAAGAGGGTGGTGGCGAAAGTCAGCACCAGGCTCCTTCAGCACCTCCACCAACAGCAGCTGCAAACCTTCCCCCCTTGGTCAAAGAAATCTGGGGGCCCTTCACAGCCAAGCTAAAGATGATGGCAGAGGACCTCCCCTCAATCATAACAAAGGCTGTGAAGAGCTCAAACAAGAAGCTTCAGGGCGAGATCTCAACGCTCCAGGAGGAGAATCGCCTGATAAAGATTGAAGCAGAAAAGCTGTCTTGCAATCTGATGATGGCGAAAATCGATCACTCGAGGGTGGAGGACGCCATGAATGCTGAGCTGAGGGTCGCACGCAAGGAGGCCTCCGATCTGCGCCAGAAACTGCACCTCCTAGCTCAAGAGAAAATCGAGCTGGAAAGTAAGCTGGTTCCCTACAGGCTCAAAGTGGCCAACTTGGAGGCATCGATGAAAGCGGATGCAGCCAAGGTAGAGAACCTTGAAAAAAGGTCGGTTGATCGGGAGGTTCTCCTTGGAAAGGTCGAGAAGGAGAGGGACGACGCCATGGATGAGCTTGCCAAGGCTCGAGAGGAAAGCAAGAAAATTGTTGCAGAGCTGGCCCAGGCGCGGGACGAAGGCAAAAGGGTTGCTGAAGACCCTGCTCAAGCTCGTGAGGAAACCGAAGAACTGAAGAAGCGAGCTGACGAGCTGAAGCAACAAACCGAGGGGCTCAAGCAACAAACTGAAGAACTCGAGCAAAGCTCCGCCCAAGTCCTTGCCGCCGGATTCGACGCCGCCCTGGAGCAAGTCGCTTGTCAGTACCCTGAGCTCGACCTCTCCATGGTGTCGATATGCAATGAAGTGGTGGATGGGAAGATCGTGCCTTCTGAAGATTAATCGTCTCCCTCCATCACTTATTTCCTGAGACTTAATGCCTGTTTCTTTTTGCACAATCTTTACTTGTAATAACTTTTCTTTTCTTCTTATGCATTTGAACTGATACCACTTCTATTATAACTTCTTCCGCTTTCGCACCTGGTCTCTCTGTTTACTTCGCTTTTCCTTGTAGAAATCGCTTTAAACAAATTAACTTAGCGATTTCTCGGGCTCAATCGTTTACTCACTGCTTCAAACTCGAGCAAACTATCAGCCTTACATCTACTCATCAATTGTTAACTCAAAGAGAAAAATCGAGCAACTTGTTATTCTTCAAACGATGATACTTAATGTAACTTGCAAACTTAAGGCAATGAACTTCAGCGCGAAACTACTTACTAAACAGTAAGCTTCAAACCAAACTGATTATTTAAGATACAGTTCACCTGATCTGCTCCATCGAAATGGGCCCTTACTCCTGTCATCGCCTGGAATTCCCCTGATCGCCATAGGGTTCTGGCGATGTAAGCTCCCTTTGCCTTCATAACTTGGCTATTGTTCCCTCATCTGGGGGGTAGAGGCGCCTTTCGGATCCTGCTCTACTTCCCTGAGTTTTGGAACAAAAAGCCGGATAGCGAGGTGTTCTCTTCGAACCTACCTTAGCTATCCTTTAACCTTCTTCTACCCTTCACACCATACCTGAACTCGTTCAATGGCGAGAAGGACTTTATCTTGCCTGAACTCGCTCCACGGCGAGAAGGACTTTATCTTGCCTGAACTCGCTCGACGGCGAGAAGGACTTTATCTGGCCTGAACTCGCTCAACGACGAGAAGGACTTTATCTGGCCTGAACTCGCTCGACAGCGAGAAGGACTTTATCTGGCCTGAACTCGCTCGACGGCAAGAAGAACTTTATCTCTTTCTCGCCTGCACTCGCTCGAGGGCGAGGAGGTCTTTTACTCTTTCTCACCTCAAAACGCGCGAGGGCGTTGAGGTCTTTACTCTTTCTGGTGCCTCTGATCGTCGAAAGACGATGAGGACTTTAAAACTTTAACTATGCCGCCGATCGCCGAAAAATGATGGGGACTTAAAAACTTTAACTGAGAGCATGCACTTTCCCTACAAACTTCCAACACAAACATGCATGCAAACTCAAAGAACTTAAGCTTGAAAACTCTTCTTTTATTGGGTGGCCTCATTAAAAACCCTCCTTAGGGAAAAAAGAGTGCCCCCTTTAAACTGTTTTAACAGAAAGCTTGCAGATCTCTTCGTGTTTGTTTTTACTTACAAAGCTTTAACTGTAATATAACTTGAGGTGTGTGGCGTTCCAAGTGCGAGGAATCGCCCCTCCTTCCAATGTCTCTAGGCGGTAGGCGCCGTTCCCGAGCGCCTCGATTATTTTGAACGGTCCTGTCCACTTAGGCGACAACTTGTTTTCCATCTCGTACTGGTGGGCTTTCCTCATCACCAGGTCGCCCTCTTTAAACTGCCTTGGCATGACCTTCGAGTTGTATCTTCGTTCGATCCTCCTTTTCACTGCCTCGGCTTTTACTCTCGCCTCCTCCCTGACCTCATCCAGCAAAACCAGATTCAACCGTCTTTCTTCATTCGAGTGTTCCGCTACGAAGTGTTGGAATCTCGACGAGCTCTCCTGGATTTCCACTGGAATCATCGCGTCGCATCCATAGACCAGGCTAAACGGGGTCTCATGGGTTCCTGACTGCTCGGTGGTGTGGTACGCCCAGACTATGGGGGGTACCTCCTCAGCCCACGATCCCTTGGCTTTCTCTAGCCTTCTCTTCAAGCCTCTTAGCAACACCCGATTGGCGGACTCTACTTGGCCATTTGTCTGAGGGTGCTCGACGGATGCGAACACCTGCTGAATTCCCACCTCTTCGCACAACTTCTTCAGCAGGTGACTTGCAAACTGAGTCCCGTTGTCGGACACCAGGCGCTTAGGCACACCAAACCGACACACGATGTTCTTCCATACAAAGCTCTCGATCTTGTGTGCGGTGATCTAGGCTACTGGTTCTGCTTCGATCCACTTGGTGAAATATTCAATTGCTACCACCAAGTATTTCATCTGCCTGATCGCCAATGGGAAAGGTCCCAGGATGTCAATTCCCCACGTATGAAACGGCCAAGGACTGTAAATTGACTTTAACTCTTCTGGGGGCGCTCTGTGCCAATCGGCGTGCTGCTGACATTGCTTGCAACACTGTGCATACTTCTTGCAGTCCTCCCTCATTGTTGGCCAGTAGTAACCTGCACGGAGGGTTCTTGCGGCCAGAGCTCGACCCCCGACGTGACTTCCACATATCCCTTCATGGAGCTCGGCCATAATTCTTGTACATTTTTCTCCGTGCACACATTCCAGGAGTGGGTGTGTGAACCCAAACCTATACAACTCGCCATCAATCATTGTGAACTTGCTGGAGTTCTTCTTTATCTTCCTAGCCTCCATCGGATCCAGCGGGAGAAGGCCATCTGCCAGGCAGCGCTGGTACTGGGTTATCCATGTGTCTGGCTCATGCGTGGAACAGACCTGCGTCATGTTCACCCTCTCCCCCCGACATGCTATTATTCTCGGCGATCTCAAGGTCTCCTGAGTCAAAGGCCTGTGACACCTCGCCGCTTTCTCCGTCGACTTGCTTATTTGAAGGGGTGATCTGCCACAAATGCCCTAGGCGTCTTCAGGGTTTCTTGGATCACCGTCCTCTGCCTACCCCCCTTGCCCGAACTGGCGAGCTTAGCTAGCAAGTCTGCTCGGGCATTCTGCTCTCTGGGCACATGCACCACTTCAAACGAGACAAAGGAACCCTTCAACTCCTGCACATACTCCAAGTACGCCGCCATTTGTGGATCCTTGGCCTGGAACTCGCCTGTTACTTGTCCCGTGACCAATAACGAGTCACTCTTAGCCATCAGCACCCTAGCTCCCATCTCCTTGGCCAGCAAGATTCCGGCGATCAACGCCTCATACTCTGCTTGATTGTTGCTGGCTTTGAAGGCAAACCTCAGGAACTGTTCTATCAGCACGCCGTTGGGCCCTTCGAGAATGACTCCAACACCGCTACCCTGCTGGTTCGACGATCCGTCCACCGAGAGCACCCAACGAAAATCATCCCCTTCAACTCGTGCTGCTTCTGACGAGAGTTCGACCACAAAATCGGCGAAAACTTGCCCCTTGATCGGTCCTCGGGGCTCATACTTGATGTCGAACTCCGACAGCTCCACCGCCCATTTCACCATCCTCCCAGCTACATCAGGCTTCTTCAGGACTTTCTGGATGGGTAAGTCGGTCATCACCAGTATTGTAAAACTGGGAAAATAGTGCAGCTTTTTCCAAGGCCTGATACCTCACCTCCAGGCCTTGCAACACCTTGCTGACGAAATAAATAGGCTTCTGAGCCTGGTCTTGGTCTTGGGCGAGCACCGCACTCACCGCCCTCTCAGTCACAGCAAAATACAACCTGAGAGGGGTTCCCACCAACGGTTTGCACAAAACCGGCGGGCTCGCCAGGTACTCTTTAAGCCTGACGAAGGCCTCTTCACACTCCTTCGTCCAGGCAAACTTATTGTTTCGCCTTAAACACTGGAAGTACGGATGGCCTTTCTCTCCGCTAGCCGACACGAAACGAGACAGGGCGGCCATCCGACCTGTGAGTTGCTGCACCTCCTTCACGGTAGCCGGGCTCCTCATCGCCAAGATGGCAGCACACTTATCAGGATTTGCCTCTATTCCTCTTTCAGTCAAGAGGAATCCCAAGAACTTCCCTGCCTCCACGCCAAATATGCACTTCTCGGGGTTCAGCTTCAACCTGAACTTGGCGATTGTGGTGAACAACTCCTCCAGGTCCGCAACGTGCTTGCTCGTTTCTGGCGAGGTCACGACCATATCATCCACGTACGCTTGCACATTCCTTCCCAGCATTGGTGCAAGTACCCTATCCATCAATCTTTGGTACGTGGCCCCCGCATTCTTCAGCCCAAAGGGCATCACCTTGTAGCAGTAGCACGATCTCTCGGTCATGAAGGCGGTCTTCTCTTCATCCATAGGATGCATTTTTATCTGGTTGTACCCCGAGAAGGCGTCTAGGAAACTCAGCAACTTACACCCGGCAGCACTGTCGACCAGGGCGTCTATGCTTGGCAAAGGATACGAGTCCTTTGGGCAAGCCTTGTTCAGGTCAGTGAAGTCGACGCACATGCGCCACTTCCCGTTGCTTTTCTTCACCAGCACGACATTGGCTAACCACTCAGGGTACTGGACTTCCCTGATATGGCCCGCGGCGAGGAGCTTCTGTGTTTCATCCCTGATCGCCTGCCTCCTCTCCTCGTTAAACTTCCTTCTTCTCTGCCGCACTGGTTTGACCTGGTTATCCATTGCTAGGTGATGGCACAAGAAGTCGGGGTCGATTCCCGGCATGTCCGAAGCAGACCATGCAAAAGCATCCAGGTGCCGCTCTATCACCTTAGCGATCTGGTCTTGGAGTTCAGCCTCCAAAGATCTTCCCAGCTTGAAGACCTTTCCCCCGATCTCCCTTTCGAGCCACTCCTCGACGGGTTTGGGTCGGGTTTCCCTGGCGATCACCGCCCTGGCGATTCCCAGTTCCCTCGCTTCCTCTGGGCGGTTCCTCGCCTCTTCTTCCCGATCGGCGTTCTCCTCCCTCGCTTCAGCATCTACCATGACGACATCGCTGCCGGCGGTCGCCTCCATCGCCGTCGACCTGGGCTTCACACCGGGAGGCGGGGTGGTCGTGATGTAACTTACTGACCTCTTATTCTTCAGGCTATTCTCATAGCACTTCTTTGCTTCCTTCTGGTCAGATTTGATGGTGATCACCACCCCCTCCATAGACGGTAACTTCACCTTCATGTGCCTGGTCGAGGGCACAGCTCCTATTCTGTTGAGTGTTTGTCTTCCCAACAGAATGTTATATGCTGAGGGAGCATTCATGACGAGGTACTTGATTTTCTCCGTCCTCGAGCCCGCCTCATCCGTGAATGTAGTTCTTAACTCGATGTTCCCCCTGACCTCCACCTGATCGCCAGCGAACCCATACAAGCACCCTCCATAGGGCCTCAGCTGGTCAAGGGGTAGTTGTAGCTGTGTGAAAGTCGGCCAGAACATCACATCTGCCGAGCTTCCTTGGTCCACCAGTACCCTGTGGACCTTCCTTCCCGCTGTGACAAGCGAGATAACTATGGGATCGTTGTCATGAGGCACAACGTCCCTAAGATCTTCTCTGTGAACGTAATGTCCACATCTGGCGAGTGGTCCTCGAACATGTCCACCGTCATCACAGACCTTGCATATTTCTTCCTCTGTGATGCGGTGCATCCACCACCCGAGAAACCTCCTGCGATGGTGTGGATCTTTCCATGAGTGGGCATCTCATGCTGCTGAGCCTCACCACCCGCCAGCTGGGAGCTCGACGCGTCCCCCGTCCTCTTGTCCAGCAGGTAATCATTCAAGAAACCGCTCTTGACCAGGTCGTCGAGCTGGTACCCTAGTGCCAAGCACGAATCAACGGTGTGACCAAAACTCTGGTGGAACTCGCACCAGGCGTCTGGTTTTGGTCCTAACACCTTGTCGCCCACTTTCTCAGGTGCCTTAAGCCTGGCTGCTATGTTGGGAATGGCGATCAGATCTGCCAACCCCATGACAAACTTATGCTTTGGCGGGCAATTGTACTCCCTGGGGCGCCCTGGGCCCCTTCCCTTGTTTTTCCTTGGATCATAAGGATGGCGAGTCCTTTGATCCCTCTTGGCCGCCGCTGTTTCCAGCACCCTCTGTGGCTGGATCCTAGTCTGGGCACGTGGCCTAGCAGGGGCCACGCTCCCTCTCTTCTCGGCGACTTCACTTTCGTCGGCGATGTGGGCCACCGCAAGTCGCCTAACCTCAGCAAACGTGGCGGGGTGAGCCCTAATCAACGCCTCACAGAAAGGTCCCGACAGCACGCCCTTTTTGAAGGCGTATACCAGCATCTCCTCGTCTTTAGCAGGCGAGTGGACCATCTGTGCTCCAAAACAATTCAGATAGTCCCTGGGGGACTCTCCCTGGTACTGCCTTATGTCGAACAGGTCGTAAGACACCCTAGGTGGTGCCTTGTTCACAATGTACTGCTCGACGAAAAGCTTCGAAAACTGTTGGAAATTGGTTATGTGACCTGTAGGCAAGCTCACAAACCATTCCAGCGCAGTTCCCTGGAGCGTGCTCACAAACATTTTGCAATATATAGCATCCGACCCTCCCGACAGCATCATCTGCGTGTGGAACGTGGTGAGATGTGCCTCAGGGTCCTCCACGCCGGTGAAAGTAGCCTTCACAGGTACCACGCTCGCAGGGATAGGCGTGTCTGTGATCGCCTGAGCAAACGGCATAGGGAAAACGCAAGGTGGCGACGACGGTGCGACCTCTTCAGCGACTGGGCGTCCTCTCTGCTCTTGAAGAGCTTGACGCAACTCCTCAGTCACTTTGCTGAGCTCTTCATTCCTGGCCCGAGAGGCGACCAGGTCTTCATGCATCTTCGCTTGCTCTACGCGCGAGGCCTCCACATTCGCCTGCAGCGTGCGCATGATCTCCACCATTTGCACCATGGTCATGGCGCCCTCTGTAGCAACTGGCACAACGGGACTTGAACGGTTGCTTCTCATCTTTCTCATGAACTCAGCGAACCACACTTCAACGAGCAAAATCCTCCTCCAGCGAACGATCGATCCAGCAATCAACCGGTTAGAAGCTCCCAAACTCTCGAGAATTTCCGCGAACGCAACTGCAACAGCACACCGGTATATTCGGACGTCCAAACCTTCGCAGAAACTTGCAACTCCACCACAACACCACCACTTCTTCTGCAACTCCCGATTCACTAACTAGAAACGCAATCGAACGGAAGGAAACACCGAAAAACCGATTGAAAACCGCGCGAACAGCAAGAAACTCCAAGAAAGCCGATCGAAAGCTTGAACGAACGATGGAAAACCTCACACTACCGATCAAAACCCAAACGAACGGTAGAAACTTCGAAAACACTGAACAAAATTCGAGCGAACGGTGGAAAACTTGAAATCCCTGAACAAAAGCTTGAATGAACGGCGGAAAACGGTTGCACCAGCACACGACCACACAGAAACTACTGAAACTCCAAGAACTCACGCTGTGGATGCGGACAGGTTTTACACGGCCCCACGGTGGGCGCCTGATGATCCTGCCTGTTGACCAGAACGCAAGAGCCTTGCCTCGTCAAATCTGGATCGGCTTTGCACCGTACTAGCTTCCGTCCTTCACCTTGATTCACCTCAAGAACCTGCAAAAGACAGAACGGCGCCGCTGCGGCCGATCGCGCTCCGACGCTCAAGTCAACGACTGAACCACCAAAATACTAAGAGAAAACTAAGAACTTCAGGAACCGTGCAATGTTCTCTCTCGGCGTACTCAAGTTCTCGCAAGCGTAAAAGAAGTATTCTAAAACGCGCGTACCTCAGAAGTTCGTTAGGATCCCTTATATACCTGTGCGTTTTCTCTCTCCTGACAGTTACACATCTGGACACGTGGCTCGCATCCAGCTGTACGCGTGTCACCATCTGGAGCATCCCTGACTTGAGCGTCACTTCTTACTCTTCAAGCTGTTCAACTAAGTTACTCATGCAGGAAGCAACTCAGCGTATAGCTGCCTTGGAGCGCGATCTCTTCTGTGTGGCGAGTACGGGTGTCGTCATACACACCTTCCCTGTGGTCTCGCTGGCCGTCATTATATTCTACTTTACTTACTTCACTGTGCATGCTCGGGTAAGCTGTTCCCCAACCTCAACCTCTGGCCAGCTAGGGAATGACCATCTAACGACTTCATCCTTTGCGTCGAAAGCCTGGAACAAGCTTTCCTGATTCTTCGGCGATGTCCTCCTCTCGGCGATCTCCGATCGCCTTGTCGCCTGGATTCAAATCCAGCGACTACGACACAAACTGGGTGACCGCCGATTTAGGTATGCTAGAGATCGGGGCGTGCCAACTTAATGACTGGCGACTACACGAGCCTCCCGACTTCCTTCCCTTCTGCCAGCTAGGTGCCCGTTTAACACGCTATATTATAACCTGCTACCACATCATCTATTCCGACTACCTAGGCGGTACATGCTCAAATTGTTTTGATACGCATGAATATACGAACATGGTTTCGCCTTCATCTGTTGTGTAATCATCTGATATAACTGACTAACTTTTGTCTTAAAGAAATCAACTTAGCACCAACTGGTGCTTAATTATGTGAAAATCAACTGAACTGAACAAACTATTAGCTCGTAACAATAACACTTAATGCAAGATCACTTACTGGGCAGTAGGCTTGGGTCAATCTTAATATCTGAAACATCGTTCGCCCGAACTGCCAAGTGTCATGCACATTTTTGTGTCATCACCTAGAACTCTGCTAGCTTAGTTCTTGCCATGTACCGCCCTGGTAGTCGGAAGTGATGACGTGGCACCCAGCTACAGTATAGGCGTGTTGACAAGGCGCCAGGTTGGCAGAAGGGAAGGAAGTCGGGGGGCTCGTGAAGTCGCCAGTTATTAAGTTGGCGTGTTCCGATCTCCAGCATACCAGAACCGGCGATCACCAGGTTAGAGATGAAGTCGCCAGATGTAAACTCAGGCGACCTAGTGATTGGAGATCGCCAGAGAAAGCACATCGCCAGAGATGAAGGTGGTGCAGATTATGAAGGCGGCCGGCGAGACCACAGCGAAGGTGTACGAAGGCACCCTAACTCGCCAGTTCCAGTAGAGATCGCACTCCCAAGTTAGCTATATACTAGGCAGTACCATGCATAGGTAACTTAGCAAAACGAGAGTAGAAGCAGCGCCCAAGTCAAGGAGGCTACAGATGAAGGCACGTGTACGACTAGATGCGAGCCACGTGTCCAAGTCTGTAACTGCCAGGAGAGAGAAAGTAACCAGGTATATAAGAGTTCTCAACGAACTTTCTGAGGTACGCACGTTCAGATTATACTCTTTACGCTTGCGAGTTCTAGAGCACACTGTGAGAGAGAATTTGCACGGTTCTTGTTCTCTTAGTATTTGGTGGTTCGGCTACTGACTTGGGCGTTGGAGTGCGATCGGCCGCAGCGGCGCCGCTCTGTTCTTTTGCAGGTTCTTGAAGTGGATCTTGGAGAGGGACGGACGTTTGAAGCGGTGCGCAAGTCGATCCTGTGACGAGGCAAGCTCCTACGTCCTGGTCAACAGGCAGGATCAACACTTAATGCAAGATCACTTACTGGGCAGTAGGCTTGGGTCAATCTTAATATCTGAAACATCGTTCGCCCGAACTGCCAAGTGTCATGCACATTTTTGTGTCATCACCTAGAACTCTGCTAGCTTAGTTCTTGCCATGTACCTCTTCTTTCGAGCTTCAACCACAAAGCCATAGGCTTCCACGGAATCTATTTTCCTTTTAATTGCCAAGGCGTCCTTTACGATCCTACCTCAGCCAGCCTGTAACCTCTTCCACCCTCTGCACCACACCTGAACTCGTTCAAGACGAGAAGGATTTTAACTACCTTCACAACGACCGCAAGCGTGGAGGCTTTAACTGGCCTTACTAGGTCAATATTGATGTTTCACTCAAGGGAAAAAGCGTCTTCTACCGACCTTCCTTTCCTGCACTTAAGGTCATTAACACCTCTGACCTTTCAGTTTCATCTTGCTTGAACTCACTCGAGGGTGAGAAGGACTTTTCCTGATGCCTCAACTTGCCCAGGGGTTACATCTCCTCACCCCCTAGATGCACTGAGGACTTTCAACTTGCCTCAATTTGCTTACGCAAAGAGGTCTTATGATCTGCTTTTGCCTGTACTCGCTCAGGGCGAGGAGGACTTTAATCTTTTCTCGCCTACCCTCACTCGAGGCGAGGAGGTCTTTTCAATCTCTTTCTCGCCTACACTCGCTCGAGGCGAGGAGGTCTTTTTAATCTCTTTCTCGCCAGATAGCGGTCATAAAGTTTTATACCTGTGCCTCCGATCGCCGGGTGGCGGTGAGGGCTTAAAAAACTTTATTCTTGTGCCTCCGATCGCCATGTGGCGATGAGGACTTAAAACTTTTAACTTGCACCTCCGATTGCCAGGTGGCGATGAGGGTTTAAAACTTCATACTTTGAAAACTTTGTACTGGATGAATGCGATTTGGATTCACCATTGTTTAAAACTACACAAGGGCGATAAAGTCTGTTTCTGAAAGCTTAAAAAACGATGAGCATGCAAACTTAATAACTGGGAAACTTTGATAAACTTCGAAAACTTCTTTATTGGGTGGCCTCGTTAAAAACCCTCCTTAGGGAAAAAGAGTGCCCCCTTGAAAAACTGTTCAAACTGAAACATTCTCAACTGTTCAAAGTAATCGCTACTTACAATACTTTCAACTGTAGTAAAACTTGAGATGGGTGGCGTTCCAAGTGCGAGGAATCGCCCCTCCTTCCAACGTCTCCAAGCGGTAGGCGCCGTTCCCGAGTGCTTCGATTATTCTGAACGGTCCCGTCGACTTGGGCGATAATTTGTTCTCCATCTCATACTGTGGGCCTTCCTCATTACCAGGTCGCCACCTCTGAATTTCCTCGGCCTTATTCTGGAGTTGTACTTACGCTCAACTCTTCTCTTTACTGCCTCAGCCTTCACCCGTGCTTCCTCACTGACCTCATCCAGCAAATCCAAGTTCATTCTTCTTTCTTCGTTCGAGTCTTCCGCTACAAAGTTCTGGAACCTCGGCGAGTTTTCCTGGATTTCGAATGGAATCATCGCATCGCATCCATACACTACGCTAAACGGGGTTTCATGGGTTCCTGATTGCTCAGTGGTGTGATATGCCCACACTATGCGGGGAACTTCTTCAGCCCAAGACCCCTTGGCCTTTTCCAACCTTCTCTTCAGACCTCTCAGCAGAACCCGATTGGCCGACTCCACTTGCCCATTCGTTTGCGGGTGCTCCACAGAAGCAAACACCTATTGTGTTCCGATGTCCTCGCACAGCTTCTTCAACAGGTGACTTGCAAACTGAGTCCCATTATCTGATACCAAACGCTTGGGCACACCAAAACGACACACAATATTCTTCCACACGAAACTCTGGATTTTGTGCGCGGTGAACTGGGCTACTGGTTTTGCTTCAATCCACTTCGTGAACTACTCGATCGCCACAACCAAATACTTCATTTGCCTGATCGCTAACGGGAAGGGTCCCAGAATATCGATTCCCCACGTGTGGAACGGCCAGGGGCTGTAGATTAACTTTAACTCTTCTGGGGGCGCCTTGTGCCAATCGGCGTGCTGCTGGCACTGCTTGCAACGCTGGGCATATCTCTTGCAATCTTCCCTCATCGTGGGCCAGTAATAACCTGCACGGACAGTCCTTGTTGCCAGAGCTCGACCGCCGATGTGGCTCCCGCAAATCCCTTCACGGAGCTCGGCCATAATTCTCGTGCACTTCTCTCCGTGTACGCATACAAGAAGAGGGTGTGTAAACCTGAACCTGTACAACTCGCCATCGATGAGGGTAAACTTGCTGGAGCTCTTCTTTATCTTTCTGGCCTCTGTTGAGTCCATTGGGAGCACGCCATCTGCCAAGTAGCGTTGGTATGGCGTTATCCACGTATCTGGTTCGTGGATAGCGCAAACTTGCATCGTTTTTACCTCTTCCGCTGGGCGCGCTCTGACTCTCGGCGTCCTCAAAGTCTCCTGTCTTAAAAATCTATGGCTCCTCGTCGTCCTTTCCATCGATCTGCAAACGTGAAGGACCTAGTGATCTGCGACAAAAGCCCGAGGTGTCTTCAAAGTTTCTTGTATAACGGTCCTCTATCTGCCCCCCTTGCCCGAACTGGCGAGCTTGGCTAGCAGGTCAGCTCGGGCATTCTGCTCTCTTGGCACATGCACCACTTCAAACAAAACAAAGGACCTCATCAACTCTTGCACATACTCTAAGTAAGCTGCCATCTGCGGATCTTTGGCCTGAAACTCGCTGGTTACCTGCCCAGTGACCAACAATGAATCAATGTTGGCCATCAGCACCTTTGCCCCCATTTCTTTTGCCAACAGAATGCCGGCGATCAAAGCTTCATATTCTGCGTGATTGTTGTTGGCTTTGAAAGCGAACCTCAAAGACTGCTCTATCAACACACCGTTGGGTTCCTCCAAAGTAATCCCAACCCCGCTACCCAGCTGGTTAGACGACCCATCCACCGAGAGGACCCAACGAAAATCATCCCCGGCGTTCTGTACTGTTTCGGAGGATAGCTCGACCACAAAGTCAGCGAAGACTTGGCCCTTGATCGGTCCTCGGGGCTCATACTTGATATCAAATTCCGACAAATCCACTGCCCATTTCACCATCTTCCCAGCCACATCCGGTTTCTTCAAAACCTTCTGGATGGGTAAGTCAGTCATCACCAACACTGTAAAGCTCTGGAAGTAATGGCGCAGCCTCCTCGCTGAGAACACAACCGCCACGCTGCTTTCTCTAAAGCCTGGTATCTCACTTCTGGGCCCTGCAACACCTTGCTAACAAAATAGATGGGTCTCTGGACTTGATCTTGATCCTGGATAAGCACCGCACTTATCGCCTTCTTAGTTATGGCAAAATATAACCTGAGGGGTGTTGCCACTTGAGGTTTACACAGAACCGGCGGGCTCGCCAAGTACTCTTTAAGCTTGACAAAAGCTTCTTCGCACTCCTTCGTCCAGACGAACCTGTTGTTCCGCTTCAAACATTGGAAGTACGGGTGGCCCTTCTCTCCACTGGCGGACACGAATCGAGATAGGGCGGCCATCCGACCCGTGAGCTGCTGCACCTCCTTCACAGTGGCAGGACTCCTCATCGCCAGAATGGCGGCACATTTGTCGGGGTTTTCCGCGATTCCCCTTTCCGAAAAGAGGAAACCCAGAAATTTCCCGGCCTCCACGCCAAAAATACACTTATTAGGGTTTAGTTTCAGCTTGTACCTGGCTATTGTGGTGAATAACTCTTCTAGGTTAGTCACGTGCCTGCTCTTTCCCAGGGATGTTACAACCATGTCTTCAACGTACGCTTGCACATTCCTTCCGAGCATTGGGGCGAGTACCTTGTCCATTAGCCTCTGGTACGTGGCCCCCACATTCTTCAGCCCGAAGGGCATTACTTTGTAGCAGTAGCACGACTTTTCTGTCATGAAAGCGGTCTTTTCCTCGTCCATGGGATGCATCTTAATCTGGTTATACCCTAAGAAGGAATCCAAGAAGCTGAGCAACTTACACCCTGACGCACTGTCTACCAGGGCATCTATACTTGGCAGAGGATAAGAATCCTTTGGGCAGGCTTTATTCAAATCCGTGAAGTCGACACACATTCGCCATTTCCTGCTGCTCTTCTTGACTAGAACGACGTTAGCGAGCCATTCTGGGTATTGGATCTCCCTGATATGGCCTGCTACCAGGAGTTTCTGCGTCTCTTCCTTGATCGCCTGCCTCTTCTCTTCATTGAACTTTCTCCTTCTCTGGCGGACTGGCCTGACTTGGGAATCCATAGCTAAACGATGGCACAAGAAATGTCAGAGGCAAACCATGCAAATGCATCCAGATGTCTACTTATAACCCGGGCAATTTGGTCTTGTGTCTCGCTGTCTAAGGTTTTCCCCAGTTTGAACGTCTTGCCGTTGATTTTCTTCTCAAGCCATTCCTCCACCGGCTGAGGCCTCTTCTTGCTGGAGATCAGCGCCTTCGCGATACCTGACTCCCTGGCGGTGTCGGAGTAGCTTCTCTCTTCCTCCGCCCGAGTAACGCCCTCGGACCTCGCCTCAATACTCTCCATTGGCACATCGGGCACATCGTCCTCGATGACCACCTCCAACGCCATATCCACATCTCGCCGGCTTTCTCGCTCAGGTTCCACTCCAGGGGGCGGCGTTGTGGATACGTGGCATACAGATCTCTTGTTCTTTAGGCTATTTTCATAGCACTTCTTCGCCTCCTTTTGGTCAGACCGGATGGTGATGATCATCCCTTCCATTGATGGTAGTTTGACCTTCATGTGCCTTGTTGAAGGCACAACTCCTGTCCTGTTGAGTGTTGGCCTTCCCAACATGATGTTGTATGCCGACGGAGCGTTCACGACAAGGTACCTGATCTTTTCTGTTCGTGAGGCCAAGCCATCTGTGAACGCCGTCCTTAACTCAATATATCCCCTGACTTCCCATTGATCACTGGCAAAACCGTACAAACAGCCCCCATACGGCCTCAGTTGGTCGGGGGATAATTGTAACTTTTCAAAAGTCGCCCAAAACATCACATCTGCCGAACTTCTTTGATCGACCAGCACACGGTGGATAGTCCTTCCCGCCGTGACAAGCGAGATCACAATAGGGTCGTTGTCATGAGGCACAACGTCCCTAAGGTCTCCTTTGGTGAACGTGATGTCCACATCGGGTGAGTGATCCTCAAAAACTTCCACCGACATCACCGACCTGGCGTACTTCTTGCGCTGCGATGCAGTACACCCTCCACCTGAGAATCCACCAGCTATGGTGTGGATCTCACCGTGAATGGGCACCTCGTGCTGCTGTCCTTCATTGCCCGCTGGTTGGGAACCTGTTGATTGGCCCGCTTGCTTCTCCAGCAAGTAATCTTTCAAGAATCCACACTTGACCAACTCGGCGAGTTGGTATCCCAAAGCCAAACACGAGTTGATAGAGTGGCCAAAGCTCTTGTGGAACTCACACCACGCGTCTGGTTTTGGACCCAAAACCTTTTCCGTTGTCTTCTCAGGCACCTTGAGCCTGGCAGCAATATTCGGGATGGCGATCAGATCGTCCAACCCCATCACGAACTCATACCTTGGCGGGCGATTAGTCTCTCGGGGCCGCCCCAGACCCTTCCCCTTATTCTTCTTAGGGTCATAAGGATGACGCATCCTTTGGTCCCTCTTTCCCGCCACTGCCTCCATTACCCTCTGCGGCTGGACCCTTGTCTGGGCACGCGGCTTAGCTGGGGCCACGTTTCCCCTTTTCTCGGAGACTTCGCTTTCAGCGGCAATGTGAGCCATGGCACGTCGCCGGATTTCAGCAAATGCGGTGGGGTGACTCCTGATAAGCGATTCACTAAAGGGTCCGGGCAACACACCCTTCTTGAAGGCATGTACAAACATTTCCTCATCTTTACCTAGCAAGCGGACTATCTGAGCTCCGAATCTGTTCAGGAAATCCTTCAGGGACACTCCTTGGTACTGCCTCACGTCGAACAAGTCGTAAGACACCAACGGTGGTGCCTTGTTGACTATATACTGATCAACAAACATCTTGGAAAACTGCTGGAACGTGGTAATGTGGCCAGTAGGTAAACTGGCGAACCAGTCTAGCGCTGTTCCACTAAGAGTGCTCATGAACACCTTACAGTAGACCACGTCCGACCCCCCCGAGAGCATCATCTGAGTGTGAAACGCCGTGAGATGAGCCTCAGGGTCCTCCACTCCGGTGAAACACGCCTTCACCGCCACCGTATTAGCAGGGACCACTGAATCCATGATCTCCTAAGAACACGGCATGGGAAAGCTGCGCGGTGGGGATGGGGGCACAGATCTGTCCCCAACCGCACGTTCCTCCCGTTCATGAAGAGTTTTACGCAGCTCCTCGTTGATCCTGTTGAGCTCTTCATTCCTAGCTTGTGAGGCCACCAGCGCCTCGTGCATCCTTTCTTGCTCAGAGCGCGACGCTGCTACGTTCTCCTGCAGCATCCTCATCATATCCATCACCTGCGTCATGGACACAGCATCCTCATCTGTCGACGGCGCAACTAAACTGGACCGCGTTGTCCTCATCCTCCTCAACAAACTCGGCAACTCAAAGAAACTCCAAACAAACGGTGAGAACTTCGAAAACTGACTGTGACAGCAAGCAGCCGGACATAAAACACCAAAACTTCAACAAACTCGAACTGTGGTTGGGAATCACCTTTTATACGGCCCCACGGTGGGCGCCAGATGTTCCAGCCGGTTGACCTAGCGTAAGAGCGTCGCCTCGTCACGTTCTCCCTCACCAGCTTAGCACCACGTGCCCTTCAAGTCCACGCCACAGATAGCCTCTCTGAGAACCTGAAAAACACAAGGTGGCGCCTCTGCGGCCGGTGGCGCTCCGACGCTCAAGTCAGTGACAAGAACACCCAAAACTTAAAGAAAAATATACTCTGCAGAACCGTACTAAAGTGCACACAACCCTAGCAACGAGCCATAATGAAAAACGTACCTCTGCAAATTCTGTTAAGTTTACCTTTATAGCTAGGTTTTTTCTCTCTCCAGGCAGTTACGCTTTGGACGCGTGGCTCGCATCCAACCCTGCACGTGTCATCATTTGGGTTGGGGTAGCAGGTAACACCCAACCCTACACGTGTCATCATCTGGCGGGGGTAACTTGAACGTCACTTCTATGTAGCATCGAACCCTACACGTGTCATTATCTGGGTTGGAGTAACAGGTAGCATCGAACCCTACACGTGTCGTCATCTGGGTTGGGGTAACTCGAGCGCCATTTCTGCGTAGCATGCAGTTGTGCGACCAAGTCTCCTACTCATGGTGTAACCTAGCACACAACACACTCTGGAACGCCACCGGACAAGGTGAGTATCGGATGCAACAAAGTACACCATCTCTATGATAGTACTTGTCGCAGGTGCCACCTTCCTCTTTGCCATGCCATGCGCGTTCTAACTGAGAGGAACTCGCCATCGACGAACGTCCACTCTTGGAATCCTGTCGTCGAGGAGCAAGCTGTTTACTCCAACTCTTTTAACCTTCGCGCCTCATGCTGACGTAACGATCATCTTTACTGAACTCACATGCTTGAACTTCCTCGCCTGAACCCCCAACAGCTACAACTGAGTTTACTGGGAAGTCTGGCGATGTGCTTCTTGCAGTGATGCCAGACCACCTGATCTTCCATTATCTAATACGTCGATGACACACAAACCCGGCGACAACCGACTATGTACACTGTAGAACGCAACTTCCACGAGCGGCGACTATGCTTACTTCTTAACCATTCGTCTTTCTCTTGTCCACGTGTTCTGCTGAGCACGCCCCACATAGTCACGTGCTAGACACGTCATCACACCCGATGACCTGGTCGGTACACTCTCCATACAGCGCCTCTGATTTAGGTTCGCCCTTTAGGTAGCATGTGTGTTTCGTTTGCTGTTCGACCTTGGAGTTAATAAGCAAGAGGGAATGGATGTCTCTCCCCCTTGTTGTTTCTACCCCAAGTGAAGGACATTTTCGCGATTTCATCCTTGCTGTATAAATTCAAGGGATATCTGATCTCGACCTTGCTACAAGAGTCAAGGGGCGAGTCTTTGGTATTCGAACCATACTTCTCTTTTCCTTGGTGAACTTATATGAGAGGGCTTATTGGGGAGGCCAAACTACCTCTGCTCTGCGTGTATCACTTCAAGGGAGAAGCTCGTTTAACTAGTGAACCATACTATTCTTTGCCTTGGTGAACTTACACGAGAGGGCTTATCAGGAAGACCAAACTACCTCTGTTCTCCGCGTATCACTTCAAGGAAAGAGGTTCCTTTAGTTTAGCGAACCATACTATTCTTCGCCTTGGTGAACTTACACGAGAGGGGCTTATTGGGAAGACCAAACTACCTCTGCTTCTCTGTGTATCACTTCAAGGGAAGAGGTTCCTTTATTTCAGCGAACCATACTATTCTCGGGCTTGGTGAACTTACGCAAGAGGGAGGTCCGATTTGGGGACCATACTACTTCCGCTCTTGGCTTATCACTACAAGAGAGCGGTTCGTTTAATTGCAATGCACATTTCTTAACTAAATAAATTTTATTCGGGTGACCTCGTTAAAAAACCCTCTCAAGGGAAAAAAAGTGTCCCCTTAAACATGTTCAATGCAAGATTAACTAAAATAAAACTTCAGGTTGGTCGCGTTCCAAGTGCGAGGGATCGCGCCGCCTTCTAATATCTCGAGCCTGTATGCTCCATTCCTAAGGGCCTCCGTTACTCTGAAAGGACCGGTCCACTTGGGAGATAGCTTGTTTTCTAACTGGTACGGGTGGGCCTTCCTCATCACCAGGTCGGCAACCTGGAACTGCCGAGGTTTCAGCTTAGAGTTGTACTTGTACTCCACCCTCTTTTTCAAGGCTTCAACCTTAATCCTTGATTCCTCCCTCATTTCATCCAGCAGGTCCCAGTTCACCTTTCTCTCCTTGTTCGACTCCTCGACCATGAAGTTCTAGAAACGTGGTGAGTTCTCCTGGATTTCTACTGGGATCATAGTGTCCAAACCATACACCAAGCTGAATGGCGTTTCCTTGGTTGTGGACTTAGGGGTACTGTGGTAGGCCCACATGATTGTAGGAACTTCTGTTAGAATACATGGCCTTAAACGAGAGGGGGGTGAATTTTTTAAGAGGGATTTTCGCAAACTTTGAAGGTATAATGAAAATCAATGCTGAATTACAGAGAAAAGAATAAAGGAAACAAATACCCAAAACTGTTTTAAGATAATATCATAAAAATAATCGGTTGTTTTATCGAAACAATTGGTTGTTTTTATCAGCAGTTTATAAAAACAACTTAAAAACAGAATTTAAAGAGTTAAGGGTAAGAGATAAGCACGCAAGCAATTTATACTGGTTCACTCTTACACCAAGAGCTACATCCAATCCCCAGAAACCACTGGGTATTCCACTATGCAATCAAAACCATATTACAAACACCACACACCAAAGTAGTGACCTTGAACCCCTCAAGAAACACACTACCTTTGGCAAACCACACCAAGAATGTTGATCTTGAACACCTTAAGAACACACAACATTTGTTGGCAACACAACTACAGAAATAAAGTAATCAAGGAAGAAGGGAATAGAATACACCTGGGTATTACAATGCTTAAAGTTCAAAAGTACAACCCAATCCTATTCCACACTTAAGAAAGATCCAAAGCTCTTTCAAATCTTGGAAAAATTGTTTTGATAAACTCTTTCTGTTACTTCAAGATTAGGAGCGTAAAACCACCTTTATATAGACCCACCAAGTGGTCAAAAGCATTTAATAAAGGAGCCAAGTTAGTTAGGATCATTTAAAACATATTAAAACTGCTTAACAGAATTATGTTAAGGTTTGCAGGAAAACAATCGATTGTTTTGGTTTGACAGCAAAGTCAACCAAGTTTTTCAAAAACAGCTAAGGTAAAACAACCTGTTGAATTTTTGACAGCTTTTTAGAAAACAAATCTTTTCAAAAGGTTAAAGATTCAAATGAACTTGGATAAACTTAAGGAGTTAATTAACAAGTTTCAAACAACTAGACAACACACACACCCAACAACAAGGTCTTCAAGCTTTCCTCTTGGATTTGGAGACATCAAAGCATCTTGTTCAACAACTTCTTCTGCCCAGGTCCCTTTGGCTTTGTTCAACCTTCTCTTCAGACCTCTGAGCAGAACTCAGTTGGCCGACTTGACCTGTTCGTTCATCTGGGGGTGCTCTACATATGTAAATACTTGCTTTATCCCCAGTTCCGTACATAGCTTGCCCAATTGCTGGCTTGCAAATTGGGTACCATTATCGGATACCAACCTCTTCAGGATTCCGAAGCGGCACACTATGTTTTTCCACACAAAGTGCTGGATTTTATGGGCTATGATATGTGCCACTGGTTCGGCCTCGATCCACTTCGTGAAATATTCTATGGCAACCACAAGGTACTTCATCTGCCGTACCGCCAAAGGGAAAGGCCCCAGAATATCAATCCCCCAGGTATGAAATGGCCATGGGCTGTCGATCGATCTCAACTCCTCTGGGGCGCTTTGTGCCAATCAGCATGTTGTTGGCACTACTTGCACCGTTGGGTGTATCTCGTGCAATCTTACCTCATGGTTGGCCAGTAATACCCTGCACGAATGGCCTTTGACGAGAGAGATCGACCACCGATGTGGCTACCTCATATCCCTTTGTGTAGTTCTGCCATGATGCGCGTGCATTGCTCACTGATCCTGCCTGTTGACTAGAACGCTGGAAACTGCCTCGTCAAAGGATCGACGTGTGCACCGCTTCACACCTCCGTTCCTCTTCGAGATCCACCTCAAGAACCTGCAAAGAAACAGAGCGGCGCCGCTGCGGCCGAGAATCGCACTCCAACGCCCAAGTCAGTGACCGAATCACCAAATACTAAGAGAACAAGAACCGTGCAAATCCTCTCTCACAGTCAGCTCTATAACTCGCAAGCGTAAAGAGTATAATCTGAACGTGCGTACCTTAGAAAGTTCGTTGAGAACTCTTATATACCTGGTTACCTTCTCTCTCCTGGCAGTTACAGACTTGGACACGTGGCTCGTATCCAACTGTACATGTGCCATCATCTGGAGCCTCCTTGACTTGGCGCTGCTTCTACTCTTGTTTTACTAAGTTACCATGCGTGGTACTACCCAGTACATAGGCAACTTGGGAGTGCGATCTCTACTGGAACTGGCGAGTTAGGGTGCCTTCATACACCTTCCCTGTGGTCTCGCCGGCCACCTTCATAATCTGCTTCTCCTTCATCTTCGGCGATGTGCTTTCTCTAGCGATCTCCAATCGCTTGGTCGCCTGAATTACATCTGGCGACTTCATCTTTAACCCGGTGATCGCCTATTCTGGTATGCTGGAGATCGGAACACGCCAACTTAATAACTGGCGACTTCACGAGCCCCCCGACTTCCTTCCCTTCTGCCAACCTGGCGCCTTGCCAACACGCCTGTACTGTAGCGGGATGCCACGTCATCACTTCCGACTACCAGGGCGGTACACAAGCCCCCAGTCTTAAGCGAAGACTTGTCCAGCGAAAAGACTGAAAGAGTCACGTCAACACCGATCTACGTGGCACTGACGCAGAATTCCAAGCGGTTGTACCTTCTGCTGCTCTGACGCTCCTCCAAACCCCTCGTTCATCACTCGACACGTGGCTTCATCAACGGTTCCTTCAGTTATCGTTTGCGCTTCCCAAACCCATTTTCGAAAAAACTCTTAAACCCATTTTCACTCTACTGTTCCATCACTTTCTTCGTGTTCTCAAACGCTCTCACCTTCTCCTGCAAAAACTCTCTCCACGCTCTTCAACATCCTGAACCATCATCAACCTTCATCGTCTTCCTGATTATCGAAAGGTACCTACTTTCCTTCTTCTGCTGGTTTTCCTTGCATTTTAACCGATTCGCATCATCCTGTAACTGCCTGGTGCATACGCTGTGGGTTGCTTTTTCCATTTCTCCTTCTACGTAACTTAGGGCTTCGTCAATCATCGCAACGAACCTACATTCGTTCGTTTTACACCTTCCTTCCATGATCGAGTCAGCCTCTGTAACCCCTGATCATTTTTCCTTTTCTTCTTCCTTTGCAGCTGCAACCAATGACTCGCACAAAGATCACCCCGAATCCTCCTCCTTCATCAAGAAACCCCCTTCTCAAGCACACGATCCACCACGAGTTCGTGGCGCTTCATCTTCCCAGGCTGAGAGGCCTGCGTCTTCCCGCCTTCCTGGCCCAGGCGACTCCACCTATCGCCGGAGGAGCCCCCGTTCCCCTGCCAGACTTCAAAACCTTGTATCCCTGGGCCAACTCGACCCTTCTGAGGGAGACATCTTCTGTGAATACTGCGGGAGCAGTTTTGCGGCTGACAAGGGGGATGAGCCCACAATCATTTCAAAGGAGCACGACGAAAAATGATGTGTGCCTTGCCCCCCGATCTGCCGTTTGTGCCGATGACAAAGTGAGGTCGACGGGCCCTTCTGCTTCGTCTACACACCTATTCAAGAAAGTGAACTGAAGTTTCCCTTTCACCCGATTCGAGAGGGAACTCCTTACCGAGCTCAACATTGCCGCCGCCCAGCTTCACCCCAACAGCTGGGCGTTTGTTCGAGCTTTTCAAGTGATGTGCGACCACCTGGGGTTGCCCGCATCCGTGGATGTATTCCTGTTTCTCTTCGAAGCCAACACCCAGGAGACCGCCTGTGGGTTAGCTTGAACGCGATTGCTGGGAGGTCCATCTTTGCTATCTTCCAGCAATCCTACAAGACTGGAAGGGAATTCGTCCAAGTGCGCGCTAATGACAAGGACGCCTCCCTTCTCGACGGCTTCCCCTTGTACTCGGTGGACAAGGGGAAGAAAGAGTCCAAGAGCTGCTTCAGGAGACCCAGAAGTCCTGACAGCATGGGAGCATTGGACAGAGATCTCTGTCTCTTCTGGAAAAGGGTGGCGGACGCCAACATTACTTTCCTTACCACCACCTTGATCTGCTTCGAATTCTACGAAGACCAACTAGAAATTCGAATAGGTTAGAACATTAACTGTTGTTTTAATACTGCTTCTGTTTGCTGTTTCTGGGCGTCTTGTGCGTTATGCGCAAGACTTTGGTTTTATCTTTCCTGCACATTATCTGCTTTGCTGTGTACTACCTTACGCACTTATTTTTTCCTTGAGTTAACCCATGCATTTTCGTTTCATGCAGATAACATGTTGGGCAAAGGCATGCTCGCTGAACTGAAGGCGCTCCCCGAACCACGGGTTGGCGATGGGTTCTCAAACGGTGCCCAACTCGGTGGTGGAGACAGCCATCGTCCACGGGCGATCACCACCCAAGGAACCTGCCCAACGCAAGAAATTGGTCCTCAAGAGACCAAAGGAAAGCCCCTCAGGTGTCCACGAGGAAGAGGAAGAAGATGACGAGGCCACCGAAGACGGTTTGGTCTCAAAGAGGAAGAGGGTGGCACCTTCTTCACCGCCTGCTCCACCCCCTCTTCCCCTCAACACCTCCATCGACGCCTGCTCCTCTTCCATCATCGCCACCCCCACAGGCTCCTGCTCACCAGTCCAAGCGTCCCACTGGCCACTGCGCCACCTGCAGTTGAGGCCCAAGAGCCAAATTCATGGAGGACCCCCCAGCGCCTCTACACCATATGTGTCAGCTGGAGGGGGTCCCCCTTCAAACGCCTCAGCTGCAGAAGTGCTCCAATCGGGGATGAGGTTGCTCATACCTCTCCGATTCTGATCACCGAATCCCCGATTCCGTCGCCACGCCAAGAAGCGCCTACTGAAGAACCTGCTAAGGAAAGTGGCGACGAGAACCAACAACAGGCTCACCCTGGTGCCTCTCAAGCAGCAAACCTCCCTTGGAGGTCACTAGGATGTGGGAGCCTCTATCTGCTAAGCTGAAGACCATAGCAGAAGATATCCCGGCGATCATAACCAGAGCTGTGGAGAGCTCACCAGGAGGCTCCAAGACGACCTCTTCAACCTCAAAACCGAAAACAACACCATGAGGGTCGAGGTGGAGAAGTTGTCTTTCAGCCTGACGCTCGCAGAAATGAACACTCCCGAGTGGAGGATGCAATGAACACCGAGCTCAGGCTGGCGCGCAAGGAGGCCCGACCTTCGCCACAAGGTGCATCAACTTGCTCAAGAAAGGTCGAACTGGAGAGCAAGATTGTGCCCCTTCGCGTCAGGGTGGTTGACCTGGAGGGTCTCATGAAGGCCGACGCCGTCAAGGTGCAAAAACTAAGAAAAGGTCAGCCGAATGAGAGACCCTCCTTGGGCAGGTGGAAAAGGCGAGGGACGACGCCATAGTTGATCTTGCCAAAGCCAACGAAGAGAAAGGAAAGGCAGTTGCTGAACTGGCCCAAGCGCAAGCGGAGTCCAAGAAGGTTACTGAAGACCTTCTCCAGGCTTAAGAGACCAATGAACAACTCAAGAAACAGGTTGAAGAGCTGGAGCAACAGAATAAGAGCTGAAAGAGCAAACTGAAGACCTCAAGAAGCGGATTGAGGAACTTCAGAAGCAAATTGAAGAACTCAAGCTGAACTCTGCTCAAATTCTGGCTGCTAGATTCGAAGCTGCGCGGGAACAATTTGCTTGCCTGTTCCCCGACCTGGATCTCAGCATGGTGTCGCTGAACAATGAAGTGGTGGATGGGAAAGTCGTTCCTGCTGAAGACTAATCAACTCTTCTTCATCTGCTACACCTTTGTGCTTTCCCTTGTATTATAACTTGTAATAAACTTCATGTCCCTTCGTGTATATGCTCTGAACTGTTAACTATTAATGACAAAGGCTACGTTTTTCCTTTTATAACTTCTTCACTCGCTTCAACTTTCCTTGCTTGTTTAATTTCAAAGAAATGACTTTGGAAAACTGTAGGTACAACCTTTGACTTAACTGCTTCGGATCACTTCAGCCTTAAGCAACAAACACTTAACAATTCGTAACCTTAAGGCAATTAACCTTATCGTAAAAATATCCCTCAAGCGATGAACTGTAACTCAGTTACTGGCTTAAACACCGCTCCACTCGACCTGCTTCATCAAACATTTAACCTTCTCGCCGCTATTTGAACTCTTCCTGATCGCCAAAGACTCTTGGTGATATCAGCTTCTTTCTGGCCTCATGCTTGGCCATTGCTTCTTTGTCTGGGGGTAGGAACGCCTTTTAGGATCCTTCGTTACCTCCTGAACTTCAAAACAAAAGACCGGGTGACTAGGCGTTCTCTTCGAACCTACCTTAGCCACCTTCCAAACTTCTTCCACCCTCTGCGCCATACCTGAACTCGTTCGAGACGAGAAGGATTTTATCTTGCCTAAGCTCGCATGTAGGCGAGAAGGTCTTTAACTCGCCTGAACTCGCTCATCGGCGAGAAGGTCTTTAACTCGCCTCTACATTGCCCCAGGGGTTACATCTTCTCGCCCCCAGAAACACGGAGGACTTTTTACTGGCGCCTCTACATTGCCCCAGGGATTACATCTTCTCGCCCCCAGAAACACGGAGGACTTTTCACTGGTGCCTCTACATTGCCCCAGGGGTTACATCTTCTCGCCCCAGAAACACTGAGGACTTTTTACTCTTCCTCGCCTGCACTCGCTCGACGGCGAGGAGGTCTTTAACTTGCCTCAGGACGCGCAAGGGCGTTGAGGTCTTTTATCTGGTGCCTCCGATCGCCGAAAGACGATGAGGACTTTAAAACTTTAACTGGTGCCTCCAATCGCCGAAAAACGATGAGGACTTAAAAACTTTAACTGGTGCCTCCAATCGCCAAAAAACGATGAGGACTTAAAAACTTTAACTGGTGCCTCCAATCGCCGAAAAACGATGAGGACTTAAAAACTTTAACTGGCCTCCAATCGCCGAAAAACGATGAGGACTTAAATTTAACTGTGCCTCAATCGCGAAAAACGATGAGGACTTAAACACGTATCGCCAACTTTACAAATTTTAACTGGTGCCTCCATCCCGAAAAAACGTATAAGGACTTAAAAAACTTTAACTGGTGCCTTCCTGTTCCATCCGGGTTGACCGGGACGTCTTTCCGTGCGACCGGGACGTCTTCGTGCACGACCTCAACCGTCAGCTAAGGACTCCTTCCCACTGATTGCCTGTGAATTCCTGCAAAAAAGAGGACAAAGAGGCGCCCTAGCGGCCGTTTGCACTCCGATGCTCAAGTCAGCCAGCAAGAAACACCAAAACTGTCCACCCACGTATCTGAGCACCGCGTATGGCACTCTGAAGGTGGTCAAAGAAACTGTGTATATGTGTGTGTGTGTTGTCCCCTTCAGGCAAAAATATTCTCCAGTCACTTGTACGTAATCCTCAAGCACGGGCAAGCAACTAGAGAGTTTCTCCTAAATTTGTCAAAGGTTCCAACCCTTTTTCCGACATTCCCAGCGCTATTTAAACTGCCCCAGCATTTAAAGCGCCTTAAAGCGCTTTTAAACTCAAACGTAACGCGCTCATTAAAGCGCTTAATTACGAAACGTAGCGCATTTAAGACGTTGAAACGCTTGGGAGCCATAATAGTACCTGAATGCTGAAAAGGGAAACTGTATTGAATATCTTTAATTACCTGGCACCTGACTAGAGGGTGTTTCTATTCTGGCATTGCTGTCGTACACGTGGAGGGCCTCACGACGCCATGACCCCATCTGGGGGCGTTTCTGCCCATCTGGGGACGTTTCTACGTGTGGGTCCTCCTGCTTGGAAGTGCTACTGCGCTAGGGGTGGCTTTTTGGGTGCCAACTCATGCCCCCAAGTATCTAGCCACTTACTCTGAGAGCGTATCTGCCTTCCTCTCGCACCCTGCACCCGGTTATCCTGGGCGTGACCTTCCTCTTGGGTCGTATCTGTCCCGAAGGCGTCTCTGGGGCGGCAGGGGTACTTCGCGAGTCAGGCTGCCCTTCACTGGTACTATCACTATGGCCTTGAAGCCACCTTTTCCTTCTCTTTATCACTTTCCCGAGATATCGGGACCTGAGGCTTCCCCACGAAGTCGCTCCCTCCATGGTCTTTCCTACCCATGGGTATCGGGGAACCACGCCGTGATTGCCTTGCTTTTACACTGTTCGATCTGGCGACGCCCTCACCTGGGCGGCGCCTTCACCTAGGCGACGCCTTCACCTGGGCGACGCCTTCACCGAGGCGACGCCTTCATCTAAGCGACGCCTTTACCTAGGCGACGCCTTCACCTAGGCGACGCCGTGCCTTAGCGACGCCTTGTCTAGCCTTGGCGACGCTTCCTCTTGGCGTCTCTACACCTGGGCGACACCTTGAGTTGACTTTGACCTTCCAGTCGTTGACTTTGACCTTCCAGTCGTTGACTTTGACCTTGACTTAGTCAACGCCCTGATACGGGACGGTACACAAGCCCCCCAGTCTTAAGCCGAAGACTTGTCTTCAGCGCAAAGACTAAAGCCTTGCCCCCGCCATCCACGTGCCTTCCTGATGACGTGTCATTCTCTGCTGACTCAGCAAATTTTCGAATTATTGACGCGACATTATCTGAACCACAGGGGTATTCTTAATGACCGATTGGACATTCCCTGCCATGGGGATGATTACAACCTTTGGGCTACCCTTCATCACGCGCCACGTGGCCCATCGCGTGGCCCTCCTTTAGAGACCTTTGCGCTTTCCCTGGGCAAACGACCTTCTGACGCGTGGCTCGATCCTGCGGCCCTCAATTTGCGCCTCTTGGGTTACGAAATGTAACGTTTAAGTTACCCCAAACCCCGCGCTCACCCTACTGTTACATTCATTCGCTCTGCAACTCCGCACTGTTCATCGCCTTCGAAAACCTTTTTCCTCTGCGACTGCGATTCTCTCCTTCCTGTGCCTTCTGCTGCCTCCATTCCAATAGCAAAGGTATGATCTCGGATACCCACGACCTTTCCCCTTCGTCGCATTAAATTGATTTATTGAACTGCCTGGGACTGTTGTTATTCACGTATTACTGCATTTCTTCGCTTCTTCTTCCTCCTCTGATTTTTCTCGCGTGGGTGACGCTTCCTGGGGTTCTTTCCCCTTCTTGCCATGGCTAAACTTGCTAAACCCTTTTTCCTCTCTTCTTTCTCCAGCTATCTATTTTCACAATGACGCGCGCGAACGCGGAGCCTGATTCTTCCCCTACGACCCCCAAATCCAACTACAAAGCCTTCTACCCCTGGGCCTCCGATGAGCTCCTGAGTGAATGCACCAGCCTGACTTCCTTCCAGTACCTGGAAGCTCACCGGGGGGATCCCCATCTGTACAACTTTAACGCCTTCTGCAGCACACACGACGCCCACATATCCGTCCGTCCCGGCAGGCCTGGGGAACCTGTTTGTTTGGACGACAGACCTAGAAAGGGGAAACCCTTCTTCTTCATGTACCAGACCGTGTTCAAGCGCGTAGGAGTGCGTCTCCCTTTCACTCCCTTCGAACGGGAGCTTCTTACTGAAATCAACACCGCCCCCGCCCAGCTTCATCCCAACAGCTGGGCGTTTGTGAGGGGCTTTCAAATTCTTTGTGGATACCTGGGCATCCCTCCTTCCGTAGATGTCTTCCTGCATTTTTTCGAGGTGAAAAAACAGGGGAAAAGCTTTTGGGTAAGCTTTTCCGGGATCGCTGGCAGGATCCTCCTCTCCCTCTTCCAGAATTCTTACAAGAACTGGAAAGGGAAGTTCTTCAAGGTGTGCTGCGCCAAGCATGATCCCACAGCTTTGGATGGCTTCCCTCTTTACTGGACGGAACGCCCCAAATTGCTCAGGGCCAAAACCCTAGAAGAGCTATCCCCCGCCGATAGGGAGGTAAGCAAAGCCCTGGCGGGGTTGGGGATCGTCTTTGATACCTTGAAGCTGGTCGCTAGCGAGTACAATGCTCACGCCCAGACCACCTATTTTGGTAAGGGGCTCTCCCCTCATCTTTTGTGCTATAAGCAGCCTGCTATCGATCGTTTGTCTCCCCACACTATTATGCTTGTTTTACACTTGTACCGTGTTACTTGCACTTCGTGTCTCTTTGCGTATCGTGAATTCGCGTAGCTGTTTTAGTACTAACCCTTGCTGTTTGGTCTGTCTTGATGTAGGATCGGTGATGGGCGCTTCTAAGAGAATGATGCTGGCGAAGGCAATGAAGGAGGCACGTGCCGCGAAGGCGAGCGCCTCCTCCACCCTTGCTGCCGACCCGGTTCCCCCACCGACTCTGTCGCCGCCTCCTCCGATCACCGCCGAGGCTCCCCTGAGTTCACCTCCGTCGTCTCCACACAGCCTCGCAGCACTTCAGACTCCTCGCTCCCCTCTGCCCATCGCCGCTGTTCCCCTAGCCACGGTTTCGTCACCGGCTCCAACCCCCCTTGACAAAGGGAAACGGGTTTTGGAGATTCTATCAGATGATGAGGACTCAGAAGGCGTGGCTCCCTTCAGAAGAAGAAAATCTGCGCGGGTTCCTCTTTCGGTGGAGGCGTCGCCCCAGGGAGGGAACCCCTTCATGGATAACCCCCCGAGCGCGACCTCACTCCCTCCCATGACACTCCAAGAGGAAAGGGGCGAAGGCGCCGAATCTGCCCCGCCTCCGCCGCCGGCAGAAACCATTGCTTCCCCTGCTTCCGTCGCAGCCGCCCCTGACTTCATTTCCATCCCTCCTCCGATTATGCATCTAATGAGGGGCTTCAGTGGCGGGACTCTGCCAGAGGGCACCGACAGGAAGGAAGGCATGCCCTTCTACTTGGGGGCCTTCTTGGCGGTGGCCCTTGAATGGCGCGCCCAGGCCAGGAACGCGGTCATGCAAGCTCAAACTCTCCAGGCCTTGGAAACAAAGGCGACTACTCTGGAGGAGGAAATGAGGACCCTGGGGCGTCAGAACAAAACTTACCAAACCTCTCTGAAGCAAGCGCAAGAGTCCAAAGCAGAAACTGAGAGGCAACTGGCGGAGGCATTGGAGCTCCAGGCTGGCTTCTTTACTCGTGAAGTCGCCCTCCAAGTCCAGGTAACGGGCCTTCAGGAATTGCTCAAAGCTGATGTAGAAATCCAAAAGGACCTGAAGGACCGTTGCCGTGAACAGGCTGACAAGACGGAGCGGATGGAGGGGGAAATGGCCACCCAGGCCAAAGCTATGGACCTTCTCCGGGCTGACTACGACAAACTACAGGTCGAGGTCAGTCGACTTCGCGTTGAGAAAGAGGCTCTGGAGAAGTAGGTGACCTCTGGGGATGCATCCGTTGAGGAGCTGGAGAAGGAGAAGAAGTACCTTATCCAGGAGATGGCGGGTACTTTCGAGGAGGGGTTCCAGGAGGCTCTGACCCAGGCGTCCTGTGAGAACCCTGGCATCAACGTTTCGAACTGCGACCCCATGCACCATGTCGTCGACGGGAAGGTCGTGCCCATGGACGTGGATGACCGAACCGCTGTCTCTCAACCGCCACCTTCACTTTCAAGCTTAATTCCTTTATTCTTTACGCTTGCTTTTGACTTTCTCTGTTTAAACTTGTAATTCTTTGAACTATCCGCACTCTTGTTACTGACTTAGGACATTCGCACGGTTGTCTTTATTTCTTTTTCACGTACGATTCTGCCTATGCGATCTCGCTCTCATCTTTTCCCTTCATACGCTTCAATTATCTTATCTGTGTCCTGCTCATTTCTCGCACTTCGTTGGGCGGTTTGGTATGATTGGGTAGGCTCGCTCGCCAACCCTTACGCCCGTGGAGAGGCCCACTAAGTGGCGCCGTATCGTCCACGAGACGACTCTAATACCGAAAGGCTCTTTCTTTGATCTTTTAACACTCGGCGCCCACGCCTAAGGAGAGGCCTGCCAAAGCAGCACCGTATCGTCCCCGGGTGTCTAAAACGCTGAGTACTGTGGGGTTTTTGTTCCCTCCATGGTCTTTCCTGCCCATAGGTATCGGGGAACACCCTGCCAGTGACTCGCTGGCATTCGACGGTCTCGTCTCCCTCCACAGTCTTTCCTACCTGTGGGTATCGGGGAGGCGACGTCTGCAACTAACTTTGCCTTTCTCTGATTTCTTCTCCCTCCTCAGTCTTTCCTACCTGTGGGTATCGGGGAGGTAACGCCAGTCGGTATTTGGGTTGGCGACGCCCGCGCCTTCTCGTCTGTCGTCGCCCTTTACGTCTTTCCTGGCAACGCCTCGGGCGTTACCTTTGCTTCGACATTGACTTTAATTCTTGCCTTGGTCAATGCCTGATAACAGCGAAGAGCCCAAGGCTTTGTCTGTGCCATCCACGTGGCGCCTCTTGTACAGCTGATGGGACCTTCTGTCATTCGACTTAATCCACGTGGCGCTGCTTGCATGGTTGGTGGGGTATCTAGTCATTTCATTTTCTGACTCCTGCTGTACCCCTGGCTCATTTTCGACGGCGCATCGTACCACTGGATATTCTGCTGATATGATGTTTTCTGATTTAAATCAGTGGTGCCAGCGTCATCCTTTCACCTTCTGCCACGTGTATCAATCGCACGGTGCATCCGTTCGTGTCGTTTGGCGCGCTAGGCGCTTTATTTAACTCTTCAAACTCTGGAACTATCTTCACCATTTTCTCACTCTTCATAACCTACTTGCGTTCTTTCTTCTTGTACCCTTTCTTCTTGCACCCTTTCCTCTCTGTCGAAGGGTTGTTCTAACTGCTTCCCTCGCTCAACTCTTGCCTTTCCGGCCATCTTGATCTTGTTAAAGAATGTCCTCTCACGATGCTTCCTCCAGGGTCCGTCCCAAAGACTTGTACCCTTGGGCTTCGAGCGAACTTCTTGATGAGTGTTCATGCTTGCTTTCCACCAGGGCCGTACGAGAACACAAAGGGGAGTTGTGTTCTTACGACCACCGGGCCTTCGCGAGGAGGCACGATGACGACATCGCTGTGCTCCCATGCACTCTGGGGGAGCCAGTGTGTGGTGACGAACGGGCCAACGACGGGGTCCCTTTCTTTTACTTTTACCAGGTGGTGTTTAAGACCATCGGGGTGCGCTTACCCTTCTCCTGGTTCGAGAAGGAACTGCTGACGGAGATCAACGTGGCTCCAACCCAGCTGTACCCGAACAGCTGGGCCTTCGTCAAGGCCTTCGATGTCCTCTTTGGGTTTCTGGGTTGTGCACCGTCGGTTGACCTCTTTCTCCACTTTTTTGAGGTGAAGAGACAGAGACACAACCTCTGGGTAACTCTCAGCAATGTACCCGGAAGAGTTCTCTTCACGCCTTTCCAAAGCTCGTTCACGGGGTGGAAAGGCCGGTTCTTCAAGATCTGCTGTACTGATCTTGTTCCCGACGCCCTCGATGGGTTTCCGTTGTACTGGGTGAGAGAGGAAAAGGTCCTCAAAGCCAAACCCCTCAAGAATCTGGCTCCAAGTGATCAAATAGCTTGTCGGATTCTTGCTGAGGCGGGAGGCTTTGACTCTGCTACGGTGATCAGCTTGGAATTCAACGCTGGGACTCTTGAGAAGTACATAAGTAAGAACCACTGCCTTAGGCAACTTCGGCCTTCGTTACTCTCTAAATGTGCCTGTCTTTCTTCACTGTGTCTCTAATACATCTGTTCCCTTTGTGCAGGTTCGAAAATAAGCCAAGAAAAGAGGACACGACTTACTCGAGCGCTGCGGGCTGGGAAAGGGGCTTCGCCTTCCTCCAGTGATGACTCTGATGAGCGCTGAGAAGTGGCTTGTTTGTGTTTTTGCATTTTGTACTGGACATTGCTTGTAACAACAATTTTCCAATATTATAACTCTTTACAATGCCACTTTACCTTTCATATGCCTCATACACCGCGCGACTTCCTTTCGTCTCGTTCTGCCAACGATGCGTGCCTTTATTTGGGCGACGCCTGCTTTCTGGGCGACGCCAAGGCCTAGGCGACGCCTTCTTCCTTGGCGACGCCATGGCCTAGGCGGCGCATCACATTACTTCTAACAAGGGAAAATAATGGCTGAAAACCAAAGCACTTCTTTTTCTCAATTGGTTATTCCATTCATTGGGGTGACCTCATTAAAAAACCCCCAAAAGGGGAAAAAGAGCGTCCCCTTCAACTAAACTGTTACATGCTGCTTACATAAATCAACTGAAATAAAATTTTAAGTTGGTTGCATTCCAACTGCGCGGGATAGGGCCCCCATCTAAAGTCTCCAGGTTGTACGAACCGTTGCCCTTAGCCTCAGTAACTCTGAAGGGCCCGGTCCACTTGGGAGACAGCTTATTCTCCAACTCATAAGGGTGAGCTTTCCTCATCACTAGGTCGCCCACCTGAAACTGTCGTGGCTTTACTTTAGAGCTATATTGCCGCTCCACTCTTCTCTTCATCGCTTCAGCTTTTATTCTAGCTTCTTCCCTGGCCTTTTCTAGCAGATCCAGGTTTACCCGTCTCTCCTCATTAGATTCTTCCACTACAAAGTTTTGGAAACGCGGTGAGCTTTCGTGTATTTCTACTGGAATCATCGCGTCTGACCCGTACACCAAACTGAACGGCGTCTCCATAGTAGAGGATTGGGGCGTGGTGTGGTATGCCCATACGATCCTTGGCACCTCTTCCGCCCACGCTCCTTTGGCCTTTTCCAACCTTCTTTTTAATCCCCTCAGCAGAACTCTGTTTGCTGACTCTACTTGTCCATTGGTCTGGGGGTGTTCGACCGACGCGAACACTTGCTTGATTCCCACTTCAGCGCACAAATTTCTCAACTGCTGACTGGCGAACTGGGTCCCGTTGTCAGATATCAGGCGCCTGGGCACGCCAAAGCGACACACGATGTTTCTCCACACAAAATGCTGTACCTTATGCGCAGTGATTTGTGCTACGGGTTCTGCCTCTATCCACTTAGTGAAGTATTCGATGGCGACAATCAGATACTTCATCTGCCTGATTGCCAGTGGGAAAGGGCCCAGGATGTCAATACCCCATGTGTGGAAAGGCCACGGGCTGTAAATGGACCGCAACTCTTCAGGTGGCGCCTTGTGCCAGTCGGCATGCTTTTGGCATTGCCTACACCGTTGGGCGTGCCGTGCGCAATCTTCTTTCACTGTTGGCCAGAAGAACCCTGCGCGTATTACCTTGGAGGCTAAGGATCTTCCTCCCACATGGCTTCCGCAGATGCCTTCGTGTAGCTCTGCCATTATCCTGGTGCACTCATCGCCACTGACACATGTTAGGATAGGGTGAGTGAAACCGTGCCTGAACAACACCCCATCCACCAAGGTATATCTTACGGCATTCCTTTTGATTTTCTTACCCTCTTCAGGGTCCGCTGGAAGGGCCCCATCCGCCATGTACCGTTTATAGGGCGTCATCCAGGTGTCTCCTGTGGACAGGGCACAAACCTGCATCTGCTCTTCCTCAGACACACCCGTGTACGTACTGATGCGGGGCGCCCTCTGCGTATCTTGGGTTAATGAGGAATGACTCCTCGGCCTTCCCCTTGATGCGTAAATCTGGAGGACATCCACCCTGTTGTCTTCCACGAATCGACGCGGAGCTTTGAGGGTCTCCTGGATCACCGTCCTCTGTCTACCCCCCCTGCCTGAGCTGGCCAGCTTTGCAAGCAGGTCAGCTCTGGCATTCTGCTCCCTCGGGACGTGTATCAACTCAAAAGCGTTGAACGCCCCTCTCAACAACTGGACGTATTTGAGATACGCCGCCATCTGTGGGTCCTTCGCCTGGAACCCACCCGACACCTGCCCCGTGACCAACTGGGAGTCGCTCTTCACCAGGAGGTTCTGTGCGCCCATCTCTTTGGCCAAGAGCATTCCTGCAATCAAGGCTTCGTATTCTGCTTGGTTGTTACTTGCCTTGAAGGCAAAACGCAAGGCCTGCTCGATTAGTATGTCGTCGGGTCCTTCCAACACTATTCCCGCACCACTCCCTTGCTGGTTTGAGGAACCATCGACCGAGAGCAGCCACTGTGAACCCGCTTCCACCTCTTGCTCACCTCCGGGCGAAAGTTCTGCTACAAAATCCGCATACACCTGCCCCTTAATGGATCCTCTAGGCTCGTACTGTATGTCGAATTCCGACAATTCCACAGCCTAGCGTACCATTCTTCCTGCCACATCGGGCTTCTGCAGCACCTTCTGTATGGGGAGGTTGGTCATTACCACCACCGTGAAACTGTGAAAGTAATGACGGAGCCTCCTAGCCGAGAACACTACCGCCAGTGCCGCCTTCTCCAGCGCCTGGTACCTTGTCTCGGTTCCCTGTAAGGCTTTGCTTACAAAGTAGATGGGCTTCTGACTCTGGCTCTGCTCTTGTACCAACACAGAACTGATGGCCCTATCCGTTACAGTAAAATACAAACGGAGGGGCACGCCCGTTACCGGTTTGCAGAGAACCGGAGGCGTCGCCAGGTACTCCTTCAGTTTAACGAAAGCCGCTTCGCATTCCTCAGTCCATGCAAAGCGACTGTTTCTCTTGAGGCACTGGAAGTATGGGTGCCCCTTTTCTCCTCCGGCGGAAACAAACCTCGAGAGCGCCGCCATCCGCCCTGTCAACTGTTGAACCTCCTTTACCGATGTCGGGCTCCGCATGGCAATAATGGCCGCACATTTGTCGAGATGGAGAATCACTCCCCACCCAAGAATTTACCGGCCTCTACCCCAAAAACACACTTCTCGGGGTTCAACTTGAGGCGGTACTTGGATATCGTGTTGAACAATTCCTCCAAGTCTGCCATGTGCTGTATCCTGTTCTGCGACGCCACCACCATGTCGTCTACATAGGCGTATACATTTCTCCCGAGCATTGGCGCCAAGACCTTATCCATTAACCTCTGGTACGTGGCGCCCGCATTTTTGAGTCCGAAAGGCATCACCTTATAGCAATAACTGCATGTTTCAGTCATGAACGCAATTTTGCTCTCGTCCATGGGGTGCATCTTGATTTGGTTGTAACCTGAGAAAGCGTCCAGGAAGCTTAACACTTTGCTGCCAGACGCGCTGTCCACTGGGGCGTCAATGCTGGGCAGCGGATAGGAATCCTTCGGGCACGCCTTATTCAGGTCCGTGAAGTCAACGCACATTCTCCATTTCCCGTTTGCCTTCTTCACCAGAACGACATTGGCGAGCCACTCAGGGTACTGAATCTCCCTAATGTGGCCAGCACTCAGCAGCTTCTGCGTTTCGTCTTTCACCACCTGTTGTCGCTCCTCATTGAATTTCCTCCTTCTCTGACGCACGGGGCGAACCGTGGCGTCCATGCTGAGGTGGTGGTACAGAAAATCGGGGTCAATGCCCGACATGTCCGAGGCGGACCACGCGAAGGCATCAATGTGGCGCGAAATCACTTCCGCCACCCCTTCCCGCTCTTCTGGGCTTAGCGAGCTTCCTAACTTGAAAGCTTTGCCGCCAATCTCCCTTTCTAGGATGTTGGTAGCGGGTTGCTCCCTATCATCATCATTGGCGAGCGCCGCTTCTTCTACGGGCGCCGCCTCCTCCCCGTGCGCTTCCTCCATTGGCGCATCTGCTCTGGGCGTCGCCCTTTCTGCTATGGCCTCTTCGGGGGTCTGCCTAGCGGGCGTCGCCTCGATCATCGTTGCGTCCGTGATCGGTGGACGCTCGTACACCATGAAAACGCCTCTCTTCGTCTTCAGGCTGTTTTCGTAGCATTTTCTTGCCTCCTCTTGGTCTGATCTGATGACTATCACCCGGCCACTGAGGTCCGGTAGCTTCATCTTCATGTGCCGGGTGGAGGATATTGCACTCAGACGGTTTAGCGCTGGTCTGCCCAGCAAAATGTTATAGGCAGAATTGGCGTTAACGACGAGGCCTCTCCGTCCGTGAACGTAGTCCTCAACTCCAGGTACCCCCGGACCTCTATCTGGTTATCCCCGAACCCATACAAGCATCCCGTATAGGGACTCAGTAGATCGGGGGACAGCCGTAACTTATTAAAAGTCGACAGAAACATGACGTCTGCCGAGCTTCCTTGATCAACAAGCACTCGGTGGACCTTTCTCCCAGCCGTGACGACCGAGATGACAACGGGATTGTTGTCATGGGGCACCACATCTCGGAGATCCCTTCTTGTGAACACAATATCTGACTCCCAGGGCTCCCCCGAGAGCCTCTCTTCGATTGAATTCACCCCCCTCGCGTATTTCTTCCGCTGGGAGGCGGTGGGTCCACCGCCGGAAAAACCTCCAGCAATGGTGTGGACCTCGCCAAGCACAGGCATCTCGTGTGCTGGCTCATCCGCCGGCGACGGCAGGGTGGCGGTCGCGGTGGACTCTGCGACATAATCTTTCAAAAACCCAGTCCTCACCAGCTCATCTAGCTGGTAGCCCAACGACAGGCAATTATCAATTTGGTGCCCGAAAGCCTCGTGAAATTCGCACCAAGAGTCTTTACGGGGCCCTAGCACCTTGTCGGTCTTCGCCGGTCGCCTCAGCCTCTCGGCTATGTTGGGCACGGCGATCAAATCCTTCAACTCGACGACGAAGTTGTACCTCGCCGGTCTTGCATTTTCTCTGGTGGGGCGTTCGCCTCCTGCGGGGCCCCGAGGCTGGGGCTTTCTGGCCTCGTAGGGGCGTCTCGCCTCTGGCTTCTTTCTCCCCGTCGTGGTCTCATTGACTCTGACGGGTTGAACTCGCGCCGGTCCCCTTGGGCGTGAGGGCACGGTACTAGTGCGCTTCACACATACCTCCCCCTCCGAAGCGATATGCTCCACCGCCCTGCGCCGTAGTTCTGCGAAAGTCCTAGGGCGATTGCGGATAATAGATTCTCCAAAGGGCCCTGGGCATACGCCTTTCACAAATGCGTACACGATCATAGGCTCCTCGGTTGTACCAACCTTCACGACTTGGGCCCCGAAGCGATTGATATACTCCTTCAGGGTCTCCCCCTGATACTGCTTCACGTCAAACAGGTCGTAGGAGACCGGCGGCGGGGCCTTGTTGGCCAAATACTGTTCTCTGAATAACCGCGACAACTGGCGGAAAGATGTGATATGGCCCTCGGGAAGGCTGATGAACCAGTCCATAGCCATCCCGGTAAGGGTGCTCATGAAGAGCTTGCACTTGGCAGCATCAGAGCCGCCTATCAGGACCATCTGCGTGTGGAACGCCGCGAGGTGCGTCTCCGGGTCCTCCATCCCAGTGAAAATTGCCTTGGGTCCTGCGAACGTGTTCGGGATTGCTGCGTCTAGGATCTCCTGCGAGAACGGAGTGGAAAACTCCCTTGGTGGGGAGTGATTCTCCATCTCGTCGTGCCCAGGCCGCCTCCTATCGTTTCTCAGGCCCTGGCGCAACTCCTCATTCACACGGTGGAGCTCTTCGTTGCATTCATGCGAGGCGTCAAGATCTGCCTGCATGCGTTCCTGCTCCATCTTCGAATCCGCCATGTCCTGCTGCAACCCCCTCATTATTTCCAGGACCTGCTGCATGGATAGGTCTGTGGGGGCTGCGCGCGCTGATCTTCGTCTGGTGGGGGCCATTGTCACTCCAACCTCCTTCAGCACTATCGTAACCTGGTAGCTTTTCACAAACTTGTGTGATGGGACTGATGTTTTATATCGGCCCCACGGTGGGCGCCAAATGTTCCGTCCGCTTGACCGGGACGTCTTCGTGCACGACCTCAACCGTCAGCTAAGGACTCCTTCCCACTGATTGCCTGTGAATTCCTGCAAAAAAGAGGACAAAGAGGCGCCCTAGCGGCCGTTTGCACTCCGATGCTCAAGTCAGCCAGCAAGAAACACCAAAACAGTCCACCCACGTATCTGAGCACCGCGTATGGCACTCTGAAGGTGGTCAAAGAAACTGTGTATATGTGTGTGTGTGTTGTCCCCTTCAGGCAAAAATATTCTCCAGTCACTTGTACGTAATCCTCAAGCACGGGCAAGCAACTAGAGAGTTTCTCCTAAATTTGTCAAAGGTTCCAACCCTTTTTCCGACATTCCCAGCGCTATTTAAACTGCCCCCAGCATTTAAAGCGCCTTAAAGCGCTTTTAAACTCAAACGTAACGCGCTCATTAAAGCGCTTAATTACGAAACGTAGCGCATTTAAGACGTTGAAACGCTTGGGAGCCATAATAGTACCTGAATGCTGAAAAGGGAAACTGTATTGAATATCTTTAATTACCTGGCACCTGACTAGAGGGTGTTTCTATTCCGGCATTGCTGTCGTACACGTGGAGGGCCTCACGACGCCATGACCCCATCTGGGGGCGTTTCTGCCCATCTGGGGACGTTTCTACGTGTGGGTCCTCCTGCTTGGGAGTGCTACTGCGCTAGGGGTGGCTTTTTGGGTGCCAACTCATTCCCCCAAGTATCTAGCCACTTACTCTGAGAGCGTATCTGCCTTCCTCTCGCACCCTGCACCCGGTTATCCTGGGCGTGACCTTCCTCTTGGGTCGTATCTGTCCCGAAGGCGTCTCTGGGGCGGCAGGGGTACTTCGCGAGTCAGGCTGCCCTTCACTGGTACTATCACTATGGCCTTGAAGCCACCTTTTCCTTCTCTTTATCACTTTCCCGAGATATCGGGACCTGAGGCTTCCCCACGACGTCGCTCCCTCCATGGTCTTTCCTACCCATGGGTATCGGGGAACCACGCCGTGATTGCCTTGCTTTTACACTGTTCGATCTGGCGACGCCCTCACCTGGGCGGCGCCTTCACCTAGGCGACCCCTTCACCTGGGCGACGCCTTCACCGAGGCGACGCCTTCATCTAGGCGACGCCTTTACCTAGGCGACGCCTTCACCTAGGCAACGCTGTGCCTTAGCGACGCCTTGTCCTGCCTTGGCGATGCTTCCTCTTGGCGTCTCTACACCTGGGCGACACCTTGAGTTGACTTTGACCTTCCAGTCGTTGACTTTGACCTTCCAGTCGTTGACTTTGACCTTGACTTAGTCAACGCCCTGATACGGGACGGTACATTTTGTAAGAAGACTGATTGTATCATCATCTTCAGCATCTTCTTTTTCCTCCTTGATCTCACTCTATTCAGTTGCTTTCAGTGCAAGACCTTTGGGTTTTCTCTCTGTTGTTTCCTGCTCTTTGAGTCTCTTGAGCTCTAGCTCATGCTCCATTAGCTTTCCAAAAAGTGCAGCAGTTCCCAGCTTTGACAGATCACGGCTTTCAGATATGGCAGTCACCTTTGGTTGCCAGCTTCTGTCGAGGCACTTCAATATCTTTATTTTGAGTTCCTCTCTGTCAAATTCTTTTCCCAAACCAGTGAGGTGATTCACAATATGGGTGAACCTTTTCTGCACATCAGCAATGCTCTCCTCGGGTTGCATTCTAAACAGTTCATATTCTTGGATGAGAGGGTGTTTTCTTGACCTCTTCACATCTTCAGTACCCTCATAAGTGACTTCTAAGACTTCCCACATCTCCTTAGCAGACTTACATTGGGATATCCTGAAGAACTCATCCATTGTCAATGCAGAGGTTATGATGTTCTTGGCCACAAGATCATGTTGAGCCTTCCTCCTTTCGGTCTCATTCCATTCAGATCTTGGCTTTACCACTTCTTCATCCTTGACAACCTGCATTGGCACATAATGTCCATGGACCACAGCTTCCCAAATTAATGCATCAATAGATTCCATGAAAATTCTCATTCTAACTTTCCAAAATGCATAATTCATTCCATTGAACATAGGTGGTCTATCAACAGCAGATCCTTCAGCAAAAAGCACATTAAACTCAGACATAATTACAAATAAACTTGATTAAAATACAAGTACTAGCTCTTGATACCAATTGTTGGGTTTAATAGTGCCAAAGTTCAAGAGGGGGGGGGGGGGGGGGGGGTGAATTGACCTTTTAAATCTTTCTCGCAGAAACAGTGTTTAACACAGTTTACAGAAAATAAATCGATTTATGTGAAAATGAACGGATTTATTTTGGCACTGTTTGTGTTTGAAAAGCGTTTATTCAGCAAGGTTAATCACAAGATTATGCAGATAGATTTTCCAGATGCACACACACTGATATTAGAACAAAAAACAGTGAATCACCAAAACAGCAACCTTCAATTTCAAGCACGTGATTAAGCTTCAATTAATGGCTTGACAGTTTATTGAGTGATCTATTACAATCAACCTGTTCTAATGGCTTTTAACAGATTATAAGTGTTCTTATTGAAATCAACCAGTTTTCCAGAAATTAAGAACAGTATGAACCGTGCCCAGAAAGAACAGATTTATTTTTAATTGAACAGATTTATTTCTTTGCTGTTTTATCAATTATGCAGAAACTTAATTGCAGAGATTGAGAGAGAATGAACACAAGGCAATTATACTGGTTCACTCAACTGAGCTACATCCAGTCTTCACCTACAACAAGGTGAAATTCACTAAATCATAATACAAGCAAACACAATTCCCACTGTTCTTGAAACCTACAAGAACTTAGGTACTCTTGCTGAAAAAAACCTATTTCATCTCACACACACTCTTCAAGAAAACCTATCAAGAAGAGTGTTCAACCAAACTATTACAAGGAATGAAAAGTGAAACGACTACACCTGATTGAGGATACAAAGATCTGCCTTAAACCAGTAGGCAAGATTGCTAGAACAGTAGCAGCACCTCACACCAAGCTTTTGGAACCAAACCAAGAACAAGCACTTTGTGATTTTCGAAATCTTTGAAGAACAAATGCTAATCCTTTGTAAACTATTAATTCTCTGCTGTAAAACTTGTTTTTACAAATGTATGAACGATGTTTAAACTCAGAAACAAGTTTTCATTTTATAGAAAACCAACTTATAACAGAATTTTGAAAAACAGTTAAACTGTTATAAAATGAACAGATTGAAAGTAAAATGAACAGATTTATTTTCAAAAGCAGTTAGAGAATTTGTTAAGTGAGGAGACTTGGTCAACCATTCTGGTGCAGAGATAAAACTGAAAAACGTTTAAGCTAGATATGGCACCAGAGACAAAATGAATCTATTCATTTACAGATGAATTGATTTATTTTTCAAAACGAAAACAGAAAAGCTTAACTATTTAAACACAGTCGTTTTGAAAGGTAGAAGACTTAGTCAAAATACATGATGCACAAAATCTAATTTTCACAAGACTTAGCTAAGGCATCAGTTTAAAAATCAATCTGTTTATTTAGAAAAGAACAGATTTATTTTTATGCAGTAAACGTGTTTTTGTAAAACATGTGAAAAACAGTTTAAGAAAACTTATGCTTGTTCTTATCACATGGCCAGTGGTTATGAGGTGAGTTACTCAGGAAAAAGCCCACTCTTAAACAACCTGTAAGCACTACCTAAGACACACTTAAAGCAAATCAAAAATACACATGAAATGTACATAGAAGTCTTCATCAAACACAATCTTGAAGGGGCAGCAACCATCTTCAACACCCTTTACAAAGTTTCAACTGAAATAAAACTTTAAATTCGTCGCATTCCAACTATGTGGGATGGGGCCTCCTTCTAGAGTCTCTAACTTATACGAACCATTCCCCTTAGCTTTGGTTACTCTGAACGGTCCAGTCCACTTGGGAGACAACTTGTTTTCTAACTCGTACGGGTGAGCCTTCGTAATGACCAAATCACCAACTTGAAACTGTCGTAGCTTCACCTTAGAGTTGTACTGACGCTCTACTCTTCTCTTCACAGCCTCAACCTTAATTTTCGCTTCTTCTTTGGCTTTATCTATTAGGTCCAGGTTCACTCTCCTTTCTTCGTTGGACTCTTCTGCCACGAAACCTAGGAAACGGGGCGAACTCTCGTGGATCTCTACCGGGACATGGCGTCCGATCTATACACCAGGCTGAAAGGCGTCTCCATGGTGGAGGATTGAGGCGTGGTGTGGTAAGCCCATACAATCCTTGGTACTTCTTTTGCCCACCCCCTTTAGCCTTCTCTAATCTGCGTTTCAAACCCCTTAATAAAACTCTGTTTGCTGACTCGACCTGCCCATTTGTCTAGGGGTGTTCGACTGATGCGAACACTTGCTTGATTCCTACTTCTGTACATAGCTTCCCCAATTGTTGGCTCGCGAACTGGGTGCCATTGTCTGAAATGAGACGCCTTGGCACCCCAAAATGACACACAATGTTCTTCCAAACAAAGTGTTGTACCTTGTGCGCGGTGATCTGTGCCACTGGTTCGGCCTCTATCCACTTGGTGAAGTACTCGATGGCAACGATCAAGTACTTCATCTGCCTTATCGTCAATGGGAACGGGCCTAGGATATCAATTCCCCAAGTATGGAAAGGCCACGGGCTGTATATGGATCTTAGTTCTTCTGACGGCGCCTTGTGCCAATCAGCATGCATTTGACACTACTTGCAATGCTGGGCGTATCGCACGGAATCCTCTCTTACTGTTGGCCAGAAAAACCCTGCGCGTATTACCTTGGATGCCAAGGATCTTCCTCCCACGTGGCTCCCACAAATACCTTCGTGGAGCTCAACCATTATCCTGGTGCACTCGTCGCCACTCACGCATGTCAAGATGGGGTGCGTAAACCCGTGTCTGAATAATACCCCATCTAGTAATGTGTATCTTGCGGGGTTCCTCTTAATATTCTTGCCCTCTTCCGGCTCCGCTGGGAGGATTCCGTTCGCTAGGTATCGCCTGTAAGGGGTCATCCATGTGTCGACTTCCTCTAAAGCACACACCTGTACACCTTTTTCTTCTTCTGGCGAGGTCACATAAGTACTGATGCAGGGTGCCCTTGCCGTATCTTGACTCAAAGAGCGATGACTCCTTGGTTTTCCTCTTGTTGTACTAACATGAAGAACGTCCACCCTGTTGTCTGCAACAAACTTTCGCGGCGTCTTGAGGGTTTCTTGTATTACAGTCCTCTGCCTTCCCCCCTTGCCTGAGCTGGCCAGCTTGGCAAGCAGGTCAGCTCTGGCATTCTGCTCTCTAGGGACGTGCACCAGCTCAAACGCAGCGAAAGTACTTTTCAACACCTCAACGTAGCTCAGGTAGGTGGCCATCTGTGGGTCCTTCGCCTGATATTCCCCTATCACTTGCCCCGTGACCAACTGTGAGTCACTCTTTGCCAGGAGGCTCTGAGCACCCATTTCTTTAGCCAACAGCATCCCAACAATCAACGCCTCGTATTCCGCCTGGTTGTTGTTCGCTTTGAAGGCGAAGCGTAAGGCTTGCTCAATTAGCACCCCATTAGGCCCTTCTATAATTATCCCAGCGCCACTCCCTTGCTGGTTGGAAGATCCATCCACTGAGAGCATCCATTGTGACCCTAACTCCACCTCTTGAGGGTCTCCCCCTGGTGAAAGTTATGCCACGAAGTCAGCGTAGACATTCCCTTTGATGGACCCCCTGGGTTCATACTGGATATCGAATTCCGATAGCTCTACCGCCCAACGAACCATCCTCCCTGCTACATCTGGCTTTTGAAGTACCTTCTGGATGGGGAGGTTTGTCATCACCACCACTGTGAAGCTGTGGAAATAGTGGCGGAGCCTTCGTGTTGAGAATACCACCGTTAGCGCCGCCTTCTCTAGTGACTGGTACCTCAATTCTGGGCCTTGTAAGGCCTTGCTCACGAAGTAAATGGGCTTATGCACCTGGTCTTGTTCCTGGACCAGCACAGAGCTAATGGCCCACTCAGTTACCGCAAAGTATAAGCGGAAGGGGACGCCCACCTGTGGCTTGCAAAGCACCGGTGGCGTCGCCAAGTATTCCTTCAACTTGAGAAACGCTGCTTCACACTCGTCTGTCCGCGCGAAACGACTATTTCTTTTGAGGCATTGAAAGTAAGGGTGGCCCTTCTCTCCTCCAGCAGATACGAATCTCGATAATGCTGCCATTCGCCCCATCAGTTGTTGAACTTCTTTCACTGAGGTTGGGCTCCTCATGGCGATAATGGTTGCGCACTTGTCGGGGTTTGCCTCTATCCTCCTCTCTGTGAGCATGAAGCCTAAAAACTTTCCCGCCTCCACGCCAAAAACGCACTTTTCTGGGTTTAGCTTGAGGTGATACTTCGATATAGTGGCAAACAGCTCTTCCAGATCAACTGCGTGCTGCCCTCTCTCGTGTGAAGTTAACACCATGTCATCTACGTAGGCCTGCACGTTCCTTCCCAGCATGGGTGCAAGGACTTTGTCCATCAGCCTCTGATAGGTTGCGCCTGCATTTTTCAACCCGAACGGCATCACCTTATAACAGTAGCTGCATGTCTCGGTCATGAACGCCGTTTTGCTCTCATCCCTTGGGTGCATCTTGATCTGATTATAACCTGAGAATGCATCCAAGAAACTTAGCATCTTGCAACCCGAGGCTATCCACTAATGCGTCGATGTTGGGCAGTGGGTACGAATCTTTGGGGCATGCCTTGTTCAGATCCGTGAAGTCAACGCACATCCTCCACTTCCCATTCGACTTCTTCACTAGAACTACATTGGCTAACCATTCAGGGTATTGTATCACCCTGATGTGCCCAGCACTGAGCAGCTTCTGTGTTTCTTCCTTCACAACGAGACATCGCTCTTCGTTGAACTTCCTCCTTCTTTGTCTCACAGGGCGGACCTTGGCGTCCATGGTAAGATGGTGGCACAAAAAGTCTGGGTCAATACCTGGCATGTCCGCCGCAGTCCACACGAAAGCATCTAGGTGGCGCGAGATTACTGCGGCTACTTCTTCTTGTTCTCCTTGGCTTAGCAAGCGTCCCAACTTGAACACCTTACCCCCTATCTGTTTTTCGACTATGTTATCTTCTGGTCGGGGTCGCTCATTCTGCACATTCTCTGCAAGAGGCTCATTCGTGGAGTCTTCTTCCATAGGCGTCGCCCCAACGGATGCATCGGGCATCACCTCCTCTGGCTCTTCTTCAGCGGGCGAGGCCTCTCCGTGTACTCCTTCCATCGGGGAGGCATCGCCGTTTCTTCTTTCTGTATGTGCATCTTCTATAGGTGTCGCCCCTAAGGTGGCTTTGTCCAGCGTGAACTTCGTGCGCGTCGCCCCTCCTAACAACTCTGACTCCATTTGCGAATCTGAAACGAGTGGTCGTTCAACCACCATGACCACGCCTCTCTTTGTCTTTAGGCTATTTTCATAGCACTTACGGGCCTCTTCTTGATCTGACTTGATCACAATCACCTTGCCACTAAGGTCCGGTAGCTTCATCTTCATGTGGTGCGTGGAGGACACCGCCCTTAATCTGTTTAAGGCAGGTCTGCCTAACAAAATGTTGTAAGCTGAGTTGGCGTTAACCACCAAATACCGGATACTCTCGGTGCGTGATGCCGCTCCATCAGTGAACGTCGTCCTCAGCTCCAAGTAGCCGCGTACCTCTACTGGGTTATCTGCGAACCCATACAAGCATTCAGTATAGGGTCTCAACAGGTCAGGGGACAATTGTAGCTTGTTGAAGGTCGACCAAAACATGACGTCCGCAGAACTGCCTTGGTCGACGAGAAGTCTATGTACCTTCCTTCCCGCTGTGACTACTGAAATGACCACTGGGTCATTATCGTGTGGGACGACATCCCGCAGGTCAGCCCTTGTGAAAACGAGGTCTGACTCCCACGAGTCATCTGGAGATTCCTCTGCAACTAAACTTACTAACCTAACATATTTCTTATGTTGAGAGGCAGTGGGTCCCCCTCCGGAAAAGCCGCCAAAGATGGTATGCACTTCTCCGTGAGTTGGGACTTCATGCGCTTGACCTTCCTCGGGTGTCGCCGTGACTGCGGTCGTGGTGGACCCAGCGAGATAATCTTTCAAGAAACCATTCTTCACAAGCTCATCCAACTGATAGCCCAGCGCTAAGCAGTTGTTAATATGGTGTCCAAATGCTTCGTGAAATTCGCACCATGATTCCTTGTGAGGTCCCAGTACCTTGTCAGACCTCACCGGTGGTCTCAACCTGTCAGCTATGTTGGGCACAACGATGAGGTCCTTAAGTTCCACCACAAACTTTTGCCTTAGGGGTCTATTGCCCTCTCTCCTTCCTTCTGATCGACCCCTAGGTTGGGTTCTCCTTGTCTCGTAGGTGCGCCTCCTATCTGGATTCTTTCTTTCTATAGTGGCTTCGTGGACTCTAGCGGGTTGTGCACGCATCTGGGCTCTCGGGCGCGTGGGCGCAGCAGTCGTGCACTTCTCGTATGCCTCACCCTCAGAGGCAATGTGTTCTACCGCCCGACGCCTTACTTCAGCAAAAGTTTTGGGGCAGCTGCGGTTTAGCGACTTGCTGAAAGATCCAGGACACACCCCCTTCCTGAATGCGTACACGATCATGCGTTCATCTATGGTACCCACTTTCACCACCTGCGCCCCGAAGCGGCTTATGTACTCTTTCAGGGTCTCCCCTTGATACTGCTTCACGTCGAATAGGTCGTATGAGACTGGGGCTGGGGCCCTGTTGGCTAAATACTGTTCTGTGCATAACCGCGAAAGCTGTGCGAAAGACGTGATGTGACCCTCTGAGAGGCTGATGAACCAGTCCATGGCCATCCCAGTCAAGGTTCTCATAAAGAGATTGCACCTTACGGCATCAGAACCGCCTACCAGCATCATCTGTGTGTGGAACGCAGTGAGGTGTGCCTTAGGATCCTCTATCCCTGTGAAGGTTACTTTGGGCCCCGTGAACGTGTTGGGGATTGTTGTCTCTAGGATTGCCTGTGAAAATGGTGTTGAGAATTCCCTGGGTGGGGTGGTAGCCTCAGGTTCATCTACGACGCGCCATCCACGGCGTAACTCCTCATTGGCGCGGTGGAGCTCATCGTTTCTCGCCTGAGATGCTGTGAGATCCGCCTGCATGCGCTCTTGCTCCGCTTTCGAAGCTGCCATTGCTTCTTGCACCCCTTGCACATGAGTTGTTGCATGGTCATCTCTTCCCTCCTAGCGCGTGCGGGTCTCATGTTCGTGGTTTCTGGAAGCCTTCTTGATTACCTGGGTTTTGAGAATTGGAACTGGGTTGGAAACTGCAACTAGGACTGAAAAATTGTGTAATGGGACGGATGTTTTATATCGGCCCCACGGTGGGCGCCAAATGTTCCCGCCGGTTGACCTGGGTCGTCTTTATGCGTGGCTTGTCCTCACGAGCTAGGGCACCTTCATTCTGCTCCGTCTGTGAGTTCCTGAAAAGAAGTGAACAAAGGGGAGCCCTCGCGGCCTTTGCACTCCGACGATCAAGTCAGGTAGCGAGAAACATCAAAGGTGACGCACCCCCGAGTAGAACACTGTGACTGAATACTCTGAGGGTGGTCGAAAACTATATTGAATGACTAAAACTGTGTTGCCCTAATCGTCTTGTGCACACAATGGGTGCGCAGCAAAAACAACTAGGGTTTGTGCTCTGTGTAATGCTGCGAGAATTAGGTCAAAACTCGGTCCCATTTCAAATGTCCCAAGGCCCCCTTTTATACACCTTTTGCATTTAAAGCGCGTTAAAGCGCATTGAAAACGTATAAAAATATTCCTTGGAACATTCGAATCTTAACTGAATTAACGCGTACCTTAGCAAACTTTTAGAAAAGCCTTGATGTTTTCAGCGCTTACTGCCACGTGTTCTTCTAACATGATCGCGACTCTTCGTGAGGGGCCCTACAGCGCCGTAACCAAACTCTAGGGTTAATACATCGTGCACACCCTCGTTTCTCGAAGTGCCTTTGGCACAAGGGGGTGACTTTCTGGGTGCCAACTCATGCGCCCCAACTTCCAGTCACTCACCTTGGGAGTGTATCTACCTTTCTCTCGTACCATGCACGTGGTACTCCCTTGGGCGTGGCCCCCTCATGGGTCGTATCTGTCCCAGGGCTTCCCAGCGGTGGCGTGGGTACTTCACGAGTTAGCTTACTCCCTACTGGTACTAGAACTTATGGCCTTGAAGCCACCTTTTACTTCTCTTTGTCTTGACTCGGCTATGTCTTATTTTGGTGATGCCTTTACCTGGCGACGCCTTTCTTGGGCGACACCTTTGCGAGGCGACGCCCTCGCGAGGTGATGCCTTCCCTAGGCGACGCCTTCGCGAGGCGACGCCCTAACCTGGCGATGCCTCAAGCGGTCAACCTGTTGACTTCCTTTCCCTTCTTTGGGGCCCTCAAGCGGTTCCACCGCGTGTTGACTTTGACTTTGACTTTTGGTCTACGCCCTGGGACGGTACATCGCCAGATGTGGGCATCGCCAGGTGTGGCGTCGCCAGGTGTGGGCGTCGCCAGGTGTGGGCGTCGCCAGGTGTGGGCGTCGCCAGGTGTAGGTGTCAACAGATTTAAACGTCTCCCACCTTGTTGGACCTCCATCTTTTGCAATTTCTCTTCCAAACGCCTAATGGTGCATTGAAATTCATGCAATTCTCCAAGAAGCAAAGCTTTGGAAGGAGAATGTTGCTTGTAAGATGCATCACTTGAAAATCCAGCCATTTGCCAATAAAAACAGCAAACACACAAAAACAACAAACAAGTCAAGAAACAAAATTAACAAAAACAGTGAATTTGGCAAGAAAAAATAGGTCACTCTCAAAGAAATAATGTCCCTGCACCAATCTGATCTTGAGGTCTTGGAATCCTCAAATGAAAGATGTCAAAGCAAGGCACACCAATCTCAAAGCCAACCACAACAAAACCAATGAAGCAATAAAGACAAACAAGAAAAAGTATAAGCAAAGAAAGGCTAGAACAAAAGGAATACTAGATGTTTGACAAACTCAAAGATTATGATCAAAAGACAAGCAAGAAAATTAAAGAACTCAATGAGAAAGTAGGCACACAAAAGAATACTTAAAGAAAAGCACTAGAGTAGATGAAGGAAACAAAAAAATTTAGCTACTGGAAAATATTTTTTATGCAAACTGTGCTTGATGTTCACTGATTTAACTGGAATGATATAAAGCGAACTGGATTATGAAATTTTAACCACACAAACTTCAAGATCTTAGCTCAAAAATGGCACTGGAATCACGCAAAAATAGTAAGCCAATTAATTGAGATAATGTTTTCAAAATCGCTGCCAGATTACCGTATTTTTTTCAGCGGAATTGTACACTTTTTGTATTTTATTTATCATTTTTTGTGTACTTTGAATTTTTGAGTACTTATTTTTTCTACTCTTTTCTAACACTTTAAAGATCACAAATCCAGAATTTCAGAATTTTCCAGTGAGTAAATCAATTGCAATAAGGAAAAATAGTAAGCACTGTTCCGTCCGGTTGACCGAGACGTCTTCGTGCGCGACCTCAACCGTCAGCTAAGGACTCCTTCCCACTTATTGCCTGTGAATTCCTGCAAAAAAGAGGACAAAGAGGCGCCCTAGCGGCCGTTTGCACTCCGACGCTCAAGTCAGCCAGCAAGAAACACCAAAAAACTGTCCACCCACGAATCTGAGCACCGCGTGTGGCACTCTGAAGGTGGTAAAAGAAATAACTGTGTATATGTGTGTGTGTTGTCTCCTTTGGGCAAAAATGTTCTCCAGTCACTTGTACGTAATCTCAAAGCACGGGCAAGCAACCAGAGAGTTTCTCCTAAATTTGCCAAAGGTTCCAACCCTTTTTCCGACATTCCAGTGCTATTTAAACTGCCCCAGCATTTCAAGCGCCTTAAAGCGCTTTTAATCTCTAACGTAGCGCACTCATTAAAGCGCTTAATTACGAAACGTAGCGCATTTAAGACGTTGAAACGCTCGGGAGCCCTAATAGTACCAGAATGCTTGAAAGGGAAACTGTATTGAATATCTTTAATTACCTGGCACCTGACTAGAGGGTGTTTCTATTCTGGCATGGCTGTCGTACACGTGGAGGGCCTCACGACGCCATGACCCCATCTGGGGGCGTTTCTACGCATCTGGGGACGTTTCTACGCGTGAGTCCTCCTGCTTGGGAGTGCTACTGCGCTAGGGGTGGCTTTTTGGGTGCCAACTCATGCCCCCAAGTATCTAGCCACTTACTCTGAGAGCGTATCTGCCTTCCTCTCGCACCCTGCACCCGGTTATCCTGGGCGTGACCTTGCTCTTGGGTCGTATCTGTCCCGAAGGCGTCTCTGGGGCGGCAGGGGTACTTCACGAGTCAGGCTGCCCTTCACTGGTACTATCACTATGGCCTTGAAGCCACCTTTTCCTTCTCTTTATCACTTTCTCGAGATATCGGGTCCTGAGGCTTTCCCACGGCGTCGCTCCCTCCATGGTCTTTCCTACCCATGGGTATCGGGGAACCATACTGTGATTTGCCTTACTTTTACACTGTTTGGTCTGGCCACGCCCTGGCTAGGCGACGCCTCCACCCAGGCGACGCCTTGCCTTGGCGACGCCTTGTCCTATCTTGGCGACGCTTCCTCCTGGCGTCTCTACACCTGGGCGACACCTTGAGTTGACTTTGACTTTCCAGTCGTTGACTTTGACTTAGTCAACGCCCTGATACGGGACGGTACACAAGCCCCCAGTCTTAAGCCGAAGACTTGTCTTCAGCGCAAAGACTAAAGCCTCGCCCCCACCATCCGCGTACCTTCCTGATGACGTGTCATTCTCTGCTGACTCAGCAATTTTTCGAATTACTGACGCGACACTTTCTGAACCACTGGGTATTCTTAATGACCGATTGGACATTCCCTGAAATGTGGATGATAGCACCTTTTGGGCTACCCTTGATCGCGCGCCACGTGGCCCATCGCGTGGTCCTCCTTTAGAGACCTTTGCGTTTCCCCTGGGCAATCGACCCTCTGACGCGTGGCCCGATCCTACGGCCCTTAATTAGCGCCTCTTGAGTCGCGAAATGTAACGTTTAAGTTACTCCAAACCCCGCGCTCACCCTACTGTTACATTCATTCACTCTGCTACTTTTCCCTGTTCATCGCCTCCAAAACCTTTTCTCTCTGCAATTGCGATTCTCCCCTTCTTGCGCTCTCCTACCGCCTCCATTTCAACAGCAAAGGTATGGTTTCGAGCACTCTCAACTCTTCACTTTTGCCGCCTTATCGGAAACTGCCTGGGACTGTCGTTATTCTCGTATTTCTCTGGATATTGTTTGTATGCTTTGTTGTTCCTCTCGTTTCCCTTCGTTCTCTTGTGGGTGGGGCGCTCCTAGGGTTCTTCCATTTTCCCCTTTCCTTCTCCCCAAACCCCTTTTCTCTGAACCCTTTCTTTCTCTTTTGATCTTCAGCATTGGCGTTGATGGCGAAAACCAAGACCACCGCGTCTCCCCCGCTCCCCAAGTCTCATTATAAGGGTGAATATGACTGGGCCCCCGACGAACTTCTGGACGAATGTCCCCTCCTGAACTCTATTGATGACGTGGAGGCTCATAGGGGGGACCCTGCCCTCTATAACTTCAATGCGTTCCACAAAAATCACGACTCCCAAGTCCTGGTAAGCCGGGTGCGACCTGGGATGCCCGTTTGTGCGGACTCACGGGATATTGGGGGATGCGCTTTCTTCTTCCTCTATCAGATGGTGCTCAAGAGGGTGGGCCTGCGTCTACCCCTCACTCCCTTCGAAAAAGAGCTACTGACAGAGATAAACACTGCTCCCGTCCAACTCCATCCCAACAGTTGGGCTTTCGTGAGGGGGTTCCAAATTCTCTGCGGCTATCTAGGCGTTCCTTCCTCCGTGGACGTTTTTCTTCACTTCTTCGAGGTAAAGAATCAAGGGAAAAGTCTCTGGATGAGCTTTTCTGGCATCGCCGGGCGCATCATCCTTACGCTTTTCCAGAATTCATTCAAAGGATGGAAGGGGAAATTCTTCAAGGTACGCGCGACCAAGCGCGATCCTTCCATCCTAGAGGGCTTTCCCCTGTACTGGACAGACAAACCTATAACCATGAAGCCCTTGGCTCTGGACAAGCTCGCCCCGCCTGACCGGGATGTATGCAAAGCCTTGGTGGGACTGGGAATAGTCTTCGATACCGCCAAACTCATCGCGAATGAATTCAATGCCCATGGGCTTTCTACATACTTCGGTATCTGCTCCTGGCGATTTATGATGCATTAGTTGTTGTGGTTATCTGCATTACCATTTTTCGCTGTACAATGTTACTTGCATTTTCACGCCTCTTCATGTATTGTGAATTCGCATAACTGTTCTAGTGCTAATCCTTGTTGTTTGGCCTGTCTTGATATAGGATCAGTGATGGGCGTTTCCATAAGAGTAATGTTGGCGAAAGCACTGAAGGGGGCTCGTGCCGCCAAGGCAGGTGTCTCCTCCAGCCCTGTTGCCAATCCGGTTCTCCCACCGGCTCCGTCACCGCCGCCTCCAGTCACTGCTGAAGCTGCTTCTAGCCCATCTCCGACGTCTCCACCTGGCTCCGACTTGCTTCCAACTCCCAACTCTCCTTCGCCTATCGCCGCTGTCCCCCTAGTTGCGGCCTCGTCACCGGCTCCACCCCCCTTGACAAAGGGAAAAGGGTTTTGGAGATTCTGTCAGATGATGAGGAATCAGAGGGTGTGGCACCCTTCAGAAGGAGAAAATCCGCGCGGGTTCCTCTTCTGGTAGAGACGTCGCCACAGGGAGGGAACCCCTTTATGGACAACCCTCCAAGCGCAACCTCACTCCCTCCTATGATTCTCCAAGAGGAAAGGGGCGAAGGTGTTGAATCTGCGCCGCCTCCGCCGCCGCCAGAAACCACTGCTTCCCCGGCTCCCGACGCTGCTGCCCCCGACTTCATCGCCATCCCTCCTCCAATCAGTGGCGGGACTATGCCAGAAGGTACCGACAGGAGGGAAGGCATGCCTTTCTACTTGGGGGCCTTCTTGGCGGTGGCTCTTGAATGGCGCTCCCAGGCCAGAAACGCGGTCCTCCAAGCTCATACCCTCCAAGCCTTGGAAACGAAAGCATCTACTCTGGAAGAGGAAATGAGGACACTGGGACGCCAGAACGAAACCTATCAAACTTCCTTGAGACAAATGCAAGAGTCCAAAGCGGAAACAGAGAGGCGACTGGCGGAGGCATTGGAGCTCCAGGCAGGCTTCTACACTCGGGAAGTTGCTCTTCAAGTGCAGGTAGCGGGTCTTCAGGAAGTGGTCAAAGCGGATGCAGAAACTCACAAGGACCTGAAGGACCGTTGCTGTGAACAGGCTGCCAAGGTGGAGCGGATGGAGGAGGAAATGGCCACGCAGGCGAAAGCTATGGACCTTCTCTGAGTTGACTACGACAAACTGCAGGTCGAGGTTAGCCGGCTTCGCGTGGAGAAAGAGGCTCTGGAGAAGCAGGTGGCCTCTGGAGACGCCGCCATTGAGGAACTGGAGAAGGAGAAAAAGTCCCTTATCCAGGAGATGGCGGGTACCTTCGAGGAGGGTTCCAAGAGGCCCTGACCCAGGCGTCCTGCGAGAATCCTGGCGTCAACCTTTCGAACTGCGACCCCACACACCACGTAGTCGACGGGAAGGTCGTGCCCATGGACTTGAACGACTGAACTGCTGCTCCTCATCCGCCACCTTCCTCTTCAAGCTTAACTCTTCATTCTTTACCTTCGTTTTTTGATTTTATCTGTCAAAACTTGTAATTCTTTGAACTATCCGCACTCTTGTTACTGATTTAGGACGTTCGCATGGTTGTGTTTATTTCTTTGTCACATACGATTCTGCCTATGCGATCTCATTCTCATCTTTTCCCTTCACGCGCTTCACTTACTTTATCTGGGTTCTGCCCATTTCTTTCACTTCGTTGGGCGGTTTGGTATGATTGGGTAAGGTCGCCCGCCAACCCTCACGCCCATGGAGAGGCTCACTAAGTGGCGCCGTATCGTCCACGGGACGTCTCTGATACCGAAAGGCTCTTTCTTTGATCTTTTAACGCTCGGCGCCCACGCCTAAGGAGAGGCCTGCTAAAGCAGCACTGTATCGTCCCCGGGTGTCTAAAACGCTGAGTGCTGTGGGGTTTTGTTCCCTCCATGGTCTTTCCTTCCCATAGGTATCGGGGAACACCCTGCCAGCGATTCGCTGGCGTTTGGCGATCTCATCTCCCTCCACAGTCTTTGCTACCTGTGGGTATCGGGGAGGTAACGCCTGTGACTAACTTTGCCTTTCTTTGATTTCTTCTCCCTCCTCAGTCTTTCCTACCTGTGGGTATCGGGGAGGTGACGCCAGTCGGTATTTGGGTTGGCGGCGCCCGCGACATCTCGCGCTGTCGTCGCCCTTTACGTCCTTCCTGGCAACGCCTCGGGCGTTACCTTTATTTCGACATCGACCTTAACTCTTGCCTTGGTCAACGCCTGATAACAGCGAAGAGCCCAAGGTTTTGCCTGTGCCATCCACGTGGCGCTCCTTGTATAGCTGATGGGACCTTCTGTCATTCGACTTGATCCACGTGGCGCTGCTTGCATGGTTGATGGGGTATCTAGTCATTCCATTTTCTGACTCCTGCTGTACCCCTGGCTCACTTTCGACGGCGCATCGTACCACTGGATATTCTGCTGATACGACGTTTTCTGATTTAAACCAGTGGTGCCAGCGTCATCCTTTCATCTTCTGCCACGTGTTTCAATCGCACGGTGCATCCGTTCGCGTCGTTTGGCGCTCTAACCGCTTTATTTAACTCTTCAAACTCTGGAACTATCTTCACCATTTTCTCACTCTTCATAACCTACTTGCGTTCTTTCTCCTTGCACCCTTCCTTCTTGCACCCTGGCTTCTCTGTCGAAGGGTTGTTCTAACCTTCGCTCCCCTTGCTCACTCTTGCATTTCTGGCCATCCTGCTCTTGTTAAAGAATGTCTTCGCACGATGCTTCCTCCAGGGTCCGTCCCAAAGACTTGTACCCTTGGGCCTCGAGTGAACTTCTTGATGAGTGTTCATGCTTGCTTTCCACCAGGGCCGTACGGGAACACAAAGGGGAGTTGTGTTCTTATGACCACCAGGCCTTCGCAAGGAGGCACGATGACGACATCGCTGTGCTCCCTTGCACTCTGGGGGAGCCAGTGTGTGGAGACGAACGGGCCAACGACGGGGTCCCTTTCTTTTACTTTTACCAGGTGGTGTTCAAGACCATCGGGGTGCGCTTACCCTTCTCCTGGTTTGAGAAGGAACTGCTGACGGAGATCAACGTTGCTCCGGCCCAGTTATATCCCAACAGCTGGGCCTTTGTCAAGGCCTTCGACGTTCTCTTCGGGTTTCTGGGTTGTGTACCCTCGGTTGACCTCTTTCTTCACTTCTTTGAGGTGAAGAGACAGAGACACAACCTCTGGGTAACTCTCAGTAATGTGCCCGGGAGGGTTCTCTTCACACCCTTCCAGAGCTCGTTCACCGGGTGGAAAGGCCGGTTCTTCAAGATCTGCCGTACTGACCTTGTTCCCGACGCTCTGGATGGGTTTCCACTGTACTGGGTGAGAGAGGAAAAGGCCCTCAAAGCCAAACCCCTCAAGAATCTGGCTCCAAGTGATCAAATAGCTTGCCGGATTCTTGCTGAGGCGGGAGGCTTTGACTCTACTACGGTGATCAGCTTGGAGTTCAACGCTAGGACTCTTGAGAAGTACATATGTGAGAACCACTGCCTTAGGCAACTTCGGCCTTCGTTACTTTCTAACTGTGCCTGTCTTTCTTCACGGTGTCGCTAATACATCTGTTCCCTTTGTGCAGGTTCGAAAATAAGCCAAGAAAAGAGGACACGACTTACTCGAGCGCTGCGGGCTGGGAAAGAGGCTTCGCCTTCCTCCAGTGATGACTCTGATGAACGCTGAGAAGTGGCTTGTTTGTGTTTTTGCATTTTGTACCGAACATTGCTTGTAACAACAACTTTTCAATATCATAATTCTTTACTATGCCACTTTACTTTGCATATGCTTCATATACCGCGTGACTTCCTTTCGTCTCGTTCTGCCAACGATGCATGCTTTTACTTGGGCGACGCCAAGACCTAGGCGACGCTTTCTTCCTTGGCGACGCCATGGCCTAGGCGGCGCATCACATTACTTCTAACAAGGAAAGATAAAGGCTGAAAACCAAGGCACATCTTTTTTCTCAACTGGTTTTTCCATTTATTAGGGTGACCTCATTAAAAAACCCCCGAAAGGGAAAAAGAGCGTCCCCTTCAACTAAATTGTTACATGCTGCTTACATAAGTCAACTGAAATAAAATTTTAAGTTGGCTGCATTCCGACTGCGCGGGATAGGGCCTCCATCTAAAGTCTCCAGGTTGTACGAACCGTTGCCCTTAGCCTCGGTAACTCTGAAGGGCCCGGTCCACTTGGGAGACAGCTTATTCTCCAACTCGTAAGGGTGAGCTTTCCTCATCACTAGGTCGCCCACCTGAAACTGTCGCGACTTTACTTTAGAGCTATATTGCCGCTCCACTCTTCTTTTCATCGCTTCAGCTTTTATTCTAGCTTCTTCCCTGGCCTCTTCTAGCAGATCTAGGTTTACCCGTCTCTCCTCATTAGATTCCTCCACCACAAAGTTTTGAAAACGCGGTGAGCTTTCGTGTATTTCTACTGGAATCATCGCGTCCGACCCGTACACCAAACTGAACGGCGTCTCCATAGTAGAGGATTGGGGCGTGGTGTGGTATGCCCATACAATCCTTGGTACCTCTTCCACCCACGCCCCTTTGGCCTTCTCTAACCTTCTTTTTAACCCCCTCAGCAGAACTCTGTTTGCTGACTCTACTTGTCCATTGGTCTGGGGGTGTTCGACCGACGCGAACACTTGCTTGATTCCCACTTCAGCGCACAGATTTCTCAACTGCTGACTGGCGAACTGGTCCCGTAGTCATATATCAGGCGCCTGGGTACGCCGAAGCAACACACGATGTTTCTCCACACAAAATGCTGTACCTTATGCGCAGTGATTTGTGCCACGGGCTCTGCCTCTATCCACTTAGTGAAGTATTCTATGGCGACGATCAGATATTTCATCTGCCTGATTGCCAGTGGGAAAGGGCCCAAGATGTCAATTCCCCATGTGTGGAAAGGCCACGGGCTGTATATGGACCGCAACTCTTCTGGCGGCGCCTTGTGCCAGTCGGCGTGCTTTTGGCATTGCTTACACCGCTGGGCGTGCCGTGCGCAATCCTCTTTCACTGTTGGCCAGAAGAAACCTGCGCGTATTACCTTGGAGGCTAAGGACCTTCCTCCTACATGGCTTCCGCAGATGCCTTCGTGTAGCTCCGCCATTATCCTGGTGCACTCATCGCCACTGACGCATGTTAGGATAGGGTGAGCGAAACCGTGCCTGAACAGCACCCCATCCACCAAAGTATATCTTGCGGCGTTTCTTTTGATTTTCTTACCCTCTTCAGGGTCCACTGGAAGGGCCCCATCCGCCAGGTATCGTTTATAGGGCATCATCCAGGTGTCTCCCTTGGACAGGACACAGACCTGCATCTGCTCTTCCTTAGACACACCCGCGTATATACTGATGCGGGGCGCCCTCTACGTATCTTGGTTCAACGAGGAATGACTCCTCGGCCTTCCCCTTGATGCATAAATCTGGAGGACCTCCACCCTGTTGTCTTCCACGAATCGACGCGGAGCTTTGAGAGTCTCCTGGATCACTGTCCTCTGTCTACCCCCCTTGCCTGAGCTGGCCAGCTTTGCGAGCAGGTCAGCTCTGGCATTCTGCTCCCTCGAGACGTGTATTAACTCAAAAGCGTTGAACGCCCCTCTCAACAACTGGACGTATTTTAGATACGCCGCCATCTGTGGGTCCTTCGCCTGGAACTCACCCGACACCTGCCCCGTAATCAACTGGGAGTCGATCTTCACTAGGAGGTTCTGTGCGCCCATCTCCTTGGCCAAGAGCATTCCTGCAATCAGGGCTTCATATTCTGCTTGGTTGTTACTTGCCTTGAAGGCAAAACGCAAAGCCTGCTCGATCAGTATGCCGTCGGGTCCTTCCAGCACTATTCCCGCACCACTCCCTTGTTGGTTTGAGGAGCCATCAACTGAGAGTAGCCACTGTGAACTCGCTTCCACCTCTTGCTCACCTCCGGGCAAAAGTTCTGCTACAAAATCCGCGTACACCTGCCCTTTGATGGATCCTCTAGGCTCGTATTGTATGTCGAATTCGGACAGCTCCACTGCCCAGCGTACCATCCTTCCTGCCACATCGGGTTTCTGCAGCACTTTCTGTATGGGGAGATTGGTCATCACTACCACCGTAAAACTGTGGAAGTAATGACGGAGCCTCCTAGCAGAAAATACTACCGCCAGCGCCGCCTTCTCCAGTGCTTGGTACCTTGTCTCAGCCCCCTGTAAGGCCTTGCTTACAAAGTAGATGGGCTTCTGACTCTGGTCCTGCTCTTGGACCAACACAGAACTGATGGCCCGCTCCGTTACAGTAAAATACAACCGGAGGGGCACGCCCGTTACTGGCTTGCAGAGAACCGGTGGCGTCGCCAGGTACTCCTTCAGCTTAATGAAAGCCGCTTCGCACTCATCAGTCCAGGCAAAGCGACTGTTTCTCTTGAGGCACTGGAAGTACGGGTGCCCCTTTTCTCCTCCGGCGGAAACAAATCTCGAGAGCGCCGCCATCCGCCCTGTCAACTGTTGCACCTCCTTTACCGATGTCGGGCTCCGCATGGCGATAATAGCCGCACATTTGTCGGGGTTCGCCTCTATTCCCCTCTCCCTAATGTGGCCAGCACTCAGCAGTTTCTGCGTTTCGTCTCTCACCACCTGTTGTCGTTCCCCATTGAACTTCCTCCTTCTCTGACGCACGGGGCGGACCGTGGCGTCCATGCTGAGGTGGTGACACAGGAAATCAGGGTCGATGCCTGGCATATCCGAGGCGGACCATGCGAAGGCATCCAGGTGGCGCGAAATCACTTCTACCACCCTTTCCTGTTCTTCTGGGCTTAGCGAGCTTCCTAACCTGAAAGCTTTGCCGCCAATCTCCCTTTCTATGGCGTTAGCTGCAGGCTGCTCCCTGCTATCATCTTCGACGGACGCCGCCTCTCCGACAGGCGCCGCCTCTTCTACGGGCGCCGCGTCGTCAGGGCCTTCCTCCATTGGCACACCTGCCTCGGGCCTCGCCCTCTCTGCTGTGGCCGCTTCGGGCGTCAGCCCAACGGGCGTCGCCTCAACCATCGTCGCGTCCGCTCTTGGCGGACGTTCATACACCATAAACACGCCTCTCTTCGTCTTCAGGCTGTTTTCATAGCATTTCCTTGCCTCCTCCTGGTCTGACCTGATGACTATCACCCGGCCACTGAGGTCCGGTAGGTTCATCTTCATGTGACGGGTGGAGGACACTGCACTCAGACGGTTTAACGCCGGTCTGCCCAGCAAATTATTGTAGGCAGAATTGGCGTTCACGACGAGGTACCGAATGCTCTCTGTACGGGAAGCCTCTCCGTCTGTGAACGTGGTCCTCAACTCCAGGTACCCCCGGACCTCTACCTGGTTATCCCCAAACCCATACAAACATCCCGTATAGGGACTCAGCAGATCAGGGGACAACCGTAACTTATTAAAGGTCGACAAAAACATGACGTCTGCCGAGCTTCCTTGATCAACAAGCACTTTGTGGACCTTCCTTCCAGCTGTGACGACTGAGATGACAACGGGATCATTGTCATGGGGCACCACATCTCGGAGGTCTCTTCTTGTGAACACAATATCTGACTCCCAGGGCTCCCCCGAGAGCCTCTCTTCGATTGAATTCACCCGCCTCGCGTATTTCTTCCGCTGGGAGGCGGTGGGTCCTCCGCTGGAAAAACCTCCAGCAATGGTGTGGACCTCGCATCTGCCGGCGGCAGGGTGGCGGTCGTGGTGGAATCTGCGACATAATCTTTCAAAAACCCAGTCCTCACCAGCTCATGTAGCTGGTAGCCCAACGACAGGCAATTATCAATTTGGTGCCCGAAAGCCTCGTGAAATTCGCACCAAGAGTCTTTGCGGGGCCCTAACACCTTGTCGGTCTTCGCCGGTCGCCTCAGCCTCTCGGCTATGTTGGGTACGGCGATCAAATCCTTCAACTCAACTACGAAGTTATACCTCGCCGGTCTTGCTCTTTCTCTGGCGGGGCGTTCGCCTCCTGCGGGGCCCCGGGGCTGGGGCTTTCTGGCTTCGTAGGGGCGTCTCGCCTCTGGCTTCTTTCTCCCCGTCGTGGTCTCATTGACTCTGACGGGTTGAACTCGCGCCGGTCCCCTCGGGCGTGAGGGCACGGCGCTGGTGCGCTTCACACATACCTCCCCTTCCGAAGCAATATGCTCTACCGCCCTACGCCGTAATTCAGCGAAAGTCCTAGGGCGATTGCGGATAATAGATTCTCCAAAGGGGCCGGGGCATACGCCTTTCACAAATGCCTACACGATCATAGGCTCCTCTGTTGTACCAACCTTCACGACGTGGGCCCCGAAGCGATTGATATACTCCTTCAGGGTCTCCCCCTGATACTGCTTCACGTCAAACAGGTCGTAAGAGACCGGCGGCGGGGCCTTGTTGGCCAAGTACTGTTCTCTGAATAACCGCGACAACTGGCGGAAAGACGTGATATGGCCCTCGGGGAGGCTAATGAACCAGTCCATAGCCATCCCAGTCAGGGTGCTCATGAAGAGCTTGCACTTGGCAGCATCAGAACCGCCTATCAGGACCATCTGCGTGTGAAATGCAGCCAGGTGCGTCTCTGGGTCCTCCATCCCTGTGAAGATCACCTTGGGTCCCGCGAACGTGTTCGGGATCGCTGCGTCTAGGATCTCCTGTGAGAAAGGAGTGGAAAACTCCCTTGGTGGGGAATGGTTCTCCGTCTCGTCATGCCCAGGTCGCCTCCTATCGTTTCTCAGGGCCTGGCGCAACTCCTCATTCACACGGTGGAGCTCTTCGTTCCGCTCATGCGAGGCGTCAAGGTCTGCCTGCATGCGCTCCTGCTCCATTTTCGAATCCGCCATGTCCTGCTGCAGCCCCCTCATTATTTCCAGGACTTGTTGCATGGATAGGTCTGCTGGGGCTGCGCGCGCTGCTCTTCGTCTGGTGGGGGCCATTGTCGCTCCAAACTCCTTCACCGTTACTGTAACTTGATAAACCTTCTCGAACTTGTGATGGGACTGATGTTTTATATCGGCCCCACGGTGGGCGCCAAATGTTCCGTCCGGTTGACCGGGACGTCTTCGTGCGCGACCTCAACCGTCAGCTAAGGACTCCTTCCCACTGATTGCCTGTGAATTCCTGCAAAAAAGAGGACAAAGAGGCGCCCTAGCGGCCGTTTGCACTCCGACGCTCAAGTCAGCCAGCAAGAAACACCAAAAAACTGTCCACCCACGTATCTGAGCACCGCGTGTGGCACTCTGAAGGTGGTAAAAGAAATAACTGTGTATATGTGTGTGTGTTGTCTCCTTTGGGCAAAAATGTTCTCCAGTCACTTGTACGTAATCTCAAAGCACGGGCAAGCAACCAGAGAGTTTCTCCTAAATTTGCCAAAGGTTCCAACCCTTTTTCCGACATTCCCAGCGCTATTTAAACTGCCCCAGCATTTAAAGCGCCTTAAAGCGCTTTTAATCTCTAACGTAACGCACTCATTAAAGCGCTTAATTACGAAACGTAGCGCATTTAAGACGTTGAAACGCTCGGGAGCCCTAATAGTACCAGAATGCTCGAAAGGGAAACTGTATTGAATATCTTTAATTACCTGGCACCTGACTAGAGGGTGTTTCTATTCTGGCATGGCTGTCGTACACGTGGAGGGCCTCACGACGCCATGACCCCATCTGGGGGCGTTTCTACGCATCTGGGGACGTTTCTACGCGTGAGTCCTCCTGCTTGGGAGTGCTACTGCGCTAGGGGTGGCTTTTTGGGTGCCAACTCATGCCCCCAAGTATCTAGCCACTTACTCTGAGAGCGTATCTGCCTTCCTCTCGCACCCTACACCCGGTTATCCTGGGCGTGACCTTCCTCTTGGGTCGTATCTGTCCCGAAGGCGTCTCTGGGGCGGCAGGGGTACTTCACGAGTCAGGCTGCCCTTCACTGGTACTATCACTATGGCCTTGAAGCCACCTTTTCCTTCTCTTTATCACTTTCTCGAGATATCGGGTCCTGAGGCTTTCCCACGGCGTCGCTCCCTCCATGGTCTTTCCTACCCATGGGTATCGGGGAACCATACTGTGATTTGCCTTACTTTTACATTGTTTGATCTGGCCACGCCCTGGCTAGGCGACGCCTCCACCCAGGCGACGCCTTGTCCTATCTTGGCGACGCTTCCTCCTGGCGTCTCTACACCTGGGCGACACCTTGAGTTGACTTTGACTTTCCAGTCGTTGACTTTGACTTAGTCAACGCCCTGATACGGGACGGTACAAGCACGTTTTCAGAAAACAGAGGAAGCCTAATAGGAATTGATCCTGCCGGCAACTTGAACGTGGGTGAATCGCTTCGTAACACTTTCTGCCCTGTCTTCGCGACTGCGTCTCCTGAAGAATCACCTTCTGAACTCTCTCTCTCTCAGATGTCTTCAAAGTGTGACCTGCAAAATACACAGACGGCGCCTCTAGCGGCCGTTTGCACTCCGACGATCAAGTTAGTTCAACAGAACCACCAGAAACTGGAAACTTAGTAAAAAATGTGTGTGTGAGAAAAAACTTGCACTCTGTTTTTCCTATCCCCCCTTCACTCTCACTCTGATTCTGCCTTTTATCTCTCTTTCCCTGCTTCTGGGCATAACAGAATTCTGTTATGCTTTTCTGGCATGTGTCAGACCCCTGTCATGCTTTTCAGAGAAAGCGTACCTTCAGAATCAGCAACGGACAGCGTGAGAGTCTGCGCATGTCTGTGCTTGGCTGCGCCTGTCTGTACCTTTAGCGGTACGGAGTGCTCTTTTGTCTGGACCGCACCCCTCTCAGATGATGACACGTGGAGGCCTGCAACTCACATCTAACCATACACGTGTCACTTACTGGAAGGGCTCTAGCGCCTCTCTTTGTCTGCCTAAGTTACGCCCTTGCGGAGTAACTTAGGATGCTTCTCTTATCTGGGTAAATTACATACTCTTAGGAGAACGTCGGGTGTGGCTGGTCTAGGCGCACTCACCAAACGTTACTCTCTGCGTAGGCGACTTACCCTTCAGGATGACACGCACGTAATGGGTTGAGGGAATCACCAATCACCGACTGGCTTACTAGTTCCCTCAGGCCACTCTCGTGCATGATTCCTTGAGGTGTGCCCATGCGAGGTCCATGCGTAACGCTCTCGCTGGGAACCTTAGTCCCAGTTTAACTGCGTGTAACACGAGACCCCGATGACAATACACCCGGTGACTGATCAGTGTTTATTCACTACTCGCGCTCTGCCTCCAGGCGCGCGTCTGGGAACTGGTCTGCCGGTGGTCCCTTGGCTACTGACCACCGATCACTATTCTGGGTGATCTATCCCCCGACCTCTCTGCCGCCTGATCTGTCGGTGGTAACTTGGTTACTGACCACCGATCACCTCTCTTGGCGATCGTCTCCCTACCTCTCTGCCACCTGGTCCACGTGTCACCCTGCGAGCGGTCCACGTGGTTCTCTGATGCTGACGTCATCGACTACCGATGACCGATCGGATCACAAGCCCCCCAGTCTCGAGTCGAGAACTCGTTCTCAGCGAAGAGACTAAGTGGTCGTGCCCTCAATCCACGTGGCAAGTGGGGCCGCCTCACGTGCCACCTCACGTGCTGCTTCTTTAACGTTTGGACTTCCTTTCTTAATCTCGCGACACGTGGCCCCATCAACGGCCAGCGCTGTGCGTCGCTAGCGCTTCTTTCATTCAAATTGGCGCGCCCTTCCACTGTTCCTTCATCTTCTTCATTTGACTCCCAGACTCTCTGCGAATCTCTCTTCTGCGCACCCATCTTTCTTCAAATTCTCTGTGATCCTAAACTCTTACGATCATCCAAAGGTATGGTTTTTCTTTTCCCTGGCCCCTTTTTGGTCATCTTTACCGATTGCATTTATCATTCTAGTTATCATGCATCCATCTTCCCTGTTTTTCTTCTTCTCAACCCGCGCTAGGGTTTTTCTCATGTTTCCGCTTTGACTTCTGCCTCCTCTTCTTTCTCCTTTACCTGGGCATTTCTCCCTCATTCCCTCTCTCTGTTTTTCACCGAACCATCCATCACTCTCTCCCTTTCTATTTCTGACCCCTCGTTTTCCTCCATTGCAGCTATCTCTCGATGGCTCGCTTGAAGCAGACCGCTCGCGTCCTTGCCTCTTCTTCTGGTGCACAGCCTCCGCTAGTGCACCAGCTTCGCCACCGCCTGTTGTCACCTCATTCCATGACAACGCCAAAGTTTATGACTGGGCCCCTCTGGCGTTGCTATCTGAAACGTCTACCTTGCTACCTGAGGACCATCTTAACTCACTTTTGAGCCACGACCCGGACGAACCCTCGTGTTCCATAGACAGGGAAAACGAATTCCACATCCGAGTCCGCATCCCTCCCCGAGGGATGCCCATTTGCGCTGACGACAGGGCCACCAATGGGGTGCCCTTCGTTTTTGTTTACTCCGCGATCTTCAAAAGGTTGAGGCTGCGACTCCCCTTCACCTTCTTCGAGAAAGAGCTGATGATGGAGTTGAACGTCGCGCCCTGCCAACTCCACCCCAACGCCTGGGCCTTCATCCGGGCGTTTCAGATCCTGTGCAACCATTTTGGGCACAACGCCTCGGTGGAGGTGTTCCTTTACTTCTTTGAGGCGAAAAAACCAGGGGATAGGTTTTGGGTCAGCCTGAACGGGGTTGCTGGACGGGTGCTTCTGGGCCTGTACCAGCAGTCCTTCAAAGACTGGAAGGGCAGATTTTATATGATATCCGCCACCCCACAAAGCCCTCATCTGCTCGAGGGGTACCCCCTCTACTGGGTTCCCCAGGTTCAATTTAAAAAACCCAAGGATCTCGAGACCATGGCCCCCTACGAGCGCGAGCTGTGTGGGCTGCTCCTGGGGGCTAAGTATGACTCCGCTCGCCTCATCAAGGATGAGTTTGATGTGGTTTCCCTGAAGAAATATATAGGTAGTTCTTTCTCTGCCGCCCCTTAGGACATTTATACTTCCTCATGCATGCTCTTATACTTTTCACCTTGCTTGCGTCTCTTAGCTGTCTAATTTCCCTCTTTCTTGCCTATGCAGATTCAATGTCAGGGAAAGATAGGAGGTTGGCGGTGTTGGAGCTCGCTAAACGCCGAGCGGCCAAAGGGACTGACTCTTCCTCTTCCACCACTGAGCCAATCGAAGCCCCTCCGCTCTCGGTCGCGCCAGCCGAAGGCCTCGAGCCAGGGAAGAAAAGGAAAAGACTGGTGAAGGCTTCTTCGCTGGTACCTGCTGCTGCTGCTGCCTCAGTGGAAGAGGAAAGCTCAGGCTCCCCCCTCATTCACCGCCAGAGGAAGAAAACAGTGGTTGAGGGGGTCTCGTCTCTCCAGCCTGGAGGGATCGAGGTGGTAGAGGTAGAGGAAGGTTCACCACCTCCCTCTCCCTCCACTCGACTTGCCCCAGAGCCCGCATGCCCACCTTCTCCTAGCCAAAAATCGCCCCCAATCTCTCAACCGCCAACTTCCCCCCCAGCAGGCCAATCACCTGGTCCATCCGCTCACCCTGCTGGGGGTGTTTCGGCTCGAAACGAGTGTGCCCCGCCTCCAATAACAATCTCCACCGCCAATGCTGAACCTGGTGGGTCTGGCTCGCGCCCAAGCAACACTGGAGCCAACCATGAGAACTTCAGCAGAGTTATCTCCATGGTGCGACAGCACATCAGCAATGGGGAGCTCGTCGACTGGAGCGGGGAGGAGATAGACGCACACCTTGCCAAGCAGGTGGTGCTCTCGCTGGAGTTCTCCACCCAGCATCGCAAGCAGAAAGCCCTGGAGAAAAGGGTGAGGGAACTTGAGCACGACAATGAGTCGCTGCACAGTGACCTTGAAGCCGCTCAGGGGTCTGTCGAGCTGATGCGAGGCATGGTGGAGAAGGCCAGGAGGGAGTACTTGCTGCAGGTCCAGGAGACCATCAAGATGGAGATCTTGATGGGGCAGACTGTTGGTCCCCTGGACTTGAAGGTGGCAGAGTTACAGGCTGAGAATTCCTCTTTGCTCGAACGGAGTCAGATGGTGGAGGAGTTACAGGCTGAGAACTCCTCCCTACGCCAACAGGATTCTCAGCGGGTGGAGATGCTCAAGGCCGCCAAGGAGGCAACTGCTGCTGCCGAAAAGAAGCTTGAGGAGGCAGTGGGCCAGCTGTCTGAGGCTGCCTCCTCCCTTGCTACCCTTACCACGCAGAGGGATGCTGCAGAGGCTTCGAGGCGAAGTCTGGAGGCGGAGAAAGAGGACTTGATGAACGTGGGCGCCGATTCCCTCATTGATGGATTCGAGTTGGCGCTCGAGCAAGTCCGCTGCGTCCTCCCAGACCTAGACCTTGCGCAATTCAGCATTCATCACTCGGTGGTAGATGGAAAACTTAGGCCTCCTACTCCCTGAATCTCCTCCCCTTTGTAATTTTGACTTCTTCTGTACAAAGTTTCATTCTGTCACCTTATGTTTCTGCACCATTCAACTCTTTGTAACTGACAATTGTATGAACATCTCTGGTGATATATCTCGGATTCAATTGCTCAATTTCTCTTTGTATTTTCTTTGGACTCCACTGATCTTTATGTGCGCGACTAACCGTTAGCTAGTTTAGGTTCAGCGCGATCTGGGGCTTTACCTTTCCTTTCGCACACGACTAAGTGTTAACCAGCTTAGGCTTAGCGCGATCTGCTTCTCTTACTCTTTGCGCGCGACTAAGTGTTAACCAACTCAGGCTTAGCGCGATCTGCTTCTCTTACTCTTTGCGCGCGACTAAGTTTTAACCAACTCAGGCTTTGCGCGATCTGCTTCTCTTATTCTTTGCGCACGACTAAGTGTTAACCAACTCAGGCTTAGCGCGATCTGCTTGATCACAACTGGCTATTCCCTCAGCTTGGTGTTTAACAGTCCTCGTGCGCTGCTTTGCACTACTAGCCAATTACCAACAACTCATCAGTGATCACTCTTTAGCCCTTACTTAGCTTTCTCTGTCGCTCTAGCGCTAAGCGCATAAAGGACCTTGACATCGATCGCTCAAAGTGAGGCCTCGTCTTGGGAAAAGGAAGTGTTTCTCGCTAACCCCTTTCCCTTTCCCCGAGGTCATCACCCTTTGGCGGGTTGAGTCGCTCACTCCCTGTCTCACTCCTGGGGTGAGAAAGGTTTTCTGACTGAGAGTCTTACTGGGCCAATATTGGTGCATGCCAAGTGGGTAAGGACGTTTTGTCAAAACCTTTCCTTTCCCTCTGTTGGTCTTACAACACCCCTGGCTTTTCAAACCTTTCTGCTTGCGCTCACACCTGGGGTGAGGAAGACTTAGATCGGTGCCAGTACTTGCGCCTAGGGCAAGGAGGATTTTAACTTTAATACTTGAGCACACTTTATATGCTGGGAATTTTCCTTTAATTGGGTGGCCTCGTTAAAAACCCTCTTTAGGGAAAAGAGTGCCCCCTTGTCTGTTCAACTGTTTCCACCACAAACAAAGCATGTGTCTTTTAGCATGAGAACGCCATTACTGTACAATTTTAACTGAAATAAAATTTTAAATGGGTGGCGTTCCACGTTTTGGGGATTGCTCCTCCTTCCAAAGTCTCTAGGCGATAGGCTCCGTTCTCTAACGTCTCCACCACTCTGTACGGGCCTGTCCACTTCGGGGATAACTTATTCTGCATGTCATTCTGATGCGCCTTTCTCATCACCAGATCACCTTCCTGGAAGCGCCTGGGCCTCACTTTAGAGTTGTGCCTCCGCTCTACTCTTCTCTTCACGGCTTCAGCACTGACTCTGGCCTCCTCTCGCACTTCGTCTAGTAGATCCAGATTCACCTTACGCTCTTCATTGGACTCTTCAGCAACGAAGTTCAAGAATCTGGGGGAGCTCTCCTGTATCTCTACAGGAATCATGGCGTCTGTCCCATAGACAAGGCTGAAGGGTGTCTCATGGGTGCTGGACTGTGGGGTGGTGTGATAAGACCACACAATTCTGGGGATCTCCTCTGCCCAGCCTCCTCTGGCCTTGTCTAGCCTTCGCTTCAGCCCCCTGAGCAGCACCCGATTTGCTGACTCCACCTGCCCATTTGTTTGTGGGTGCTCCACTGAGGCGAAAACCTGTTGTATCTTTAGCTCTTCACACATCTTCCTCAACTGATGACTGGTGAACTGGGTGCCATTGTCGGAAACCAGCCTCTTGGGTATTCCGAAGCGGTAGACAATGTTCTTCCAGACGAAGTGTTCGACTTTTTGTGCGGTGATGTGTGCAACTGGCTCTGCCTCCACCCACTTAGTGAAATATTCAATGGCCACAATGAGGAACTTCATCTGCCTTGTCGCCAGGGGAAAAGGTCCTAGGATGTCAATCCCCCATGTATGGAATGGCCACGGGCTATGGATGGACCTCAACTCCTCAGGGGGTGCCTTGTGCCAATCTGCATGCAGCTGACATTGTTTGCATCGCTCAGCAAACCTTATGCAATCTTCCTTCAGCTTTGGCCAGTAGTACCCCGCGCGGAGTACTCTACTTGCCAAAGCGCGACCACCTACATGGCTTCCGCACACCCCCTCGTGCAGCTCAGACATGAGTCTGGTGCATTGCTCGCCGTGTACACAGATCTGCACAGGGTGAGAAAATCCAAATCTAAATAGGCTTCCATCTATGAGAGTAAACTTACTTGAACCCCTCTTTATTCTTTTTGCCTCTGCCAGATCGAGCGGGAGTACACCATCTTCTAAGTATAGCCGGTATGGCGTCATCCAGGTGTGGGGTTCCTTCTCCGCGTGGACCTCCATCGATTCACCGATCTTTGAGGGTCGCGATCTCACTCTCGGCGCTCTCAGCGTCTCTTGAGTCAACGACCGATGACCGATCGTTAGACGCTCCATTGACTTGTATACATGAAGCACCTGGTTGTCTGACACAAACGCGCGCGGCACCTTCAGGGTTTCCTGAATGACAGTCCTCTGCTTCCCCCCTTTGCCTGAGCTGGCCAGCTTGGCAAGCAGGTCTGCTTGGGCGTTCTGCTCTCTTGGTACATGCACTAACTCAAACTCGGCGAAAGACGTCTTCACGAGCTGCACATACTCCAGGTAGGCTGCCATCTGGGGGTCCTTTGCTTGGAACTCCCCGATGACCTGCCCGGTGACCAGTAACGAATCGCTCTTGGCCAGCAGGTTTCTTGCTCCAATTTCCCTTGCTAGCAACATTCCCGCGATCAGGGCCTCGTACTCCGCCTGATTGTTGCTAGCTTTGAAGGCGAAACGGAGGGACTGCTCGATCAGTACTCCGTTTGGCCCTTCCAGGATGACCCCAGCGCCGCTTCCCTGCTGATTAGAGGAGCCATCCACCGATAACACCCATCGGAAATCTAGCCCTTCTGCAGGTGTCGCGATGGATGATAGCTCGACTACGAAGTCCGCGAACACCTGCCCCTTGATCGGTCCTCGGGGCTCGTACTGAATATCGAATTCCGACAATTCTACTGCCCACTTGACCATCCTTCCTGCCACATCAGGTTTCTTCAATACCTTCTGGATAGGCAGATCAGTCATCACCACCACTGTGAAGCTGTGGAAATAATGCCTGAGTCTTCTGGCTGAGAATACCACCGCTAGAGCAGCCTTCTCGAGGGCCTGGTACCTGGTTTCAGGGCCTTGCAGCACCTTACTTACGAAGTAAACAGGCCTCTGGGCCTGGTCCTGCTCTTGCACCAGGACTGAACTGACTGCCCTCTCCGTAACAGCAAAGTATAGACGGAGAGGGATGCCTACCTGGGGCTTTCGCAAGACTGGTGGGCTTGCCAGATATCCCTTCAACTTAATGAAGGCCTCCTCGCACTCCTGCGTCCAGAGAAATCTGCTGTTGCGCTTGAGACACTGGAAGTATGGGTGACCTTTCTCCCCTCCAGCAGACATAAATCGGGACAGTGCTGCCAAGCGACCGGTGAGCTGCTGCACCTCCTTCACCGTCGTTAGGCTCCTCATCGCCATGATCGCCGCACACTTCTCCGGGTTAGCTTCGATTCCTCGCTCTGTCAAGAGGAAACCCAAGAACTTCCCAGCCTCCACACCGAATATGCATTTCTCAGGGTTGAGCTTCAGCCTATACTTGGCAATGGTGGTGAATAGCTCTTCCAGATCAGCTGCATGATGCTTCTTCTCTTGGGACGTAACCACCATGTCATCTACATAGGCGTGTACGTTCCTTCCCAGCATGGGCGAGAGCACCCTATCCATGAGCCGCTGGTAGGTAGCCCCCGCATTCTTCAACCCAAATGGCATGACCTTGTAGCAGTAGCAAGACCGTTCCGTCATAAACGCGGTCTTGCATTCGTCCATTGGGTGCATCCTGATCTGATTATACCCTGAGAAAGCGTCCAAGAAGCTGAGTAGCTTTCCCCCCGAGGCGCTATCGACTAGAGCATCTATACTGGGTAAGGGGTAAGAATCCTTGGGGCACGCCTTATTGAGGTCAGTGAAGTCCACGCACATTCTCCACTTGCCGCTTGCCTTCCGCACCAGTACCACATTCGCTAGCCACTCGGGGTACTGGATTTCTCTGATATGCCCTGCGACAAGGAGCTTCTGTGCTTCGTCGTGGATCACCTTCCTCTTCTCCTCGTTGAATTTCCTTCTTCTCTGCCGCACCGGTCGAACCATGGGGTCCATTGATAGACGATGGCAAAGGAAATCGGGGTCGATTCCTGGCATGTCGGATGATGACCATGCAAAGGCATTCATGTGCTTCTCAATCACACCCATGATCAGCCTTCGCTCTTCTTCAATGAGGGATCCCCCCAACTTGAATTTTCTTCCCCTGATGTCCACCTCGACCCATCCTTCAGCTGGGTGGGGCCTCCTCTCACTGGCAATGACCGCTCTCGCGATCCCTGACTCGCGAGGTGTGATCGTGCCTTCCTCCTCTTCCTCGACTTGGGCCACCTGGGAGCCCCCCACCGCAGCGTTCTCCATCCTCTGAGCGCCTTGTATCTCCCTGACCACCAATCGCTCTTCGCGCACGCCTGTTGGTGGTTTTGTGGTGACATGGCACACACTTCTTTTTTGCTTCAAACTGTTCTCATAACAGCGTCTTGCCTCAGCCTGATCCGATTTGATGGTTATCACGGCCCCTTCCATCGACGGCAGCTTCAACTTCATATGCCTTGTCGATGGTATTGCGCCCAGTCTATTGAGCGTCGGCCTCCCCAACAGGACATTGTACGCAGAAGGGGCATTCACCACCAGGTACTTTATCCTTTCCGTGCGGGCTGCCGTTCCGTCGGTGAACGTTGTCCTCAGCTCGATGTATCCCCGCACTTCTACCTGGTCCCCTGCAAAACCGTAGAGACAACCAGTATACGGTCTCAACTGATCAGGGGACAACTGTAGCTTGTTGAATGTTGGCCAGAACATGACATCCGCCGAGCTTCCTTGATCTACGAGTACTCTATGCACTCGTCTTCCTGCTGTGATGAGAGAAATGACCACAGGGTCGTTGTCGTGCGGGACAACGTCTCGTAGGTCAGCCTTCCTGAAGACAATGTCCACCTCAGGGTAATGACTCTCATTCGCTGCATCTACCGTCATCACAGATCGAGTGTATCTCCTTCTTTGTGAAGCTGTGCATCCCCCACCAGAGAAGCCTCCAGCGATCGTCTGCACTTCCCCATGCACAGGGACTTCATGCTGTTGCTCTCCAGTTTGGGATCCTGACGCGCGATCACCCTGTGGCTCACGCAGGTAATCTGCTAGAAAACCAGACTTCACCAACTCTGCCAGTTGGTGTCCCAGCGCCAAACAAGAATGAAGTGTATGTCCAAAGGCCTGATGAAACTCACACCATTCATTCTTCTTCCTTCCGAGTACCTTATCTGTCTTCTCTGGTACTCGTAGTCTTGCTGCTACGGCAGGAAGGGCGATGAGATCCGCCAACCCCACCATGAAGTTGTATCTTGGGGGCGCGCTATTCTCCCTTGCACGCCCCTTACTCTGGTCTTTGCCTGGTGCATAGGGACGAGGTTTTTCCCGCACCTTCTTCCCTTCTTTGGCCTCATGCACCCTCGCTTGCTGTGGTTTTCCTTGCCCTCCACGCGGTCTGGGTGGTGCAGCACTTCCCCTCTTCTCAGAAACTTCTGTTTCTGCCACTATGTGCGCCACCGCACGCCGTCGGATCTCTGCAAAAGTGCTGGGATGGCTCCTGATGAGAGACTCACTGAAAGGGCCAGGCAGCACTCCCTTCTTAAACGCGTGCACAAGCATATCTTCATCTTTGCTGGGTAGTCTAACCACTTGTGCTCCAAAACGGTTGAGGTAGTCTTTCAGCGACTCCCCCTGGTATTGGCGCACGTCGAACAGGTCGTAGGACACCACTGCAGGTGCCTTGTTGACGATGTATTGCTCGATGAAGAGCTTCGAGAACTGAGAGAACGACGTGATATGCCCTTCTGGTAAACTCACGAACCACTCCATGGCGATTCCGCTCAGGGTGCTCATGAACATCTTGCAGTATACAGCGTCTGAGCCCCCAGACAACATCATCTGGGTGTGGAATGCCGTCAGATGCGCCTCCGGGTCTTCTACCCCTTTGAACGACGCTTTTACCCCCACCAGGTTGGAAGGCACCATGGTTCCCATAATCTCGGGGGAGAATGGCATGGGAAATGCCCTTGGAGGTGAAGGCTGCCTAGACACCCTTTCGTCAACGACGTGCTCCCTCTGCGCCTGCAGCGTTCTTCTCAACTCTTCGTTGACACGATTCAGTTCGTCGTTCCTGCTTTGCGACGCAGCCAACTCCGTCTGCATCCTTTCTTGTTCGACTTTCGACGCTGCAGCGTTATCCTGCAGCGTGCGCACCATTTCCAGGACCTGCGCCATTGTCACAGCTCCTTCGTCAGCGGATGGCGCAGGTGATGGTTGTCTGTTTCTAGGCATCTTCTCTATCAGAGAAACTGATAAAACTCTGGTGAGCTTTAAAACTGTGGTATATGTGGGACAACGATTCACTCGGGCCCCACGGTGGGCGCCAAATGATCCTGCCGGCAACTTGAACGTGGGTGAATCGCTTCGTAACACTTTCTGCCCTGTCTTCGCGACTGCGTCTCCTGAAGAATCACCTTCTGAACTCTCTCTCTCTCAGATGTCTTCAAAGTGTGACCTGCAAAATACACAGACGGCGCCTCTAGCGGCCGTTTGCACTCCGACGATCAAGTTAGTTCAACAGAACCACCAGAAACTGGAAACTTAGTAAAAAATGTGTGTGTGAGAAAAAACTTGCACTCTGTTTTTCCTATCCCCCCTTCACTCTCACTCTGATTCTGCCTTTTATCTCTCTTTCCCTGCTTCTGGGCATAACAGAATTCTGTTATGCTTTTCTGGCATGTGTCAGACCCCTGTCATGCTTTTCAGAGAAAGCGTACCTTCAGAATCAGCAACGGACAGCGTGAGAGTCTGCGCATGTCTGTGCTTGGCTGCGCCTGTCTGTACCTTTAGCGGTACGGAGTGCTCTTTTGTCTGGACCGCACCCCTCTCAGATGATGACACGTGGAGGCCTGCAACTCACATCTAACCATACACGTGTCACCTACTGGAAGGGCTCTAGCGCCTCTCTTTGTCTGCCTAAGTTACGCCCTTGCGGAGTAACTTAGGATGCTTCTCTTATCTGGGTAAATTACATACTCTTAGGAGAACGTCGGGTGTGGCTGGTCTAGGCGCACTCACCAAACGTTACTCTCTGCGTAGGCGACTTACCCTTCAGGATGACACGCACATAATGGGTTGAGGGAATCACCAATCACCGACTGGCTTACTAGTTCCCTCAGGCCACTCTCGTGCATGATTCCTTGAGGTGTGCCCATGCGAGGTCCATGCGTAACGCTCTTGCTGGGAACCTTAGTCCCAGTTTAACTGCGTGTAACACGAGACCCCGATGACAATACACCCGATGACTGATCAGTGTTTATTCGCTACTCGCGCTCTGCCTCCAGGCGCGCGTCTGGGAACTGGTCTGCCGGTGGTCCCTTGGCTACTGACCACCGATCACTATTCTGGGTGATCTATCCCCCGACCTCTCTGCCGCCTGATCTGTCAGTGGTAACTTGGTTACTGACCACCGATCACCTCTCTTGGCGATCGTCTCCCTACCTCTCTGCCACCTGGTCCACGTGTCACCCTGCGAGCGGTCCACGTGGTTCTCTGATGCTGACGTCATCGACTACCGATGACCGATCGGATCAGGAATGAAAAACAGAATTATGAACTAGCAAAGACATAATGGAAAATGATGTATAGGAACTTGTATAGGTCTATAATACAAGCATGAACTCAATCTAAAACAGAAAATGCACAAAGGATCAAGTATCAAACTTAGAAAATTATATGACACCAAAGAAAGAAACAACAAAATCAATAAAAGTACTACAAGAAGTGATGACAATTATGGAAAAACAAGACTAAGACAAAACTTGTATGGATTCAAAAAGGAAAATACTCAAACATATGATAGGCAAAAGAATTAAAACAGCAAGCAAACTCAAATAAGCCTAAAAAACAGAACCGTAAATTGCAAGAAATTAAAGAGCTCTTGAAATTAAAGTGCAACACAACTCAAAATTTAAACAAGAACACACCTAAACTCATGATACCACATGATGTGATTCCAGTAGCACAATTAGAATGATTCTTGACATTCTTAGGAATCATCTTGAGTTGGATATGAGATAGGCACTTTATCATAGAATTGGATCAAGGTTCTATGAACAAGAACTCACCAAAACTAGTACCAAAACCCAAACTCATATGGAAGTTCCACATATTGTCAAATTGAACCGATTGAAATGGAAGTAAAAGCAATTGCACCGAACAAAATGGCATAAAACTGAAAAGTACCGAACATAAAAGCTAGAAAATGAAGAAGAAACAAGAATGAATCGACAGAAATATAAAACCGAAACAAAAACAGCAAGAACACCAAAGAAACCGAACAGAATTTCAAAGGAAACAAGCTATGGAATGAACATAAAAAGAGAAGGAAGGAAGGAGAAGAGAAAGCTCATGAAGATGGAGGAATGGTTGGATGATCACGCCACTAGGAGGATGGAGACTCCAAGATAAGTGTGCAAGCCGCCACTTGAGGTAACCATTGAACCATCAAGATAAGACTAGTGAGGAAGGCACAAAGCTCTCCAATTGCTCTCACAAAAATTGAGTATAGTTTCTCTAAATAAAATTCAAATCTGAAATGTACAAGAGCAGCACCTTAATTTATAGCCTAGAGGTGCTGAAATGCAAGGCAAACTAAATTCAAAATTCCCCCCAAAAGCTAATGAAAGTGGCGCCAACTATGGTCATGAAGAAGGTGTGACCTTCTCTCTCACTTTGGCACCTCCCTAGTTACTCCTACACCTATCTACTAACGCACCCCCCTAAGACTCCTAACTAAAGACCTAAAGATGCTTTAACAAAAGAGGTTTCTAATGTTTCCCTCTTAAGCACCTTTCTAAACAATATTCTTTATTATTTAAAACTTGGCCTAGCCCCTCATGGGATGGACTTGGGCTCTTTGGGCTTTCGCCTTCTTGGGCTTGGGCTTGGGCTTTGGGCTTGGGCCTCATCTTTATGTTATGTCTTCTTTTAATTTTTGAGAAGACTAGAAGGAAGAACTTTAGATGTGAAGGCAAATGACCTCTTCCTTCATCAATAAAAGCCTCCTTTACTTGATTCTCATCACAACTCGTTGGCCTAAGAGCGCGTTTTGGCCCCGATGGTGCCACCCCCCGATACCCACGGGTAGGGAAGACCGGGGAGGGGGAGGCACGATAAGAGGCCACGGTACGGGCGAGGAGGCCTCGGGCCCCGGTACCTCAGAAGAGTAATAAAGAGAAGAGAAATGTGGCTTCAAGGCCATATTCCCAGTACCAGTAGGGAGTAACCTGACTCGTGAAGTACCCACGCCACCTCTGGAGAATCCCTGGGACAGATACGACCCGGGAGAGGGCCACGCCCAGGGATAATCCATGTGCATGGTACGAGGGGAAGGCTGACACACTCCAAGGGCGAGTGACTAGAGGCCGAGGCGCATGAGTTGGCACCCAGGTAGTCACAATTTGCGCCGGATGCACTTTGAGGAAGGAAGACTTACACACTGGGATTTCCCTAAGTTGGGATACAGCGTCGTAAGGCCTTCCACGTGGAGTTGCACTTAAGTCAGAAAGGCCACGTGGCAGTAAGCACTGAAACCCAAGGTATATAACCTTTTCTGAAAGCTTAGTGAGGTACGTTTTTTACACATGCTCTAATCATTTGCACGCTTACACACTGTACACATGAGTGATTTGAGTTGGAGAGAGAAGTTAGTTACAAGACAGTTACGCGCCTTCAGAACATCACAGTTACGGTGTTCTGATACGGAGGTGCTTTGTGTTTTCTGCTTACTGACTTGATCGTCAGAGTGCAAACGGTCGCAAGGGCGCCCTTTTTTCTCTCTGTTTCAGGTACTCACGGTGGTGTAGGGTGAAAATCTGGAACCAAGACGAAGGTGTCCTTGATACGCGAGTCACAGTTACGCACGAAGCACGTTCACGTTCTGGTCAACCGGCAGGAACAATTAATATTATTAATATTATTATTAATATTAATAATAATAATAATAATATAAATTATATTCATATTATTAATTTTAATATTGTTAATATTGTTAATAATAATAAGTATAATAAAAATCATAATAATACTAAAGAATTTGTTTGGGGTAGTGGTTAAATTTTCTTTGGTCATTGAAGGAACTTGAATTCTAATCGCATTCACTGCAAATTTTATTTTATGGTGCCAAAAGTTACATACGAATATAATCCGTATGTAATGTTGTTTTTACATACGGGTTTTGATCCGTATGTAATAATCAGTATATAATTCGCGTTTTTCTTGTAGTGTTGGAGTGCATAAATCTTAACAAAATGGCCGTCAGGTTCCAACTCATGTACCAGCATTAGGGGTCCAATCTTTCCATTGTAGGCGTACAAGCCTTTATGTATCATGCATGCAACTCATTCCCCAAAACTCGAGTGCTATTAGACTTAGGCGTTATAGAGAATGTTTTACTTGTGCTAGACCCGAATATACTAAACACAACCTTAGGCCCATTAACACCTTTCGCTGACCTAACCAGACCTTATACGTGTTAAGTATATGAACGAAAGTCAATATACACATACCTGAAGCCTACTAATGTGGCCCATCGATTCGACCCAACGACCGAGCTGGCCTGTTTGACATAGGCACCAATGTCCGATCACCGAGTGTTGAGCTCAGTGCTCTGGTCTAGTACAGTAAATACCAATCAAACTTATAAAATTTTGATGAACATGTAGGTCAACTCTTGATCAAGTCCGACTTTGCCAATCCTATTTGATGGTGTTAAACAAAACAACAACATCATGGTCATAACTTGTTCTGGCTCAAAGAATGTCTCTGCATTTTTGGAGTTTATCTTTTCCTATGAACTAGCTCAAATAATTTTATGATCCCCCGTTCTTTATCGATTTTTTCATTTATAGATATTTTCTTCCTCAATCCGAAAATTCCCTTGTTTTTCTCATTTAACTGATAAGGTAGTGGATAAAAATTGTTTTTCCTCTTTTATCATTTGTACCTGTGAGGACTGTGAGAGACCCATACAGTACTTACGCTTGTTGGTGAATGACGGATGTGTTGGTGACCTTCCTGCAATCTCCTTCTCCTAATGTTCGCAAACGGTCGGCAAGGGGTACCTGCGATTGCACTCTGATGCTCAAGTCATTGGTCTTGTCTCATGTGTGTTATCACTATAAGAAATTATCCATTTACATACCGATTATTACATACGGATTTGTATCCATATTTAAAATGAACGTTACATACGAATATTTACATACGGATCTTATTCGGTATGTAAATAGACATTACTTACAGTTTTTTCCATATGTAAACCAATGGTAATATTACATGTACCGTCCCGTCCCCGGGCGTTGACCAAAGTCAAAGTCAAAGTCAACATATGGTGAGACCCCTCAAGGGGGCCCAAGGGGAGAAAGTCAACAGGTTGACCGCTTAAGGCGTCGCCATGATGAGGCGTCGCCAGGAAGCGGCGTCGCCAGGATGAGGCGTTACCAAGATGAGGCGTCGCCAAGATGAGGCGTCGCCAGGCTAAGACATCGACGGTGTCACCCCCCGATACCCATGGGTAGGAAAGACCATGGAGGGGCCGACCCCGCGAGAGGCCTCAGTGCCTCAAAACAGTAATAAAGAGAAGAGAAAGGTGGCTTCAAGGCCATAGTTCTAGTACTAGTTGGGAGTAACCTGACTCGTGAAGTACCCACGCCACCGTTGGGAGACCCCTGGGACAGATACAACCCATGATAGGGCCATGCCCAGGGAAGAACCACGTGCATGGTACGAGAGAAAGGTAGATACACTCCCAAGGCGAGTGACTAGAGGTTGGGGCGCATGAGTTAGCACCCAGAAAGTCACCCCCTGCGCCAGATGCACTCCAAGAAGGAGGACTTGCACGATGGATTATCCCTAAGTTGGGTTACAACGCTGTAAGGCCCTCCACGAAGAGTAACGATCAAGTCAGAAGAATACGTGGCAGTAAGCACCGAAACATCAATGTTTTCCTGAAAGTTCGCTAAGGTACGCATTAATTTAGTTTACGTTTCAAACGCTTTAAAGCACTTTAAATGCTTTAAACTTTTTAAACGCATTGAACGTTTTTATACGCTTTAAATGAGCTTTAAGATGCTTTAAATGCTTTAGACGTTTAAAAGGGTCTTTAGACGTTTGAGACGGGGATCGCAAGTGGGAGTTTTACACACACAAACCCTAGTTGTTTTGCTCGCGCACCCACTGTACGCACAGGCAATTAGGGAAAAAAGCATTAGTTACTCAGTTATTTGAACACCTTCAGAGCACCCATTCACGGTGTTCCGATACGGAGGTGTGTCCCTTTGATGTTTCTCGCTAGCTGACTTGATCGTCGGAGTGCAAACGGCCGCGAGGGCGGCCCTTTGTCCACTTCTTTTCAGGTACTCACAGACGGCGCAGAACGAAGGTTCCCTAGCTTGCGAGGATAAGCCATTCACAAAGACGTCCCTGGTCAACCGGCGGGAACATTTGGCGCCCACCGTGGGGCCGATTTAAAACATTAGTCCCATCACAAAGTTCTTCAGTTCCAGTTTTCAAGATACTTTCTTCAAGATTTCTCCAAGATCCACCGTTCGTCGCGAACTTTGAGCAGTTGTACCAAGTGCTCTGGGTTCAGTTTATTTGTGTTTATTGAAGTCAAGTTCCCAACGTCCCTTGGAGTTGCACGACAGCTAGAAGAAGTTCCAGAAACCACAGATGATGAGATCCACGAGGCAAGGTACGACGAGCGCTGAGAGTGAAGAGATGACCATGCAGCAGCTCATGGGTATGATGCAGGGATTGCAAGAAGCAATGACAACGTCAAAGGCTGAACAAGATCGCATGCAGGAGGATCTCGCGACGTCTCAGGCGAGGAATGAGGAGCTCTATCGCATGAATGAGGAGTTGCGCCGCGGGTGGCGCAACCACACAGGACAACGCGACGTAGATGAGCCCGAGCCTTTCACCAGGGAGTTTTCTGCACCGTTCTCGTAGCAGATCTTGGAGACAGTGATCCCCAACACATTCACTGGGCCCAAGGTGACGTTCACAAGGATGGAGGACCCTGAGGCACATCTCACTACGTTCCACACGCAGATGATGCTGGTTAGCGGCTCCGACGCCGTAAGGTGCTAGCTCTTCATGAGCACCTTGACTGGGATGACCATGGACTGGTTCATCAGCCTCCTCGAGGGTCATATCACGTCTTTCGCTCAGCTTTCGCAGCTATTCAAAGAGCAGTATCTAGCCAACAGGGCTCCACCACCAGTTTCATACGACCTGTTCGACGTGAAGCAATATCAAGGCGAGACCTTGAAGGAATACATAAACCGCTTTGGGGCGCAAGTGGTGAACGTTGGCACCACAGAAGAGTCCGTGATCGTGTACGCATTCAGAAAGGGGGTGTGCCCTGGGCCTTTCTGCGAGTCAATCATCTGCAACCGCCCCAAAACTTTTGCTGAGATAAGGCGTCGCGCGGTGGAACACATTGTCTCTGAGGGTGAAGTGTACGAGAAATGCACAAGTGTTGCACCCGCACGCCCAAGAGCGCAGACGCGCGCACAACTCGCTAGGGTCCACGAGGCCGTGACGGGAAGGAAGAGCCAGGAGAGGAGACGCCCCTACGAGGCGAGGAGACCCCAACCCAGGGGTCGAGCAGAGGGAAACAGGCCAGCAAGGGAAGGAAATAGACCGCTGAGGCACAATTTTGTGGTGGAGCTAAAAGACCTCATTGTTGTGCCCAACATAGCTGACAGGTTGAGGCCGCCGATGAAGTCCAACAAGGTGCTGGGACCTCACAAAGAGTCGTGGTGCGAGTTCCACGAGGCGTTCGGGCACCATATCAACAACTACTTGGCGTTGGGCTATCAGTTGGATGAGCTTGTGAAGAATGGTTTCCTGAAAGATTATCTTGCTGGGTCTGCTACGACCACAGCCCTAGCGGTGCCAGAGGGGGATCAGGCGCATGAAATGCCGATCCATCGAGAAGTGCACACCATTTCTGGTGGCTTTTCTAGAGAAGGGCCCACTGCCTCTTAGCATAAGAGGTATGTGAGGTCAGTGAATTCAGTCACTGAGGGGGATTCAGATGATCAGTGGGAGTCAGACCTTGTGTTCACCAGGGCTGACCTACGAGATGTTGTCCCACATGACAATGACCCTGTGGTCATTTCAGTTGTCACAGCTGGGAGGAAGGTGCATAGGGTTCTCGTCGACCAGGGGAGTTCTGCAGATGTCATGTTTTGGTCGATGTTCAATAAGTTACAATTGTCCCCTGACCTGCTGAGGCCCTACACCGGGTGTTTGTATGGGTTCGGGGAAAATGAAGTTGAGGTACGGGGCTACCTAGAGCTAAGGACGACGTTTACAGATGGAACGACGTCACGTGTCGAGAGCATTCGGTACTTAGTTGTAAACGCCAATTCGGCCTACAACATCTTGTTGGGCAGACCGGCGTTGAATAGGCTAAGGGCAGTGTCCTCCACTCGCCACATGAAGATGAAGTTGCCAGATCTAAGTGGCAAGGTGATCGTGATCAAATCTGATCAAGAGGAGGCCTGGAAATACTATGAGAATAGCTTGAAGACAAAGAGAGGCGTGTTCATGGTACTTGAGCAGACGCCCGTTTCGGATACGCCAATGGGGGTAGAGCCCTTGGACGAGGTGACGCCCGCGAGGTCGACGCCTGTTGAGGCCTCACACGCAGAGGCGACGCCCAAGGAGGATGCGCCCATGGAAGAAGTGTTAGAGGAGGCGACGCCCAAAGCACCCGATGGGGCGACGCCTATAGAAGAAGACTGCAAATATGAGTCTCGTGTAGAGAGCGTGCGGGATAGGTGACCCCAACCAGTAGACAATGTGGTGGAAAGGCAGATAGGAGGTAAGATGTTCAACTTGTGACGCTTGTTGAGCCTAGAAGAACAAGATGAAGTGGCAGCTGCGATCTCACGCCACTTAGACGCGTTCGCATGGACCGCCTCAGACATGCCAGGCATCGACCCAGATTTTTTGTGCCACCACCTTACCATGGACGCCAAGGTTCGCCCTGTACGGCAGAGAAGGAGGAAGTTCAACGAAGAGCGATGCCTCGTCATGAAGGAAGAGACGCAGAAGTTGCTAAGCGCTGGGCACATCAGAGAGATACAATACCCTGAGTGGCTAGCCAACGTAGTTCTAGTGAAGAAGGCGAATGGGAAGTGGAGGATGTGCGTCGACTTCACAAATTTGAACAAGGCGTGCCCCAAAGATTCGTACCCGCTGCCCAACATAGATGCATTGGTGGACAACTCTTCGGGCTGCAAAATGCTGAGTTTCTTGGACGCCTTCTTACGTTACAATCAGATCAAGATGCACCCAAGAGACAAGTGTAAAACGGCGTTCATGACGGAGACATGCAGTTACTGTTATAAGGTGATGCCATTTGAGCTGAAGAATGCTGGCGCCACCTACCAGAGGCTAATGGACAAGGTCCTCACACCCATGTTGGAAGGAACGTGCAGGTCTACGTAGATGACATGGTGGTGACTTCGCATGAGAGAAGGCAGCACGCAACGGATCTGGAAGAGTTGTTCGCCACCATATCTAGATACCACCTCAAGTTTAACCCGGAGAAATGCGTTTTTGGCGTCGAGGCGGGGAAGTTCTTGGGATTCATGCTCACTGAGAGGGGGATAGAGGCGAACTCTGACAAGTGTGCAGCTATCATCGCCATGAGGAGCCCGACCTCAGTTAAAGAAGTACAACAATTGACTGGGAGGATGGTAGCCCTATCAAGGTTCCTGTCTACTGGAGGTGAGAAGGGCCACCCCTACTTCCCGTGCCTCAAGAGGAATAACCGTTTTGCATGGACAGATGAGTGTGAAGCAGCATTCCTCAAGCTGAAGGAGTACTTGGTGACGCCACCTGTGCTTTGCAAGCCACGGGCAGGTGTCCCCCTACGCTTATACTTCGTTGTGACTGAGTGGGCTATCAGTTCTGTGCTGGTCCAGGAACAGGACCAAGTGCAGAGGCCCATCTACTTTGTAAGCAAGGCTTTGCAAGGCCCAGAATCGAGATACCAATCATTGGAGAAGGCGGCGCTGGCAGTGGCGTTCTCAGCCAGGAGGCTCCGCCACTACTTTCACAGTTTCACAGTGGTGGTGATGACGAACCTCCCCATCTAGAAAGTACTTCAGAAGCCAGATGTAGTTGGAAGGATGGTTCGTTGGGCACTGGAGCTGTCAGAGTTTGACATCCAGTATGAACCCAGGGGGTCCATCAAAGGGCAAGTCTATGCAGATTTCATGGCGGAGCTCTCACCAGGAGAAGACCCTCAAGAGGCGGAGTTAGGATCACAGTGGATGCTCTCAGTGGATGGGTCCTCCAACTAGCAGGGGAGTGGCGCTGGAATAATCTTGGAGAGGCCTAACGGAGTGTTGATCGAGCAAGCCTTACGCTTCGCCTTCAAAGCAAGCAATAACCAAGCTGAGTACGAGGTGCTGATCGTTGGAATGCTCTTGGCCAAGGAGATGGGTGCACAAAGCCTCTTGGCGAAGAGTGACTCACAATTGGTCACAGGGCAAGTAACAGGGGAGTACCAGGCAAAGGATCCACAGTTGGCTGCGTACTTGAGGTACGTCGAAGTGTTGAAGGGAGCCTTCGCTGTGTTTGAGCTGGTGCATGTCCCTAGAGAGCAAAATGCCAGAGCTGACCTGCTCGCCAAGCTGGCCAGCTCAGGCAAGGGGGGAAGGCAGAGGACGGTCAACCAAGAGACGCTCAAAACGCCGCGAAAGTTTGTGGCAGACAACAGGGTGGATGTCCTTCACATTAGCGCAGCAAGAGGAAAGCCAAGGAGCCATCGCTCTTTGATTCAAGATACAACGAGGGCACCCCGCATCAGCACCTCTGCGGCCTCGCCCGAAGGAGAGAAGTGCGTGCATGTATGTGCCTTGGAGGAAGGCAACACGTGGATGACGCCTTATAGGCGATACATTGCGGATGGAATTCTCCCAGCAGAGCTTGGAGAAGGAAAGAAGATAAAGAAGAACTCTACAAGGTACACTCTCGTTGATGGAGTACTATTTAGGCATGGGTTCACGCACCCAATTCTGACATGTGTAAGTGGCGACGAGTGTGCGAGGATCATGTCAGAGCTTCACGAGGGGATTTGCGGAAGCCACGTGGGGGGAAGATCATTAGCTTCCAAGGTGATTCGCGCAGGGTTTTATTGGCCTTCGGTGAGGGAGGATTGTGTAAGATATGCCCAACGATGCAAGCAGTGCCAAATGCATGCAGACTGACATAAGGCACCTCCAGAGGAGCTGAGATCGATTTACAGCCCATGGCCCTTCCACACATGGGGAATCGATAATCTGGGGCCTTTCCCTCTGGCGATAAGGCAGATGAAGTATTTGATAGTCGCCATCGAGTACTTCACGAAGTGGATAGAGGCAGAACCAGTGGCACAGATCACTACGCACAAGGTACAACACTTTGTTTGGAAGAACATTGTGTGTCGTTTCGGGGTGCCAAGGCGTCTCATCTCAGATAATGGCACTCAGTTTGCGAGCCAACAGTTGGGGAAGCTGTGTGCAGAAATGGGAATCAAGCAGGTGTTTGCATCAGTCGAACACCCCCAGACGAATGGGCAGGTAGAGTCAGCGAATAGAGTTTTGTTGAGGGGATTGAAGCGAAGGCTTGAGAAGGCTAAAGGGGTGTGGGCAGAAGAAGTACCAAGAATAGTGTGGGCTTACCACACCACGCCTCAATCCTCCACCATGGAGACGCCTTTCAGCCTAGTATACGGATCAGATGCCATGATCCCAGTAGAGATTCACGAGAGTTCTCCATGTTTCCTAAGCTTTGTGGCAGAAGAATCCAACGAAGAAAGAAAGGTGAATCTACACCTATTGGACGAGGCCAGAGAGGAAGCAAGGATAAAGGCTGAAGCTGTGAAGAGAAGAGTAGAGCATCAGTACAGCTCTAAGGTGAAGCTGCGACAATTCCAAGTTGGTGATATGGTCATAAGGAAGGCTCATCCTTACGAGTTGGAGAACAAGTTGTCTCCCAAGTGGACCGGACCCTTCAGAGTAACCGAAGCCAAGGGAAACGGTTCGTACAATCTAGATACTCTAGAAAGAGGGCCCATTCCACGCAGTTGGAATGCGGCCAATTTAAAATTTTATTTCAGTTGAAAGTTATGAAACACACAGTTGTAAAGGGGACACTCTTTTTCCCTCTCGGGGGTTTTTTAATGAAGTCACCCAAGTAAAAAAGAAAGTTCAAGTAAAGCCTTGCCCCAATTTTTCCCTCCCACATGATGTAAGAGCAAAGATTAAGAAACAAAACAGATACTCAAGGTGTCGCTAGGTGTAGTGGTCGTCAGGAGTAGGCGTCGCCAGGCGTAGGCGTCACCAAGATGAGGCGTCGCCAAGATAAGTCGTCGCCAGGAGTAGGCGTCGCCAGGCGTAGGCATTGCCAAGATGAGGGAGCAGGCGTCAAATTCAAAGTAAGTAACAGGAGCGCATGCTCCTGCCCAGAGACAAAGACAAAAGGTACGTTCAGTATAAGTTAAAATCCGGGTGTCTAGTCCCTGAGTAGAGGTTAAGGGATTCCTTCAGGACGCCCCCTCCTCAGGTATGAATAGCTAGCCCCGGTGTCTGGTGTTTAGACACCTCGCAAGGAAGTGGCGGGGGGCGTTTCCTTCGAGTGTGGGCATCAGGAAGTAAGAAGTTTCGAAGCAGTGGAGAACCAGGTCACTTGGTGCAGATACACGCAGCTGAGGAGAAGCGCCATCCTTCGGGAAACCTTCTGATGGCAAATTCATGGAGCTCTTCTCGGAATCATGTGAAGAATGGTGCGGAAGCTATGGATTGAGATGTGCAAGATCCTCCTAGGAGCTATGGTGACCTTGAAGGTGCATGAAGAGTGTGGAAATGGGGAGGTTCAGCCAGCCCCTTTGAAGGTGGTGAAAGGTTTGAAGATTAAAAGCCTATTCCTAAGAGAGTTTAGGCAAGGAGTGAGAATGGTACAATTTTGGCAGCATTTCACTATTCAATTAATCTTGAAAATACATGAGCCAAGCCCTCTTATTTATAGTGTTTAGGGGGCTGGAAATTAAAAAGAAAGTGGAGGGAAATTCAAATGAGAAGCATTTGAATTTGGAGCCAATTCCTAGTCACAAGGGAAGTGTGACTTGGTTTCTATTTTTGGCTCCTCCTAAATCTATACCTACACCTTCTTTTGTGTCACATGGAAGGTGTGACTTAGCTTTATACATTTGCACCTCTTATATTTATATCTACACCTCCCTTTATGTTCTACTAAAAATAATCAAAAGTAATTACAAAAGAAAGACATCCAATGATGCTTAGTTTGCCCATATCTTCTATTTGTTGGGCTTGAGTTGAAGCTTGAACTTGTATTTGGGCTTGGGCTTGGGCTTGGTCTTTTTCTATCATGGGCTTGGGCCTCTTCCATCATCCCCTCCCTCTTGAAAAAGGATTTGTCCTCAAATCCAATGCTTCTTCTTCATCATCATTATGTGGATGTATGTGGCTGGATGGTTTCCATCATCCCCTCCTTCTTGAGAGGATCTGTCCTCAGATCTACAGGTTTGATCTCGAACAACAACCTTATTCCTATTTGTACCGCCCTGGAGGTCGGATGCGATGACGTGGCATCCTGTTACAGCGTAAGCGTGTTGACAAGGCGCCAGGTTGACAGTTGAGAAGGAAGTCGGGAAGCACGTGTAGTCGCCGATAGTTAAGTTGGCGTGTTCCGGTCTCTAGCTTACCACGATAGGCGATCGCCAGGTTGAGGACGAAATCGCCAGATACAGACTCAGGCGACCAGGCAGTCGGAGATCGCCAGAACAAGCACATCGCCGAAGTTAAAGGAGAAGCAGATTATGGAGGCGGTCGGCGAGACCACAGGGAAGGTGTATGAAAGCCCTACCTCGCCAGTTTCAGTAGAGATCGCACTCCTGAGTTAGCTATGCACTGGGCAGTACCATGCATAGGTAACTTAGCCAAAAAGAGAGTAGAAGCAGCGTCAAGTCAGTGAGCCTCCAGATGATGGCACGTGTACGGTTGGATGCAGGCCACGTGTCCAAGCCTGTAACTGCCAGGAGAGAGAAAGCCACCAGATATATAAGAGTTCCTAACAGATTTTCTAAGGTACGCACGTTCAGTTCATACACTTTACGCTTGCGAGTAACAGAGCTGTTTGAGTGAGAGATTTGCACGGCTCCAGTTCTTAGTATTTGGTGATACCGTCACTGACTTGAGCGTCAGAGTGCGATCGGCCGCAGCGGCGCCGTATCGTTTCTTTGCAGGTTCTTGAGATAGATCCAGAGGAGGAACGAAAGTGAGAAGCGGCGCGCACGTCGATCCTTTGACGAGGCATTCTCCAGCGCTCCGGTCAACAGGCAGGATCATCAGGCGCCCACCGTGGGACCGTGTAAAACGTGCTCCCATCCACAGCGTGAGTTCGTGGAGGTTTTTGAGGTTTTTTGTGCGGGTTGTGTGCTGGTGCAACCGTCGTTCTTTGTTTCTCTGAGTTTCGTCCGGTGAGGTTTGTGTTTTAAACCGTTCGTTCGGCTTTTCGATCGGTGGATTCGAGTGCTTTCGAGTGGTTGTTTGGTTCGCGGAGAGACGGTGGTTTTTGGTGAAGCTGCGATTTTCTTCGAAGGTTCGCGGGGTTCTTGAAGTTCTTGCGCAGTTTCTTGAATCTTCTCCGATCGGTCGCTAATCCGTTCGTGGTTGAAGTGTTATTTGCTGCATTTCTGTGGTTCGCTGAAGTTGATGAGAAAGATCAGGAGCAATCGTTCCAGTCCCGTGGCTCCCGTCGCAGCTGAAGGCGACGCCACCATGACCATGGCGCAGATGGCAGAAATGATGCGCTCATTGTAGGCTACTGTAGAAGCCTCGCGCGTCGAGCAGGCCAGGATACATGAAGACCTGGTCGCCTCTCGCGCCAGGAACGAGGAGCTCAGCAAAGTAGCTGAAGAGCTACGTCGAGCTCTCCAGGAGCAGCAGGTTCGTTCTTCCGCTGAAGAGGTGGCACCGTCGACGCCGCCTCGTGTTTTCCCAATGCCTTTCATTCAGGCGATTACCGATACGCCAATTCCCACGAGCGTGGTCCCGGTTAAAGCTGTTTTTACTGGCGTGGAAGATCCAGAGGCTCATCTGACCACGTTCCACACGCAGATGATGCTGTCAGGGGGGTCGGATGCTGTCTATTGTAAGATGTTCGTGAGCACGCTCCAGGGAACGGCGATGGAGTGGTTTGTGAGCCTGCCTAATGGCCACATAACTAATTTTCAGCAATTCTCGAAAATCTTTGTCGAGCAGTATATTGTGAACAAGGCACCGCCCAGGGTGTCCTATGACCTGTTTGATATAAGGCAGTACCACGGGGAGTCCCTCAGAGACTACCTCAATCGCTTCGGAGCGCAGATGGTCAGGTCGCCGGCCAAGGATGAGGAAATGCTGGTTTATGCCTTCAAGAAGGGCGTGCAGCCAGGGCCATTCTGCGAAGCCTTGATCAGGGCTCATCCAGCGACGTTTGCTGAAGTCAGGCGACTTGCGGTGGCCCACATCGCCGACGAGAGTGAGGTCGCCGAGAAGAGGGGCAGTGTGGCTCCTGTCAGGCCACGCGCCCAGACCAGGATCCAGCCACAGACGGTGCTGGAAACGGCAGCGGCGGCCAGAAAGGATCAAAGGACTCGCTATCCTTACGATAGGAGAAACAAGGGAAGAAGCCAAGCGCGCCAACCGCCAGCACGCCAACAACCAGCACGCCGGGAATACAATCGCCTGCCCAAGCACAAATTTGTCATGGGACTAGCGGACCTGATCGCTATCCCTAACATATCTGCTAGGTTGAAGGCGCCCGAGAAGGTGGGTGACAAGGTGTTAGGGTCGAAGCCGGATGTCTGGTGCGAGTTCCACCAGTGCTTTGGCCACAACCTGGATTCGTGTTTGTCTTTAGGGTACCAGCTCGACGATCTGGTTAAGAGCGGGTTCCTAAACGACTATCTGCTGGACAGAAGGACCGGAGGAGCGTCGAGTTCCCAGCCGGCAGGGGGAGAAGCCCAGCAACACGAGATGCCCATCCATGGGGAGATCCACACCATTGCAGGGGGTTTCTCAGGTGGTGGGTGCACCGCGTCGCAAAGGAAAAAGTACGCGCGATCGGTGATGTCATTAGACATGTTTGAAGATCACTCGCCTGAAGTGGACATTACGTTCACCAAGCAGGATCTTCGGGACGTTGTGCCTCATGACAACGATCCCATTGTTGTTTCGTTGATCACGGCGGGAAGGAAGGTCCATAGAGTTCTGGTGGACCAAGGAAGCTCGGCAGACGTAATGTTCTGGCCGACTTTCACGCAGCTGGAATTGCCCCTTGACCAGCTAAGACCCTATGGAGGGTGCTTGTATGGGTTCGCTGGCGACCAGGTGGAGGTCAGGGGGTACATTGAGCTGAGAACCACGTTTACCGATGAGGCTGGGTCGAGGACGGAGAAAATCAAGTACCTCATCGTAAACGCCCCTTCAGCATACAACATCCTGCTGGGAAGGCCCACTCTCAACAGGATAGGCGCAATTCCATCGACTCGGCACATGAAGGTGAAGCTACCGTCCATGGAAGGGGTGGTAATCACGATAAAGTCTGATCAGAAGGAAGCGAAAAAGTGCTACGAAAATAGCCTGAAAAATAAAAGATCAGTGAGCTATGTCACAACCACCCCACCGCCCGGTGTAAAGCCCAGACCGCCGATAATGGAGGAGGCCGCTGGAAGGGACGTAGAGATGGTAGATGCTGAGCTGGGGGAGAGGAATGCTGCCCTGGAGGAGGAAGAGGCGCGGAATCGTCCGGAGGAAGCAAGGGAACTCGGAATCACCAAGGCGGTGATCGCCAGAGAGTCCAGGCCCAAACCCGTCGAGCAGTGGCTCGAGAAGGAGATCGGGGGAAAGGTTTTCAAGCTCGGAAGATCTCTGGAGGTCGATCTCCAGGACCAGATCGCCAAGGTGATTGAACGGCATCTGGACGCGTTTGCCTGGTCTGCTTCGGACATGCCCGGGATCGATCCCGACTTCTTGTGCCATCATCTGGCGATGGACAACATGGTGAGACCGGTGCGGCAAAGAAGGAGGAAGTTTAATGAAGAAAGGAGGCAGGCGATCAAGGATGAAACCCAGAAACTCCTCGCTGCAGGCCACATCAGGGAAGTCCAGTACCCTGAGTGGCTGGCAAATGTCGTGCTGGTAAAGAAGAGCAACGGGAAATGGCGCATGTGCGTCGATTTCACCGACCTGAATAAGGCTTGCCCAAAGGATTCGTATCCTTTACCAAGCATTGATGCCCTGGTTGATAGTGCTGCAGGGTGCAAGCTGCTGAGCTTCCTGGACGCCTTCTCGGGCTATAATCAGATCAAGATGCATCCCCTGGATGAAGAAAAGACAGCCTTCATGACTGAGAGGTCGTGCTACTGCTATAAGGTGATGCCGTTCGGGCTTAAGAACGCGGGGGCCACGTACCAGAGGCTGATGGATCGAGTACTCGCACCGATGCTGGGAAGGAACGTGCAAGCTTACGTCGATGACATGGTCGTGACCTCGCAGGAGAAAAGCAAGCACGTTGCAGACTTGGAAGAATTGTTCACGACGATCGCCAAGTTCAAGTTGAAGCTCAACCCGGAGAAATGCATTTTCGGCGTGGAGGCTGGAAAATTTTTGGGTTTTCTATTGACTGAAAGGGGGATAGAGGCCAACCCGGACAAGTGTGCCGCCATCTTGGCAATGAGGAGCCCGACTACAGTGAAAGAAGTCCAGCAGCTGATTGGTCGGATGGCGGCCCTATCCCGCTTCGTGTCAGCGAGCGGAGAGAAGGGGCATCCCTACTTCCAGTGTCTGCGGCGCAACAACAAGTTCGCTTGGACGAAAGAATGCGAGGAAGCTTTCGTCAAGCTGAAGGAATATTTGGCGAGCCCGCCGGTTTTGTGCAAGCCACTGGCGGGAATCCCCCTCAGGTTGTATTTCGCTGTGACTGAGAGGGCGGTGAGTGCGGTGCTCGCCCAAGACCAGGATCAGGCTCAGAAGCCTATTTATTTCGTGAGCAAGGTGTTGCAGGGGCCAGAAACGAGATATCAGGCCCTGGAGAAGGCTGCTTTGGCGGTGGTGTTTTCGGCGAGGAGGTTGCGCCACTATTTCCACAGTTTCACAATACTGGTGATGACTGACCTGCCCATCCAGAAGGTCTTGAAGAAACCTGACGTTGCAGGAAGAATGGTGAAGTGGGCAGTCGAGTTGTCCGAGTTTGACATTAAATATGAGCCTCGAGGACCGATCAAAGGGCAAATCTTTGCAGATTTTGTAGTCGAGCTCTCTTCAGAGGCGACGCGGGTTGAAGGAGATGATTTCCGTTGGGTACTCTCGGTGGATGGATCGTCAAACCAGCAGGGTAGCGGTGCTAGAGTCATATTGGAAGGACCCAACGGCGTGTTGATCGAACAATCGTTGAGATTCGCCTTCAAAGCCAGCAACAACCAAGCAGAGTATGAGGCGCTGATCGCCGGGATTTTGCTGGCTAAAGAAATGGGAGCCAGAGTGCTGATGGCTAAGAGTGACTCGCTGCTAGTCACAGGGCAAGTAACAGGCGAGTTCCAGGCTAAAGATCCACAAATGGCGGCTTACTTGGCGTATGTGCAGGAATTGAAGAGTTCCTTTGCCTCTTTTGAAGTGGTGCATGTGCCCCGAGAGCAGAATGCCCGAGCTGACTTGCTTGCTAAGCTCGCCAGCTCAGGCAAGGGGGGTAGGCAGAGGACGGTGATTCAAGAAACTTTGAAGACGCCGAGGGCATTTGTAGCAGATCACCTGGTCCTTCAGATAAGCAGATCGACGGAGAGAGCAGCGAGAAGCCATAAGTCCTTGACACAAGAAACTCTGAGATCGCCAAGGATTAGGGCATGTCGAGGAGAGAAGGTGGACGTGATACAGGTCTGCGCCACCCATGAGCCAGACACGTGGATAACACAGTACAAGCGGTGCCTGGCGGATGGTCTCCTCCCGTTAGATCCAACAGAAGCTAGGAAGGTAAAGAAGAATTCCAGCAAGTATACACTGATTGATGGCGATCTGTACAGGTTTGGATTCACTCACCCACTCCTGGAATGTATACACGGCGAGAAGTGCACAAGAGTTATGGCAGAGCTCCACGAAGGAATATGTGGAAGTCACGTCGGGGGTCGAGCTCTGGCCGCGAGGACTCTCCGTGCAGGCTACTATTGGCCATCCATGAGAGAAGATTGCAAGAAGTACGCCCAGTGCTGCAAACAATGCCAGCAGCACGCCGATTGGCACAAGGCACCTCCCGAGGAGTTGAAGTCGATCTACAGCCCTTGGCCGTTTCATACTTGGGGAATCGACATCCTGGGGCCTTTTCCACTGGCGATCAGGCAGATGAAGTACTTGGTGGTGGCGATTGAGTATTTCACCAAGTGGATTGAAGCAGAACCAGTGGCCCAGATCACCGCGCACAAGATCGAAGGCTTCGTATGGAAGAATATTGTGTGCCGGTTTGGAGTGCCTAAGCGCCTGGTATCGGATAATGGGACTCAGTTTGCGAGTCACCTGTTGAAGAAGCTTTGCGAAGGGGTCGGAATTTAGCAAGTGTTTGCATCCGTCGAGCACCCTCAGACTAATGGCCAGGTGGAATCGGCTAACCGGGTATTGCTGAGAGGTTTGAAGAGAAGGCTCGAGAAAGCCAAGGGAAGTTGGGCTGAGGAGGTACCCCGAATAGTTTGGGCATACCACACCACCGAGCAGTCAGGAACCCATGAGACCCCGTTTAGCTTGGTCTATGGGTGTGATGCCATGATTCCAGTCGAGATTCAGGAGAGCTCGCCGAGATTCCAGAACTTTGTGGAGGAAGACTCGAATGAAGAGAGAAGGCTGAACCTGGATCTGCTGGATGAAGTCAGGGAGGAGGCAAGGCTGAAGGCTGAGGCGGTGAAGAGAAGGGTCGAGCGAAGGTACAACTCAAAGGTGATGCCAAGGCAGTTTAGAGAAGGCAATCTGGTGATGAGAAAGGCCCACCAGTACGAGATGGAGAACAAGCTATCACCCAAGTGGACTGGACCGTTCAGAATCACCGAGGCACTCGGGAACGGAGCCTATCGCTTGGAGACGTTGGAGGGGGGGGCGATTCCTCGTACCTGGAACGCCACACACCTGAAGTTGTACTATAGCTAAGAGCTTTGTAAGTAAAGACAAACACAAATATTACATTGCAATGTCTCTGTAAAAACAGTTTTAAGGGGGCACTCTTTTTTCCCTGAGGAGGGTTTTTAATGAGGCCACCCAATGAAAGAAGAGTTTTCGAAGTATAAGGTGTTTTCAGATTGCATATGTGTTATTTCCAAAAGTTTCGAAGAAAAACCTTGTCATTTGTACATGATTTAAGGCACGAAAGGATATGTCGCATGTTTTCTAAAGTTTTAAAGTCCTCATCGTTTTTCGGCGATTAGAGGCACCAGTTAAGTTTTTAAAGTCCTCATCGTTTTTCGGCGATTAGAGGCACCAGTTAAGTTTTTAAAGTCCTCATCGTTTTTCGGCGATTTGAGGCGCCAGTTAAGGTTTTAAAGTCCTCATCGTTTTTCGGCGATTAGAGGCACCAGTTAAGTTTTTAAAGTCCTCATCGTTTTTCGGCGATCGGAGGCACCAGATGGAAGACCTCAACGCCCTCGCGCGTTTGAGGCAAGTTAAAGACCTCCTCGCCGTTGAGCGAGTGCAGGCGAGAAAGAGAAAAAGTCCTCCGTGTTTCTGGGAGCGAGAAGATGTAACTCCCGGGGCAATGTAGAAGCAAGTTAAAGACCTCCTCGCCGTTGAGCGGGCGCAGGCAAGAAAGGTCCTCAGTGCATCCAGGGGGGAGGAGATGTACGCCCTGGGTAAGTTGAGGCACCGGATAAAGTCCTTATCGCCGTTGTGCGAACTAAGGCCCATCAAAGACCTCCTCGCCGTCGAGCGAGTACAGGCGTGTGAAAGAAAAGGTCCTCAGTGCATCCAGGGGGGAGGAGATGTACACCCTGGGCAAGTTGAGGCACCAGGCAAAGTCCTTCTCGCCGTCGAGCGAGTTAAGGCCGTTTAAAGTCCTTCTCGCCGATGAGCGAGTTCAGGCGAGTAAAAGTCCTTCTCGCCGATGAGCGAGTTCAGGCGAGTTAACAGATCTTCTCGCCTGTGCGCGAGTATAGGCAAGATGAAATCCTTCTCGTCGTGAACGAGTTCAGGTACGGCGAAGAGCGTGGAAGAAGCTTGAAAGGTGGCTAAGGTAGGTTTGAAGAGAACGCCTAACCAGCCAGTCTTTAGCTCTGAGGTTCAGGGGAGGTAAAGGAAGGTCCCAAAGGGCGTTTCTGCCTCAGATAGAGAAATGACTGCCAAAGCTTGAGGCTAAGGAAAGCTGGTGTTGCCAAGAGGTCTAGGTGATCGCGAAAGTTCAAACACGGCGAGAAGGTTGAAAGAGTTGTTTGATAAAGCAGGACGGGTGGGACGTTGTTTGAACCAATGGTTGAGTTACAGTTCATTGCTTGGAACTTTTCTTACGATCAGGTTAGTGCCTCAGGAGTACAAGTTGTTTAAAGCGGTTATTACTTAAGTTCGAATTGGCTCGAAGCGGTTACGCCAAAGGTCATGTTTGCGAATTCGTTAAGTTAAATGCAGCAGAGTTAACATATAAAGAAAGTAAAGCGCCCAAGAGAAGTCAGAAGACATATCCAAATTTTACTATTGAAGTAAATGGCTGTTTAAAATATATGTGCAAGAGTTTTTACAAGATAAAATGCAAGTGAATTCATAAAGAGGCAGATGGGGTAGAGTTGGTTAAGCCCTCGGCGGGAACGAATTTCCCATCTACCACTTCGTTGTCTAACGACACCATGCTAAGGTCAAGATCAGGGAAGAGGCATGCAAACTGTTCTCGAGCGGCGTCAAACCCAGCAACCAGAATCTGAGCAGAGCTTAGCTTAAGTTCTTCGATTTGCTTTTGAAATCCTTCAACTTGCTGCTTAAGCTCCTTGTTCTGCTGCTCCAGCTCTTCGACCTGTTTCTGGAGTTGTTTGTTGGTCTCTTGAGCTTGAAGAAGGTCATCAGCCACCTTCTTAGATTCTGTTTGAGCCTGGGCCAACTCGGCAACCATCTTCACCTTCTCTTTGTTTGCCTCGGAAAGATCGGCCATGGCGTCGTCTCTTGCCTTCTCTACTTGCCCAAGTAGCTTCTCGCGGTCGATCGACCTCTGCTCCAGCTTCTGTACCTTGTCGGCATTGGCTTGAATTTGAGCCTCCAGGTTGCTCGCCTTGGTACGCAGAGGCACGATTCTGCTTTCAAGCTCGACCTTTTCTTGGGCAAGTTCGTGGACTTTGCGGCGCAGGTCGACAGCTTCCTTGCGCGCAAGCCTGAGCTCGGTGTTTAGGGCATCCTCTACTCGAGAATGCTCCATCTCCGCGAGCGTTAGGCTGAATGACACCTTTTCCACCTCGACCTTCATTGTGCTGTTCTCGGTCTTGAGGTTGTAGATGTCATCCTGTAGCCGCCTGGTGGAGCTCTCCACAGCTCTTGTTATGATTGATGGGATATCCTCTGCAATAGTTTTGAGTTTCGCAGTCAGAGGTTCCCACATCCTCGTCACCTCGAGGGAAAGATTTGCAGCTTGGAGAGGCGCCAGGGGGGCTTGTTGGGGGTTCTCGTCGCCGCCTTCCTTAGCAATATTTTCGGTGTTTGCTTCTTGGCGCGGCGACGCAATCGGGGACTCGGTGATTAGGATTGGAGAGGTGTGAGCGACCTCATCCCCGATTGGAATGACTCCTGCAGCTGAGGTGTTGGATGGAGGGCCCCCTCCTGCTGATATATGTGGAGTAGAAGCGCTCGGGGGGTCCTCTAAGAAGTTTGGCTCTTGGGCCTCAGTTGCAGGTGGCGCAGTGGCCAATGGGACTGCTTGGACTGGTGGTGAAGGGGCTCTTGGCGTTGGCGATGAGGGAGGAGGGGCAGGTGTTGACGGTGGGGTTGAAGCTGGAAGAGGGGGTGGGGCAGGTGGAGAAGGTGGTGCCACCCTCTTCCTTTTTGTGACAAGACCGTCCTCCGTGACCTCGTCGTCCTCTTCCTCATCCTCTTGGACAACTTGGGGGGCTTTCCGTTTTGGCCTCTTAAGGACCAGGTTCTTGCGTTGGGCGGGCGCCTTAGGCGGTGATCGCCCCTGGATAATGGCCTTCTCGACCGCCGAGTTGGGAACCGTCTGGGAGCCGGTCGCCAACCCGTGGTTGCGGGCGAGCGCCTTTAAATCGGCGAGCATGTTCTTACCCAACATTGTGTCTGCATGAAAAGAAAGTGCATATGTTAGCTCAAAGGAGAAAGGGGTAAGTACACAAGACAATAAGACAGCAAAGCAGGTATGTGCAGGAAAGATAAAACCAAAGTCTTGTGTGTATTGCACAAGACGCCCAGAAACAACATCAGAAGCAATGTGAAGACAAAGGTGTAGCGTCCTAACCTATTTGGAATTCCAACTGGTCCTCAAAGAACTCGAAGGAAATCAGGGTGGGGGTCAAGAACGTTATGTGGGCATCCGCCACCCTCTTCCAGAAGAGACAAAGGTCTCTGTCCAAAGCTCCCATGCTATCAGGACTTCTGGGCCTCCTGAAGCAGCTCTTGGACTCTTTTTTCCCCTTGTCCACCCAGTACAAGGGGAAACCGTCGAGAAGGGAAGGGTCTTTGTCGTTTGCACGGACCTGGATGAATTTCCCCTTCCAATCCTTGTACGATTGCTGGAAGATGGTGAAGATGGATCTCCCAGCAATAGCGTTCAGACTGACCCACAGGCGATCGCCTGGGTGTTTGGCCTCAAACAGAAACAAAAATACGTCCACTGATGCAGGCAACCCCAGGTGGGCACATGTTACCTCAAAAGCTCGGACGAACGCCCAGCTGTTGGGGTGAAGCTGGGCGGCAGCAATATTGAGCTCGGTTAAGAGTTCCCTCTCAAATCGAGTGAGAGGGAACCTGAGTTTAACTTTCTTGAAAAGAGTGGTGTAGACGAAGCAGAAGGGCCCGTCGGCGCTCACTTTGTCATCTACACACACTGGCAGGGTGGCCGGGCAAGGCAGCACCATCATTCTCTCATCGTGCTCCTTGTGGAATGATTGGTAGGCCTCGTCCCCATTGGTCAATCGCAGAACCGCTCCCGCGGTGTTCACCGACGACGTTTCCTTTAAGAGGGTCGAGTTAGCCCATGGGTATAACGTCTTGAAGTCTGGCAGTGGGGTGGGGGCTCCTCCAGCGATTGGTGGAGTCGCCTGGGTCGGAGTGGTTTGAGAAGGCGCGGGCCTCACAGCCTGCGAAGAGGGGGCACCACGAACTTGCGTAGAGTCGTGTGCTTGAGAAGGAGGGTTTCGCGCTGACGGAGGGGGGTTCGGGGTGATCTTCGTGCGGGTCATGGTAGCAAACTGCAAACGAAGAAGAAAGGAAAAATAATCAGGAGGGTTACGAAGGCTGACTCGATCAGGGAGGGAAGGTGAAAGACGAACGAATGTGAGTTCGTTGCGACGATCGGCAGAGCCCTAGGTTACGAGAAGGAGAAATGGAAAACAGCCCACAGCGTATGCACCAGACAGTTATAGGATGATGCAAATCGGTGAAAATGCGAGAAAACCCAGCAGATGAAGGAAAGTAGTTACCTTTCGATGATCGGGAGAATATTAAGGGGAGTTGGTGATCTAGAGTGTCGAGGAACGTCGAGAGCTTTCACAGAAGAGAGGAAGAGTGTATTCAAGTGTGAAGAAAGTGATGGAACAGTAGGAGCGTAAGGGGTTTAAGGGTTTTCGAATGGTTTTGGGAAGCGCTAACGGCAGATGAAGATGGCCGTTGATGAGAGCCACGTGTCGAAGGATGCGCGAAGAGTTTGGTGGAGCGTCAGAGCAGCAGAAAGTACTACCGCTTGGAATTCTGCGCCCATGCCACGTAGACCGGTGTTAACGAAGGCTTCTTCAGTCTTTTCGCTAGACAGTTCTTCGCTTAAGACTGGGGGGCTTGTGTACCGCCCTGGAGGTCGGATGCGATGACGTGGCATCCTGTTACAGCGTAAGCGTGTTTACAAGGCGCCAGGTTGACAGTTGAGAAGGAAGTCGGGAAGCACGTGTAGTCACCGATAGTTAAGTTGGCGTGTTCCGGTCTCTAGCTTACCACGATAGGCGATCGCCAGGTTGAGGACGAAATCGCCAGATACAGACTCAGGCGACCAGGCAGTCGGAGATCGCCAGAACAAGCACATCGCCGAAGTTAAAGGAGAAGCAGATTATGGAGGCGGCCGGCGAGACCACAGGGAAGGTGTATGAAAGCCCTACCTCGCCAGTTTCAGTAGAGATCGCACTCCTGAGTTAGCTATGCACTGGGCAGTACCATGCATAGGTAACTTAGCCAAAAAGAGAGTAGAAGCAACGTCAAGTCAGTGAGCCTCCAGATGATGGCACGTGTACGGTTGGATGCAGGCCACGTGTCCAAGCCTGTAACTGCCAGGAGAGAGAAAGCCACCAGGTATATAAGAGTTCCTAACAGATTTTCTAAGGTACGCACGTTCAGTTCATACACTTTACGCTTGCGAGTAACAGAGCTGTTTGAGTGAGAGATTTGCACGGCTCCAGTTCTTATTATTTGGTGATACCGTCATTGACTTGAGCGTCGGAGTGCGATCGGCCGCAGCGGCGCCGTATCGTTTCTTTGCAGGTTCTTGAGATAGATCCAGAGGAGGAACGGAAGTGAGAAGCGGCGCGCACGTTGATCCTTTGACGAGGCATTCTCCAGCGCTCCGGTCAACAGGCAGGATCACTATTTTAAAAACTAGGCTCGTCCTCCAGGATCAAATGTCCATCTGTGTAAGTCATCAAACAAATCAAATGTGTTAGTTTGAGCAGTTGTGTAAACATTAATTTTAGGAAGTTGCCATTCCTTTTGTTTTTCTTTTGTTTTTGGCAACTTCTCATAATATTTCTCTATTTGTTGTTGTATTTGTTCTTGAATCCTCTCATGCATTTTCTTAACAAAATCATCTTTTGTAACTCCTTCCTTATGCACAAAGGTATGTGGATTAGGAAGGGGTAATAAATCTAAAGGAGAAAGAGGATTAAGTCCATATACAACTTCAAATGGGAAAATATTGGTAGTTTTGTGAACTACGCTATGGTATGTATGCTCATCTCTAGAGTTGTGTTTGTCCTTTATGATTTTTCTAGGCATAGTAGAAAGAGCTAGATTTTCAAATGTATTTTGACCATGCGTTTGAGGATGATAAGAATTTAAAGTGTGCAATTTAGTTGCAAGTTTTCCAAAGGAAATCCTCAAATCATGGTTTGCGAAATTTGGAACTCTATTCAACACTTTGCTTGAAGATAAACCATGAAGATGTATCACTTCTCTAGAGAAGAGTTTATCCATAACAATGAAGATTGAATCACAACCTTTTGTTGTCCTAGGGAGTTTTAATATAAAATTTATATCTTCCCAATGATCATTTGCAAAAGGTGAAGGAGTATAGAGTTCATGAGACATTGCCTTGGGTGTAGTTTGAAAACAAGAATTGTACCTAAGGTAATGTCTTTGAACTTCTTTTCTCATGGAGGACAAAAGTTTTCCTTTTAAAAGCTCTAGAGTTTTATCAACTCTAATTTGTCCCATGAGTTCTCCTTCATGAAGACTTTTTCTCTTATGTGTAAGGATAGTCTCGTTGTGACAACCATTGTTTATAAGGATTTGTACACTTTGCAATGGTTGTCTCAATAAGACATGACATGTTTCTTTAGGCACTACTTCACATAAAAATTTGTTTTTGTAGATGCTTATAAAAAACTTGACATTCACTTGGTGATATCCTAGCACATATAAGAAATAATCTATTTCATTTTTATCTATGCAAGCTTCTTTTAAAGACTCTTCTTTTTCACTTAGGCTTGCAAGTGTTCCTTTACAAAAGGTAAGGCTTTGAGGTTGTTCAACAAGACACATATTTTCAAAGGTATTTTTAAATCTTTGGTCTTGTTGAATGACCTTGTGGGAAGGAACACTATTCTCCCACGCCTTTTGTTCTTCAAGGATCTTCTCATGCTTTTTTTTTTAGCTTTCCTTTCGACTTCCCCTCTCTTCTTTTGTATTTTTCTTTCCTTTCTTTCTTTATGGGAAGCAAACAATTTTTCTACCCTCATTTCCCAATCTAGGCAAGCTTCTATATTTTCTTTTCCATGGAAATGGGGTTGGTCTACCCTAACCTCTCTTGGGTTTTCTTGTTCTTTTCTATCTCTTTTATGTCTTCTAGGGGGTGCTTGATAATAATCATTTACTCTAATGCTTCCCTCCCCAAAAGAATCATGATCTTTAGAGATATATGCATGAGAAGGTAATTTTTTTAGAATGTGAGACTTCTCATCCTTTGCTTTAGTCAAAACATTAAGTTTAGTCTCACTCTCCAATTGTCTATATGCAATTGATTGCACAGTTTGTGAAACTTCTTTCAAAAGAGTTTTTAAAGATTTTAATTCACTTCCAATAGACTTTGTAGAATGAGAAGAAGAAGACATGACTAAAACTTTGTGTATACAAGTATTTTACCTTGAGAAAATTGAGGTAAGTCAAAGAAGGTAGTCTTCCAGGTAAGGGAGGTGAGTCACAATGGACTTCTTAAGTACCAAGCCTTGCCTTAGCCAAAGACTATCCCTTAATGCTTCACACAAAACTTTCTCTTAGTAAACCACTCAAACACAATCAAGTTGTAGAAATCAGATTTTTTTACTGCAAGGAAAGCAATGCAAGCTAACTAATTAACCAAGCAAAGATTATCAAAGCTTAACAAAGCAACACAAATTGGAAAACGAAACCAATTAAGCAAGAGATACAATTAAAAACAATTAACAATTGCTAAACTAAATAGTTCTACACTAGTCGGCCCTAGGTGAGGCTTCTTGGACACCTGGAGCCCTTGAAGACACACTCACCGTCTAATCACGTAATTAAGGAAGTAATTAACACAAGTTAAGTTGCAAAGAAAATTAAGAAGACTCCCTTTGTTGATCTTTTTTTTTTGTTTTTGCCATTGGCACTTCCTTGGTTGTCTTTCCTTGTTGGGCCCTCCAAGTGTTTGTGGTGTTTTGAGAAGTGTTTGATTCTGCCTTTGCCTTTGTTCCCCTTAGAATTAAGGACTTAATTCTCCATTTCCAGCACCTATCAAGAAGACTAGACCTTACTCAAGTCAAATTTCCACTCAAATAAGCACCAAAAGAGAATGAATTCCAGCACCAAATTTAGAGGCCAAAGAATAAAAGCAAGAAATAATTTAATTGGAAAAACAGTACCACACAAATGGAGTTAGATTGTGACAACTAGAAAGAGTTCCAAGAAATATTATACAAGCAAATAAAGGTACTCAAATAAAAGTAGGCACACAAAATGAATCCTAAGAATAGCACTAGAATAGATTTCAAAATAAAAAACAGCACCACTGGAAATTTGTTGTGGGCCAGAGAACGTGTTTTTCCCCAATTTATGCTGAGCTTCACTTTTAGAATTTTTCTCTGAAATTTTATATGCAAAATATTCAAGATCTTAACTAAAATCTGGCGTTGGAATCACTCCAAACGCATGAGCCATTTTTTTTAATAAATTTTTCAATTTCAGTGTTCAGTTACGCCAACTGTAGCGCCCAGATTTGCACACTGTTTTTAAAATATTTATCATTTTTTTTTCTATTGACTCTTTTGAGCTGATTCATTTTTTGTCTTTTCTGTAACACCTCAATCTTGCATAATCCAGAGAATCAAAAATTTCTTATGAGGGAAAATAATTTTCTGAAACAAAACAGCCAACACAGAGAATGTAAAACAGGGGATTCTGGAAAAACTGGAAAAAAACAGCAAGAGACCAAAAGATAAACACAATGGAATTAATGTAAATCTGAATTTGTGTAGATCTGAACACAAATATGAACTCAAACTAAAAATAAAAGGCACCAAAAGATCAATATCACAGCAGTTTCAAATCAAACAAAATTACCCAAAATCAAGAAACAATCAAGCCAAACAAAGGACTACTTATGAATTGATGACATTGTGGATGAACATGACTTGACAAAACATATATGGATTCAGAAATTAAAAGACTCAAAGAGCATAAAATGAACCAAATAAAAGTGCAATAAAGACTCAAATACCTAAAATAAAAAAACAGCAACTCAAAGGTGTATGGAATCCTAATACAAATTGCACAAGGATTGTTCAAGATCAATTGAACAAAGTGCACCGGTTGGATCTTCCAAATAGCACACCAAAACAAAGTAAAAATTAAAAAACAGCAAGACAATTATGGAAACAAGATGAAAACAACATGAAATAAAGAAGAACTAAAAATGAAAAGACCAAGAACAACTCATCTTTGAAGAACCTATGCTCATTGTACCGCCCTGGTGGTCGGGTGTGATGACGTGGCACCCTGCTACAGTATAGGCGTGTTGGCAAGGCGCCAGGTTGGCAGAAGGAAAGGAAGCCGGGGGGCTCGAATAGTCGCCAGTTGTTATATTGGCGTGTTCCGAGTTCCAGCTTACCAGAATCGGTGATCGCCAGGTTGAAGATGAAGTCGCCAGATGTAGATTCAGGCGACCTAGTCATTGGAGATCGCCAGAGCAAGCACATCGCCGAAGATGAAGGAGAAGCAGATTATGAAGGCGGCCGGCGAGACCACAGGGAAGGTGTATGAAGGCCCCTAACTCACCAGTTCCAGTAGAGATCGCACTCCCAAGTTAGCTATGCACTGGGCAGTACCATGCATAAGTAACTTAGCCAAAAATGAGAGTAGAAGCAGCGCCAAGTCAGGGAGCCTCCAGATGATGGCACGTGTACAGTTGGATGCGAGCCACGTGTCCAAGTCTGTAACTGCCAGGAGAGAGAAAGCTACCAGGTATATAAGAGTTCTTAACAAACTTTCTGAGGTACGCACGTTCAGTTCATACACTTTACGCTTGCGAGTGATAGAGCTGACTGTGAGAGAGGATTTGCACGGTTCTTGTTCTCTTAGTATTTGGTGATACCGTCACTGACTTGAGCGTTGGAGTGCGATCGGCCGCAGCGGCGCCGTACTGTTTCTTTGCAGGTTCTTGAGGTAGATCCCGAAGAGGAACGGGGGTGAGAAGCGGTGCGCACGTCGATCCTTTGACGAGGCAGTTTCCAGCATTCCGGTCAACAGGCAGGATCATCAGGCGCCCACCGTGGGGCCGTGTAAAACTTGCTCCCATCCACAGCGCGAGTTCTTGGAAGTTTTCGAAGTTTTCTGCGTGGTTGTGTGCTGGTGCAACCGTCGTTCGCGGTTTGTTTGAGTTTCATTCGGTGAATCTGCGTTTTGAACCGTTCGTTTGGCTTTTCGTTCGGTGGAGTGAGGTTTTCTGCTGCTTACGCGTGATCTGTTTGGTGGAAGTTCGAGTTCTTTCGCTTGTTTGGTTGTTCGCGGAGAAGCGGCGGTTTCTGGCGAAGTTGTGGTTTTCTTTGAAGGCTTACGGTGTTCTTGAGTTTTCTTGCACAGTTTCGCACTGTTTTCTCCGATTGATCGCTGATTCGATCGTGGCTGAAGTATTGTTCGCTGCATTCCTGTGATTCGCTGAAGTTAATGAGAAAAATGAGAAGCAATCGTTCAAGTCCCATGGCGCCTGTCGCTGCTGAAGGCGACGCCGCCATGACCATGGCGCAGATGGCAGAGATGATGCGCTCGTTGCAGGCAACTGTGGAAGCCTCGCGCGTAGAGCAGGCGAGGATACATGAGGACCTGGTCGCCTCTCGCGCCAGAAACGAGGAGCTCAGCAAGGTGACTGAGGAGCTACGTCGAGCTCTTCAGGAGCAGCAAGGACGTTCTTCTGCTGAAGAGGTGGCGCCGTCGACGCCACCTCGTGTTTTCCCAATGCCTTTTGTTCAGGCGATTACCGACACGCCTATTCCCACGAGCGTGGTTCCGGTTAAGGCTGTCTTTACCGGCGTGGAGGATCCAGAGGCTCATCTGACCACGTTCCACACGCAGATGATGTTGTCGGGAGGGTCAGACGCCGTCTACTGCAAGATGTTCGTGAGTACGCTCCAGGGAACGACGATGGAGTGGTTTGTGAGCCTGCCTAACGGCCACATAACCAATTTTCAACAGTTCTCGAAGATCTTTGTCGAGCAGTACATCGTGAATAAGGCACCGCCCAGGGTGTCTTATGATCTGTTTGATATAAGGCAGTACCATGGGGAGTCCCTCAGAGACTACCTAAATCGCTTTGGAGCGCAGATGGTCAGATCGCCGGCTAAGGATGAAGAAATGCTGGTCTATGCCTTCAAGAAGGGCGTGCAGCCAGGGCCATTCTGCGAGGCCTTGATCAGGGCTCATCCAGCGACGTTTGCTGAAGTCAAGCGACTTGCGGTGGCTCACATCGCCGACGAGAGTGAAGTCGCCGAGAAGAGAGGCAGCGTGGCTCCCGCCAGGCCACGCGCCCAGACCAGGATCCAGCCGCAGAGGGTGCTGGAAATGGCGGCGGCGGCCAGAAAGGACCAAAGGACTCGCCATCCTTACGGCAGGAGAAACAAGGGAAGAAGCCAAGCACGCCAGCAACCAGCACGTCGGGAATACAATCGCCCGCCTAAGCACAAATTTGTCATGGGATTAGCGGATCTAATCGCCATTCCTAATATCTCTGCTAGGTTGAAAGCGCCTGAGAAGGTGGGCGACAAGGTGCTGGGGTCAAAGCCGGACGCCTGGTGCGAGTTCCACCAATGTTTTGGCCACACCTTGGACTCGTGTTTGTCTTTGGGATATCAGCTCGACGATCTGGTTAAGAGCGGTTTCCTAAATGACTATCTGCTGGACAGAAGGACGGGGGGAGCGTCGAGTTCCCAGCCAGCAGGTGGAGAAGCCCAACAACACGAGATGCCTATCCACGGGGAGATCCACACCATTGCAGGGGGTTTCTCAGGTGGTGGATGCACCGCATCGAAGAGGAAAAAGTACGCGCGATCGGTGATGACAGTGGACATGTTTGAAGATCACTCGCCGGAAGTGGACATTACGTTCACCAAGCAGGATCTTCGGGACGTTGTGCCTCATGACAACGATCCCATAGTTATTTCGTTGGTTACAGCGGGAAGGAAGGTCCACAGAGTTCTGGTGGACCAAGGAAGCTCGGCAGACGTGATGTTCTGGCCAACTTTCACGCAGCTGGAGTTGCCCCTTGACCAGCTAAGGCCCTATGGAGGGTGCCTATATGGGTTCGCTGGTGACCAGGTGGAGGTTAGGGGGTACATTGAGCTGAGAACCACGTTTACAGATGAGGCTGGGTCGAGGACGGAGAAAATCAAGTACCTCATCGTAAACGCCCCTTCAGCATATAACATCTTGTTGGGAAGGCCCACGCTTAACAGGATAGGCGCCATTCCGTCGACTCGGCACATGAAGGTAAAGTTGCCGTCCATGGAAGGGGTGGTGATCACGATCAAGTTTGATCAGAAAGAAGCGAAAAGGTGCTATGAGAATAGCCTGAAAAACAAAAGATCAGTGAGTTATGTAACAACCACCCCACCTCCCGGTGTGAAGCCTAGATCGACGGCAACAGAGGAGGCTGCCGGAAGAGATGTGGAGATGATAGACGCTGAGCTAGGGGAGAGGAATGCTGGCCTGGAGGAGGAAGAGGCGCGGAATCGCCCCGAGGAAGCAAGGGAACAGGGAATCGCCAGGGCGATGATCGCCAGAGAATCCAGGCCTAAACCTGTCGAGCAGTGGCTCGAAAAGGAGATCGGAGGAAAAGTCTTCAAGCTGGGAAGATCTCTGGAGGTCGATCTCCAGGACCAGATCGCCAAGGTGATTGAGCGGCATCTGGACGCGTTTGCATGGTCCGCTTCGGACATGCCCGGGATTGATCCCGACTTCTTGTGCCATCATCTGGCGATGGACAATTTGGTGAGACCGGTGCGACAAAGGAGAAGAAAGTTCAACGAGGAGAGGAGACAGGCGATCAGGGACGAAACACAGAAACTCCTCGCTGCAGGCCACATCAGGGAAGTCCAGTACCTTGAATGGTTGGCAAATGTCGTGCTGGTGAAGAAGAGCAACGGGAAATGGCGCATGTGCGTCGATTTCACCGACCTGAACAAAGCTTGCCCAAAGGATTCGTATCCTTTACCGAGCATAGATGCCCTGGTTGATAGTGCTGCAGGGTGTAAGTTGCTGAGTTTCCTGGATGCCTTCTCAGGATATAATCAGATCAAGATGCATCCCATGGATGAAGAAAAAACAGCCTTCATGACGGAGAGATCGTGCTACTGCTATAAGGTGATGCCGTTTGGGCTGAAGAATGCGGGGGCCACGTACCAGAGGCTGATGGATCGAGTACTTGCACCAATGCTGGGAAGGAACGTGCAAGCTTACGTCGATGACATGGTCGTGACCTCGCAGGAAAAAAGCAAGCACGTGGCAGACTTGGAAGAATTATTCACGACGATCGCCAAGTTCAAGTTAAAGCTCAACCCGGAGAAATGCATTTTCGGCGTGGAGGCTGGAAAGTTTTTGGGTTTCCTCTTGACTGAAAGAGGAATAGAAGCCAACCCAGACAAGTGTGCCGCCATCTTGGCGATGAGGAGCCCAGCTACGGTGAAAGAAGTCCAGCAGCTAACAGGTCAGATGGCAGCCCTATCTCGCTTCGTGTCAGCTAGCGGAGAAAAGGGGCATCCCTATTTTCAATGTCTGCGGCGCAATAATAAGTTTGCTTGGACGAAAGAGTGCGAGGAAGCTTTCATCAAACTAAAGGAGTATCTGGCGAGCCCGCCGGTTCTGTGCAAACCGTTGGCGGGAATCCCTCTCAGGTTGTATTTTGCTGTGACTGAGAGGGCGGTGAGTGCGGTGCTCGCCCAGGATCAAGATCAGGCTCAGAAGCCTATTTATTTTGTGAGCAAGGTGTTGCAGGGCCCAGAAACGAGATATCAGGCCCTGGAGAAGGCTGCGCTGGCTGTGGTGTTTTCGGCGAGGAGGTTGCGCCACTACTTCCACAGTTTCACAATACTGGTGATGACTGACCTGCCCATCCAGAAGGTCTTGAAGAAACCCGACGTTGCGGGAAGGATGGTGAAGTGGGCGGTAGAGTTGTCGGAGTTTGATATTAAATATCAGCCCCGAGGCCCGATCAAGGGGCAAATCTTTGCAAATTTCGTGGTTGAGCTCTCATCAGAGGCGACGCGGGTTGAAGGGGACGATTTCCGTTGGGTACTTTCGGTGGATGGATCGTCGAACCAGCAGGGCAGCGGTGCTGGAGTCATATTGGAAGGACCCAACGGCGTGCTGATCGAACAATCTCTGAGGTTCGCCTTCAAAGCCAGCAACAATCAAGCAGAGTATGAGGCGCTAATCGCCGGGATTTTGCTGGCTAAGGAGATGGGAGCTAGGGTGCTGGCTAAGAGTACCACACCACCGAGCAGTCAGGAACCCATGAGACCCCGTTCAGCTTGGTCTATGGGTGTGATGCCATGATTCCGGTGGAGATCCAGGAGAGCTCGCCGAGATTCCAGAACTTCGTAGAGGAAGACTCGAATGAAGAAAGAAGGCTGAACCTGGATCTACTGGATGAGGTCAGGGAAGAGGCGAGGTTGAAGGCTGAAGCTGTGAAGAGAAGGGTTGAACGAAGATACAACTCGAAGGTGATGCCAAGGCAGTTTAGAGAAGGCGATCTGGTGATGAGGAAGGCCCACCAGTACGAGATGGAGAATAAACTGTCACCCAAGTGGACTGGACCGTTTAGAATAACCGAGGCGCTCGGGAGCGGAGCCTACCGCTTAGAGACGCTGGAAGGAGGGGCGATTCCTCGCACCTGGAACGCCACACACCTGAAGTTGTACTATAGTTAAAAGCTTTGTAAGTAAAGACAAACACAAATGTCATATTACAATGTCTCTGATGAAACAGTTTCAAGGGGGCACTCTTTTTTCCCTAAGGAGGGTTTTTAATGAGGTCACCCAATAAAAGAAGAGTTTTCGAAGTATAAGGCGTTTTCAGATTGCATGTTTGCTTTTTTCCAAGAGTTTTGAAAAAAGACCTTGTCGCTTGTACGTGATTTAAGGCAAGAAAAGATATATCGCATGCTTTCTGAGAAGTTTTAAGTCCTCATCGTTTTTCGGCGATTGGAGGCACCAGTTAAAAGTTTTAAGTCCTCATCGTTTTTCGGCGATTGGAGGCACCAGTTAAAGTTTTAAAGTCCTCATCGTCTTTCGGCGATCGGAGGCACCAGATGAAAGACCTCGATGCCCTCGCGCGTTTTGAGGCAAGATAAAGACCTCCTCGCCGTCGAGCGAGTGCAGGCGAGAAAGAGAAAGGGTCCTCAGTGCATCCAGGGGGGAGGAGATGTACACCCTGGGCAAGTTGAGGCACCAGATAAAGTCCTTCTCGCCGTCGAGCGAGTTCAGGCAAGTTAAAGACCTCCTCGCCGTCGAGCGAGTGCAGGCGAGGAAGAGTAAAAGTCCTCCGTGTTTCTGGGGGCGAGAAGATGTAACCCCTGGGGCAATGTAGAGGCACCAGTAAAAGTCCTCCGTGTTTCTGGGGGCGAGAAGATGTAACCCCTGGGGCAATGTAGAGGCAAGATAAAGACCTTCTCGCCGATGAGCGAGTTCAGGCAAGATAAAGACCTTCTCGCCGATGAGCGAGTTCAGGCGAGTTAAAGTCCTTCCCGCCGTCGTGCGAGTTCAGGCGAGTTAAAGACCTTCTCGCTTACATGCGAGCTTAGGCAAGATAAAATCCTTCTCGTCTCGAACGAGTTCAGGTATGGCGCAGAGGGTGGAAGAAGTTTGGAAGGTGGCTAAGGTAGGTTCGAAGAGAACGCCTAGTCAGCCGGTCTTTGTTCTGAAGTCCAGGAGGGTAAAGAGAGATCCCAAAAGGCGTCTCTGCCCCCATGCAAAGAAACATTTGCCAAAGCATGAGGCTAGGAAAAGCTGATGTTACCAAGAGTTCTTGGTGATCGGGAAGAGTTCAAACAGCGACAAGAAGGTTAAAAGACTTGTTTGATGAAGCAGGTCGAGTGGGACGGTGTTTGAGCCAAAAACTGAGTTACAATTCGTTGTTTGAAGGGTATTCTTGCGATAAGGTTAGTTGCCTTAAGAGTACAAGTTGGTTAAAGTGATTAGTACTTGAGTTTGAAGTGGTTCGAAGCAGTTAAGTCAAAAGGTTGTGTTTGCAAAAATCGTTAAGTTAAATCCGACAAAGTTAAACATGCAAAGAAGGTTAAAGCGCTTAAAGAAGTCAGGAGAGGGAATATCCAAGCTTTGTCATTAAGATAAGTATCTGTTAAAAGCACATATGCATGAGTTTATTACAAGGTATATACAAGGGAAATCATAAAAGTAGCAGATGAAGAGGAGTTGATTAGTCTTCAGCAGGAACGACTTTTCCATCTACTACTTCATTGTTCAGTGACACCAGGCTGAGATCCAGGTCAGGGAATAGGCAAGCGAATTGTTCCCGAGCAGCTTCGAATCCAGCAGCCAGAATCTGAGCAGAGTTTAGCTTAAGTTCTTCGATTTGCCCCTGAAGTTCCTCAATCCGCTTCTTGAGGCCTTCAGTTTGCTCTTTCAGCTCTTTATTCTGCTGTTCAAGCTCTTCAACCTGTTTTTTAAGTTGTTCGTTGGTCTCTTGAGCCTGGAGAAGGTCTTCAGTAACCTTCTTGGATTCTGATTGTGCTTGGGCCAACTCAGCAGCCACCTTTCCCTTCTCTTTGTTGGCCTCGACGAGATCAGCCATGGCGTCGTCCCTCGCCTTTTCTACTTGCCCAAGTAGTTTCTCTCGGTCGATCGACCTCTGCTCCAGTTTTTGCACCTTAGCGGCGTCAGCTTTCATGAGAGCCTCAAGGTCGACCGCCTTGGCGCGAAGAGGCACAATTTTGCTTTCCAGCTCGACCTTCTCTTGGGCAAGTTCGTGAACTTTGCGGCGAAGGTCAGTAGCCTCCTTGCGCGCCAGCCTGAGCTCGGTATTCATTGCATCCTCCACCCGGGAGTGTTCGATTTCTGCGAGCGTCAGGCTGAAGGACAACTTCTCCACCTCGATCCTCATGGTGCTGTTTTCGGTTTTGAGGTTGAAGAGGTCGTCCTGGAGCCTCCTGGTTGAGCCTTCCACAGCCCTGGTTATGATCGTTGGGATATCCTCTGCTATGGATTTCAGTTTGGCAGTTAGAGGTTCCCACATCCTTGTGACCTCAAGGGGAAGGTTTGCTGCTTGGAGAGGCGCCAGGTGGGCTTGTTGTGGGTTCTCGTCGCCACCTTCTTTAGCAGGTTCTTCAGTAGTCGCTTCCTGGCGTGGCGACGCAATCGGGGATTCGGTAATCAGAATCGGAGAGGTATGAGCAACCTCATCCCCGATTGGAGCATTTTCTGCAGCTGAAGTGTTTGAAGGGGGGCCCCCTCCGGCTGACACATATGGCGTAGAGGCGCTTGGGGGTCCTCCAGGAAATTTGGCTCTTGGGCCTCAGCTGCAGGTGGCGCAGTGGCCAGTGGAACCGCTTGGACTGGCGAGGAAGGAGCCTGTGGTGTTGGCGATGATGGAGGAGGAGCAGGCGTCGAGGGTGGTGTTGAGGTTGGAAGAGGGGGTGGAGCAGGTGGTGAAGAGGGTGCCACCCTCTTCCTCTTCGTAACGAGGCCATCCTCGGTGACCTCGTCGTCCTCTTCTTCCTCCTCATGGATGACTTGAGGGGCTTTCCTTTTAGGTCTCTTAAGGACCAATTTTTTGCGTTGGGCGGGTTCCTTCGGTGGTGATCGCCCCTGGACAATGGCGGCCTCCACCACCGAGTTGGGCACCGTTTGGGAACCGGTCGCCAACCCGTGGTTTCGGGCGAGCGCCTTCAGTTCAGCGAGCATGTTTCTGGGCAACATGTCGTCTGCATGAAACGAAGATGCAGGGGTTAACTCAAGAAAAACAAATAAGTGCATAAGGTAACAAACAGCAAAGCAGATGATATATGCAGGAAAGGTAAAACCAAAGTCTTGCGCATAACGCACAAGACGCCCAGAAACAGCTAAACAGAAGCAGTATCAAGACAAGAGTTTAATGTCCTAACCTATTCGAATTTCTAGCTGATCTTCGTAGAATTCGAAGCATATCAAGGTGGTGGTAAGGAATGATATATTGGCGTCCGCCACCTTCTTCCAGAAGAGACAGAGGTCTCTGTCCAATGCTCCCATGCTGTCAGGACTTCTGGGCCTCCTGAAGCAGCTCTTGGACTCCTTCTTCACCTTGTCCACCCAGTACAAGGGGAAGCCATCGAGAAGGGAGGTGTCCTTGTCGTTTGCACGTACTTGGACGAATTTCCCCTTCCAGTCTTTGTACGATTGCTGGAAGATGGTAAAGATGGACCTCCCAGCAATCGCGTTCAAGCTGACCCACAGGCGGTCTCCTGGGTGCTTGGCTTCGAAAAGGAACAAAAACACGTCCATCGACGCGGGCAACCCCAGGTGGGCGCACATTACTTGAAAAGCTCGAACAAATGCCCAGCTGTTGGGATGGAGCTGGGCGGCAGCAATGTTGAGCTCGGTAAGAAGTTCCCTCTCGAATCGGGTGAAAGGGAACCTGAGCCTGACCTTTTTGAACAAAGTCGTATAGACAAAGCAGAAGGGCCCGTCGGCGCTTACTTTGTCATCAGCACACACGGGCAGATCGGCGGGGCAAGGCAGCACCATCATCTTCTCGTCGTGCTCCTTGTGAAACGATTGATAGATCTCGTCCCCCTTAGTCAGCCGCAAGACCGCTCCCGCAGTGTTCACAGAGGATGTCTCTTTCAGAAGGGTCGAGTTGGCCCAGGGATATAAAGTTTTGAAGTCTGGCAGAGGAACGGGGGCTCCTCCAGCGTTAGATGGAGTCGCCTGGGCCAGGACAGGTTGGGAAGACGCAGGCCTCTCAGCCTGCGAAGATGAAGCGCCACGAACTTGTGTTGGGTCGTGTGCTTGTGAAGGAAGGTTTCGTGTTGAAGGAGGAGGGTTCGGGGTAATCTTTGTGCGAGTCATGATAGCAGCTGCAAAGGAAGAAGAAAGGAAAAATGATCAGGGGGTTACAAAGGCTGACTCGATCATAGAAGGAAGGTGAAAGACGAACGAATGTAGGTTCGTTGCGACGATTGACGAAGCCCTAAGTTACGCAGAAGAATAAATGGACAAACAACCCACAGCGTATGCACCAGGCAGTTACAGGATGATGCGAATCGATTAAAATGCAAGGAAAACCAGCAGATGAAGGAAAGTAGGTACCTTTTGATGATCAGGAAGACGATGAAGGTAGATGGTGATGCAGGATGCTGGAGAGCGCTGAGAGTTTTCGCAGAAGAAAGTTAGAGCGTTCGTGAATGCGAGGGAAAGTGATGGAACAGTGCTGAGTGAAAATGGGTTTAAGGGTTTTTTCGAAATGGGTTTAGGAAGCGCAAACGGCAACTGAAGAGAGTCGTTGATGAAGCCACGTGTCGAGCGATGAGTGAGGGGTTTGGTGGAGCATCAGGGCAGCAGAAGGTACAACCGCTTGGAATTCTGCGTCAGTGCCACGTAGATCGGTGTTGACGTAGGCTCTTTCAGTCTTTTCGCTAGACAAGTCTTCGCTTAAGACTGGGGGGCTTGTGTACCGCCCTGGTGGTCGGGTGTGATGACGTGGCACCCTGCTACAGTATAGGCGTGTTGGCAAGGCGCCAGGTTGGCAGAAGGAAAGGAAGCCGGGGGGCTCGAGTAGTCGCCAGTTGTTATATTGGCGTGTTCCGAGTTCCAGCTTACCAGAATCGGCGATCGCCAGGTTGAAGATGAAGTCGCCAGATGTAGATTCAGGCGACCTAGTCATTGGAGATCGCCAGAGCAAGCACATCGCCGAAGATGAAGGAGAAGACTAAGGCCTCGCCCTAGTATCTACGTGGCATTCTTGTTGACGTGACATTCCTTTGATCAGTTGATGTGTCGCTCTCTGAGCGTCTGACGCGACATTCTCTGCGCCAGAGATGTGACGGCTTAAGTTGTGCTTTAATCTTTCGACACGTGGCGCGATCCAACGGCTGAGGACGAGCGTCGTTAGCGCTTCCAAGTTAACGTCATAACCCTTCAAATTTGCGCGCTCAAGGCACTGTTCCATCACTTTTCGTATTCTATGCACTGTTCATCTTCTCAAAGTTTCCTCTGCGATCTTTGCTCTCTCTACACGCATTCTCGACCTTTACCAACTCAGACACTCAAAGGTATGATTTTTCTTCCTTGTTTATTCTCGCTCATAACTGCTTGGGCCTGTTTATGTTTCTGCATCTCTTGTATTCCCTTCATCATTTCTCTATTCCTCCCCTCTTGAACTTCTCGCGTGGGTAGGGGTTTTCTTAGGGTTTCTTTCCCCTTTTCTTCCTGACCTTACTTGCTGAACCCTCTTCTTCATTCTTCAGTTTCTCCATCAATGGCACGTACCAAAACAACGGCCAACCCTCCACCCCCCAGAGTCAACCATAGGGCCCTTTACCCGTGGGCTCCCGACTAACTGCTCGACGAGTACTCGAGCTTGGTCTCCACAAAAGCTTGGAGGGATCATGTAGGAGAGTCAAGCGCCTACGACCATCGTGCCTTCGTGAAGAGGCACGATGATGGAGATCAAGCTCAAGAGAACATGGAGGCCAATCATCAAGCTCAAGAAGAGGTGGAGGCACAAATGGAGGACGCCCATGGAGGTCAAAGTCCACCTCAAAGGATTACAAGAAGCATGTTCAAAGCTTTGGGAGCTAGAGGACATTTATTTTCTCTTTTTGTAGTTTCTTTAGTTGAAGGTGCTTAGAGGGAAACTTTAGAAACCTCTTTTGTTATAGCATCTTTTAGGCTTTAGTTAGGAGCTTTAGGGGGTGCGTTAGTAGATAGGTGTAGAAGTAGAATAGGAGGTGCCAAAGTGAAGGAAGGAGTCACACCTTCCTCATGGCTTGAAATAGGCGCCGGTTTTAGCTAGCTTTGGGAGGGAAATTTGAATTGTTTTAGCTTGCATTTTCAGCACCTTAGGCTATAAATGGAGGTGCTCTCTTTGTAAAATTCAGATTGGAATTAATCTAAGAAAACTCTACTCAAATTTTGAGTGACCTTTGGAGAGCTTTTGGAGCCTTCTTCGCTAGTCTTATCTTGATGGATCATTGGAGTCCTCAAGTGGCGGCATCACTCTCATCTAGGAGCATTCCACACTTCTAGTGGCGAGATCATCCAACATTCTTCCATCTTCATGAGCACTCTCTTCTCCTTCCTTTCTTCTTTTTCAATTGTTCATGTTGCCTTCTGTTCTTGAGTTGTTTTGGTTCGGTTTTTCCATTTTCCAGCACCTATGTTCTGTTTTTGTTTTTAATTTCTATTTTGTTCGGTTCATATGTTTTCTTGCTTAATTCTGTTCGGTCATTCCAAGTTATAATCTCTTTGTTGATTCAATTTGACAATATTTGGTTCATCCAAATGAGTTTGGGATTTGGTACTAGTAATTGGTGAGTTCTTGTCTTAGAACCATGATCCAACTCTAAGAAAAGTGCCTCTATATTTTCCAGCTCAAGGTGATTCCTAAAAATGTCAAGAATCTTGTTCTATGTGGCTATTGGAATCACATCATGTGGTATCATGAGTCTTAGGTTCTTCTTGTTTATTTGTTGAGTTGTGTGCACTTTAATTTCAAGAGCTCTTTAATTTCTTGCAATTTAAGTTTCTGTTTTAGAATTTTAATTGAGTATTCTTGCTGTTTTTCTTTTGCTCCAAGTGTTTGTGGAAAGGTTTATGGCACTCATAATTCTTATGAGTATGGTTGCTCTTTTGGAATGGCATTATCCTTCCTAGAGTTTACCTTAAGCTTCCTTTCACTTGTTACAATTTGTGTTGTGTCTTTTAATTTTTGAATCATGTCAAGTTTTGTCTTAGTCATGTTATTCCATATATGTCATTACTTTTAGTAGTACTTTTATTGTTTTGATTGTTTCTTGCTTTGGTGTCATATAATTTTCTGAATTGATGTTGATCCTTTGTGCATTTTCTTTTTAGAATTGAGTTCATACTTGTATTCTAGACCTATACAAGTTCCAATACATCATTTTCTATTATGTCTTTGCTAGTTCATCATCCTGTTTTTTTATTCCTATTAGGATTCCTCTGTTTCTGAAAAAAGTGCTTACTGTTTTTCCTTATTGCAACTGATTTCGTACTTTAAAATTCTGAAATTCTGGATTTGAGATATTCAAAGTGTTAGAAAATAATAGAAAAAAGAATCATTCAAAAATATGAAGTACACAAAAAATGATAAATAAAATAAAAAAAGTGTACATTCCTGCCGAAAAAAATACGGTAATCTGGCAGCGATTTTAAAAAATTTATTTCTCTCAATTGGCTTACTGTTTTTAATTGATTCCAGTGCATATATTGAGTTAACATCTTGAAGTTTCTGTGGTATAAATTTCATAATCCAGTTCGCTCTACAACGTTCCAGTTAAATCATAAAAAAAAAAATTTCCAGTAGCTAATATTTTGTTTTCTTCATCTACTCTAGTGCTTTTCCTTAGGTATTCTTTTGTGTGTCTACTTTTCTCATTGAGTTCTTTATTTTCTTGATTGTCTTTCATTCTTACTCTTTGAGTTTGTCTTACATATAGTTTTCCTTTTGCAATTACCTTTCCTTGCTTATACCTTTTCTTGTTTGTCTTTATTGTTTCTTTGGTTTTGTGGTGGTTTGCTCTTAAGATTGGTGTGCTTGCTTTGACATATTTCAATTGAGGATTCCAAGGCCTCAAGATCAGATTGGTGCAAGAACATTATTTCTTTGAGAGTGATATCTTTTCAGCCTTAGTTCATGTACCGCCCTGGTGGTCGGGTGCGATGACGTGGCACCCTGCTACAGTGTAGGCGTGTTGACAAGCCGCCAGGTTGGCAGTTGGGAAGGAAGTCGGGAGGCACGTATAGTCGCCGATTGTTAAGTTGGCGTGTTCCGATCTCCAGCTTACCAGAATAGGCGATCGCCAGGTTGAGAATGAAGTCGCCAGACGCAGACGCAGGCGACCAGGCAGTCGGAGATCGCCAGAACGAGCACATCGCCGAAGATAAAGGAGAAGCAGATTATGAAGGCGGCCGGCGAGACCACAGGGAAGGTGTATGAAGACCCTAACTCGCCAGTTTCAGTAGGGATCGCACTCCTAAGTTAAGCTATGCACTGGGCACTACCATGCATAGGTAACTTAGCCAAAATGAGAGTAGAAGCAGCGCCAAGTCAGGGATCCTCCAGATGATGGCACGTGTGCGGTTGGATACGAGCCACGTGTTCAAGTCTGTAACTGCCAGGAGAGAGAAAATCACCAGGTATATAAGAGTTCTTAACAGATTTCCTAAGGTACGCACGTTCAATTCATACACTTTACGCTTGCGAGTGACAGAGCTATTTGTGAGAGAGATTTGCACGGTTCCAGTTCTTAGTATTTGGTGATACCGTCACTGACTTGAGCGTCGGAGTGCGATCGGCCGCAGCGGCGCCGTATCGTTTCTTTGCAGGTTCTTGAGACAGATCCAGAGGAGGAACGGAGGTGAGAAACGGCGCGCGCGTCGATCCTTTGACGAGGCATTCTCCAGCGCTCCGGTCAACAGGCAGGATCATCAGGCGCCCACCGTGGGGCCGTGTAAAACGTGCTCCCATCCACAGCGTGAGTTCGTGGAAGTTTCCGAGGTTTTTTGCGCGGTTGTGTGCTGGTGCAACCGTCGTTTGCAGTTTCTTTGAGTTTCGTTCGGTGAGTTTGTGTTTTGTGCCGTTTGTTTGTCTTTCAATCGGTGGAGTGAGGTTTTTGTTGCGTGCACGCAATCTGTCTGGTGGAAGTTCGAGTTCTTTGGTGGTTTTCTGCGAAGGTTTGCGGTGTTCTTGGGTTCTTGCACGGTTTCTTGAATCTTCTCCGATCGATCGCTGATTCGTTCGTGGTTGAAGTGTTATTTGCTGTATTTCTGTGGTTCGCTGAAGTTAATGAGAAAGATGAGAAGCAATCGTTCCAGTCCCGTGGCTCCCGTCGCTGCTGAAGGCGACGCCGCCATGACCATGGCGCAGATGGCAGAAATGATGCGCTCGTTGCAGGCCACTGTAGAAGCCTCGCGCGTCGAGCAGGCAAGGATACATGAAGACCTGGTCGCCTCTCGCGCCAGGAATGAGGAGCTCAGCAAGGTAGCTGAGGAGCTGCGTCGAGCTCTTCAGGAGCAGCAGGTTCGTTCTTCTGCTGAAGAGGTGGCACCGTCGACACCACCTCGTGTTTTCCCAATGCCTTTCATTCAGGCGATTACCGACACGCCAATTCCCACGAGCGTGGTCCCGGTTAAAGCTGTTTTTACTGGCGTGGAGGATCCAGAGGCTCATCTGACCACGTTCCACACACAGATGATGCTGTCAGGAGGGTCGGACGCCGTCTATTGTAAGATGTTCGTAAGCACGCTCCAGGGAACGACGATGGAGTGGTTTGTGAGCCTGCCTCAGTGCATCCGGGCGTCAGAAAGAAAAGGTCCTCAGTGCATCCGGGGGGGAGGAGATGTACACCTGGGCAAGTTGAGGCACCAGACAAAGTCCTTCTCGCCGTCGAGCGAGTTAAGGCCATTTAAAGTCCTTCTCGCCGATGAGCGAGTTCAGGCGAGTAAAAGTCCTTCTCGCCGATGAGCGAGTTCAGGCGAGTTAAAAGACCTGCCCGCTTGTGTGCGGGTATAGGCAAGATAAAATCCTTCTCGTCTTGAACGAGTTCAGGTATGGCGAAGAGGGTGGAAGAAGCTTGAAAGGTGGCTAAGGTGGGTTCGAAGAGAACGCCTAGCCAGCCAGTCTTTAGCTCTGAAGTTCAGGGGGGTGAAGGAAGATCCCAAAGGGCATTTCTGCCCCAGATAAAGAAATGACTGCCAAAGCCTGAGGCTAAGAAACGCTGGTGTTACCAAGAGGTATTGGTGATCGCGAAAATTTCAAACACGGCGAGAAGGTTGAAAGGCCTGTTTGATAAAGCAGGTCGAGTGGGACGTTGTTTGAGCCAATAATTAAGTTACAGTTTGTTGCTTGGAAGCTTTTCTTATAATCAGGTTAGTGCTTCAAGAGTACACGTTGTTTAAAGCGATTATTGCGTAAGTTTGAATTGGCTCGAGGCAGTTACGCCAAAGATTGTGTTTGCATAATCGCTAAGTTAAACTCGGCAAAGTTAAACATACAAAGAGATTGAAAGCGCTCAAAAGGAGTCAGAAAGAAGAATATCCAAGTTTCGCTATTTGAAATAAGTAGCTGTTCAAAGCACATACGCAAGAGTTTTTACAAGGTAAATACAAGTGAATTTATAAAGAAGCAGATGGGGTGGAATTGGTTGAGCCTTCGGCGGGGACGACCTTTCCATCTACTACTTCGTTGTTTAACGACACCATGCTGAGGTCAAGATCCGGGAATAGGCATGCGAATTGTTCCCGAGCGGCATCAAACCCAGCAACCAGAATCTGAGCGGAGTTTAGCTTGAGTTCTTCAATTTGCCTTTGATATTCTTCAACCTGTTGCTTAAGCTCCTTGTTCTGCTGCTCCAGCTCTTCGACTTGTTTTCGCAGTTGTTTGTTAGTCTCTTGAGCGTGGAGAAGGTCGTCAGTAACCTTCTTGGATTCAGTTTGAGCTTGGGCCAACTCGGCAGCCATCTTCCCCTTCTCCTTGTTTGCCTCGGCGAGATCAGCCATGGCGTCATCTCTCGCTTTCTCTACTTGCCCAAGTAGCTTTTCGCGGTCGATTGACCTTTGCTCCAGTTTTTGTACCTTATCGGCATTAGCTTGAATTTGAGCCTCCAGGTCGCTCGCCTTGGTGCGTAGAGGCACGATTCTGCTTTCAAGTTCAACTTTTTCTTGGGCAAGTTCATGGACTTTGCGGCGAAGGTCAGCAGCTTCCTTGCGCGCAAGCCTAAGCTCGGTACTTAGGGCATCCTCTACTAGGGAATGTTCCATTTCCGCGAGCGTTAGGCTGAAGGCCACCTTCTCCACCTCAACCTTCATTGTGCTGTTCTCGGTCTTGAGGTTGTAGATATCATCCTGTAGCCGCCTGGTGGAGCTCTCCACAGCTCTCGTTATGATCGATGGGATATCCTCTGCAATGGTTTTGAGTTTAGCAGTCAGAGGTTCCCACATCCTCGTGACCTCGAGGGAAAGATTTGCAGCTTGGAGAGGCGCCAGGGGGGCTTGTTGAGGGTTCTCGTCGCCACCTTCCTTAGCAATATTTCGGTGGTTGCTTCTTGGCGTGGCGACGCAATCGGGGACTGGGTGATTAGGATTGGAGAGGTGTGACCGACCTCATCCCCGATTGGAACGATTCCTGCAGCTGAAGTGTTGGAAGGAGGGCCCCTCCTGCTGATATATGTGGTGTAGAGGCGCTCGGGGGGTCCTCCAAGAAGTTTGGCTCTGGGGCCTCAGTTGCAGGTGGCGCAGTGGCCAATGGAACTGCTTGGACTGGTGGTGAAGGGGCTCGTGGTGTTGGCGATGAGGGAGGAGGGGCAGGTGTTGATGGTGGTGTTGAAGCTGGAAGAGGGGGTGGGGCAGGTGGAGAAGGTGGTGCCACCCTTTTCCTCTTTGTAACGAGGCCATCCTCAGTGACCTCGTCGTCCTCTTCCTCATCCTCTTGGACAACTTGGGGGGCTTTTCGCTTTGGCCTCTTCAGGACCAGTTTCTTTCGTTGGGCGGGCTCCTTCGGCGGTGATCGCCCGTGAATGATGGCCTTCTCGACCGCCGAGTTGGGCATCGTCTGGGAACCACTCGCCAACCCGTGGTTGCGGGCGAGCGCCTTCAAGTCAGCGAGCATGTTCTTACCCAACATGGTGTCTGCATAAAATGAAAGTGCATAAGTTAGCTCAAAGGAGAAAGGGGTAAGTGTACAAGGCAATGAAACAGCAAAAGCAGGCATATGCAGAAAAGATAAAACCAAAGTCTTGTGTGTGTCGCACAAGACGCCCAGAAACAATATCAGAAGCAATGTTAAGACAAGGGTGTAGCGTCCTAACCTATTTGGAATTCCAACTGGTCCTCAAAGAACTCGAAGGAAATCAGGGTGGGGGTCAAGAATGTTATGTGGGCATCTGCCACCCTCTTCCAGAATAGGCAGAGGTCTCGATCCAAAGCTCCCATGCTATCAGGACTTCTGGGCCTCCTGAAGCAGCTCTTGGACTCCTTTTTCCCCTTGTCCACCCAGTACAAGGGGAAACCGTCGAGAAGGGAAGTGTCTTTGTCATTTGCGCGAACCTGGATGAACTTCCCCTTCCAATCCTTGTACGACTGCTGGAAGATGGTGAAAATGGATCTCCCAGCAATGGCATTCAGGCTGACCCACAGGCGGTCTCCTGGGTGTTTGGCCTCAAACAGGAACAGAAACACGTCCACCGACGCGGGCAACCCCAGGTGGGCGCATGTTATCTCGAAGGCTCGGACAAACGCCCAGCTGTTGGGGTGAAGCTGGGCGGCAGCGATGTTGAGCTCGGTTAAGAGCTCCCTCTCAAATCGGGTAAGAGGGAACCTGAGTTTGACCTTCTTGAAGAAGGTGGTGTAGACAAAGCAGAAGGGCCCATCGGCGCTCACTTTGTCATCGGCGCACACTGGCAGAGCGGCGGGGCAAGGCAGCACCATCATTCTCTCATCATGCTCCTTGTGAAACGATTGGTGGACCTCATCCCCGTTGGTCAATCGCAGAACCGCACCCGCAGTGTTTACCGACGAGGTTTCCTTTAAGAGAGTTGGGCTGGCCCATGGGTATAAAGCCTTGAAGTCTGGCAGAGGGATGGGGGCTCCTCCAGCGTTTGGTGGAGTCGCCTGGGCCAGAGCGGTTTGGGAAGACGCAGGCCTCAAAGCCTGCGAAGAGGGAGCACCACGAACTTGCACTGAGTCGTGTGCTTGTGACGGAGGGTTTCGCGCTGATGGAGGGGGGTTCGGGGTGATCTTCGTGCGAGTCATGATAGCAACTGCAAACGAAGAAGAAAGAAAAAAATAATCAGGAGGGTTACAAAGGCTGACTCGATCATAGAGGGAAGGTGAAAGACAAGCGAATGTGAGTTCGTTGCGACGATCGACAAAGCCCTAAGTTACGCAGAAGGAGAAATGGAAAAACAGCCCACAGCGTATGCACCAGACAGATACAGGATGATGCAAATCGGTGAAAATGCAAGGAAACCCACTAGACGAAGGAAAGTAGTTACCTTTCGATGATCAGGAGAACGTTGAAGGGAGGTGGTGATCTGGAGCGTCGAGGAACGTCGAGAGTTTTTGCAGAAGGAAATAAGAGCGTATGCAAGTGTGAAGAAAGTGATGGAACAGTAGGAGCGTAAGGGGTTAAGGGGTTTTCGAAATAAGTTTGGAAGCGCTAACGGAAGATGAAGAGAGCCGTTGATGAAGCCACGTGTCGAACGATGCGCGAAGGGTTTGGTGGAGCGTCAGAGCAGCAGAAAGTACTATCGCTTGGAATTCTGCGTCCATGCCACGTAGACCGGTGTTGACGGAGGCTTTTTCAGTCTTTTCGCCAGACAAGTCTTCGCTTAAGACTGGGGGGCTTGTGTACCGCCCTGGTGGTCGGGTGCGATGACGTGGCACCCTGCTACAGTGTAGGCGTGTTGACAAGCCGCCAGGTTGGCAGTTGGGAAGGAAGTCGGGAGGCACGTATAGTCGCCGATTGTTAAGTTGGCGTGTTCCGATCTCCAGCTTACCAGAATAGGCGATCGCCAGGTTGAGAATGAAGTCGCCAGACGCAGACGCAGGCGACCAGGCAGTCGGAGATCGCCAGAACGAGCACATCGCCGAAGATAAAGGAGAAGCAGATTATGAAGGCGGCCGGCGAGACCACAGGGAAGGTGTATGAAGACCCTAACTCGCCAGTTTCAGTAGGGATCGCACTCCTAAGTTAAGCTATGCACTGGGCACTACCATGCATAGGTAACTTAGCCAAAATGAGAGTAGAAGCAGCGCCAAGTCAGGGATCCTCCAGATGATGGCACGTGTGCGGTTGGATACGAGCCACGTGTTCAAGTCTGTAACTGCCAGGAGAGAGAAAATCACCAAGTATATAAGAGTTCTTAACAGATTTCCTAAGGTACGCACGTTCAGTTCATACACTTTACGCTTGCGAGTGACAGAGCTGTTTGTGAGAGAGATTTGCACGGTTCCAGTTCTTAGTATTTGGTGATACCGTCACTGACTTGAGCGTCGGAGTGCGATCGGCCGCAGCAGCGCCGTATCGTTTCTTTGCAGGTTCTTGAGACAGATCCAGAGGAGGAACGGAGGTGAGAAGCGGCGCGCGCGTCGATCCTTTGACGAGGCATTCTCCAGCGCTCCGGTCAACAGGCAGGATCAGTTCACTTCGGCAGTTTCATTGCCAAAAGCTCACTGTTTTTGCTAATTTTTAACTTGTTTGCTGTTTTTGTGTGTTTGCTGTTTTTAATTACAAATGGCTGGATTTTCAAGTGATGCATCCTACAAGCAGAATTCTCCTTCCAAAGCTTCAATTCTTGGTGAATTACATGAAGCTCAAAGAACAATTAGACGGTTGGAGGAGAAAATGCTAAAGATGGAGGTACAACAAGCTAGACCATCTCCTTCTATCCATGATGGACATCATTCTCATAGACCATCTTCAAGAGCTTCTTCAAATGATGTTGGCCGTGAAGATGAGCATAGGAGAAGGAGACCTCCACCCCAAGTCCATGGACAAAGACATCATCACCAAGGGGAAAGAATTCACTACGGCAATGGCTTCTACCATGATGCAAAGTCCAAGCTTCCTTCGGTCAAACTACCTTGTTTTAATGGTTCTAGTGATCCAAATGTGTATTTAGATTGGGAGGCTAAGTGTGAACAAATTTTTGAGATCCATGAGATCCAAGATGAGCATAAGCTCAAGCTAGCCACCCTAGAGTTTAGTGATTATGCCATGAAATGGTGGCATGGAATTGTAAAGGACATTATCTATCACAAGGGTCCTCCCGTGGACTCTTGGAACTCTTTAAAGGATCATATGCGCGCTAGGTTTGTGCCCCCACATTTTAGGAAAGACCTCATGTTGAGACTCCAACGGTTTCAACAAGGCACGCTAAATGTGGATGAATATTATAAGGAGCTTGAGACGCTTGTGCTTAAAATTGAATTAGAAGAAAGTGAAGAAGCCATGGTTGCTAGGTTTGTGAGTGGTCTTAGGAAGGATATTCAAGACATTGTTGAGTTACAAGAGTATTCATCATTGGGTTCTTTAGTTCATCTTGCAATGAAGGTGGAAGCCCAACTTGCTAAGAAAAACTCTTTTAAAAATGCTTCCAATGATGGATACTACTCCAAGTCTTGGAGGAACAAAACTTCTTTTTCTAAACATCCTTCCAAAGATTCTTCTTTCAAACCCAAGGAATCTAAGCCATCTACTTCTAGACCTAAGTCTCCCACTAGAACATCTAACACTAAATGCTTTAAATGTATGGGTTATGGTCATATTGCTGCAAATTGTCCTTCCAAACGAAGTATGTACATGCATGAGGGCATTGTAGTTAATGAGCATGATTCGGATTCTCCAAAGCATTCATTGCATTCTCATGCATCTAGTGAGGAAGAGAGCGAATGTCCACTTGAAGGGGACTTGTTAGTTGTGAGAAGACTTCTTGGACAAGTTTCACAACCTTTTGATGAAAGTCAAAGGGAAAATATTTTCCATACAAGATGTCTTATTCAAAACAACATTTGTTCCTTGATAGTGGATGGGGGTAGTTGTGCAAATGTGGCTAGTACAAGAGTAGTAGATAAGCTTGGATTGCCTACTATCTCTCATACAAAGCCCTACAAGTTACAATGGCTTAGTGAAGTAGGAGAAATAATTGTTAATAAACAAGTCCTCATCCATTTCTCCATTGGAAAATACAAAGATGAGGTATTATGTGATGTTGTGCCCATGGAAGCCACTCATGTTCTTTTGGGAAGGCCTTGGCAATTTGATAGAAAAGTTTTACATGATGGCTTTACCAACAAATTATCTTTTGAATTCCATGGTCACAAGGTTACTTTAAAATCTCTCTCTCCAAGAGAAGTCCATGAGGACCAAGTTATCATGAAGAAAAAGAGGGAGAGTGAAAAAGATAAAAAAGATAAAAAAGATAAGAGTTCTAAGCCTACACTCCTTGTGTCTAGGCGTGACATTGAAAGGGAAATAGTGGCTCATCATCCTCTTTTCTTAGCCATCCCTAGAACTCTTAGAGTAGAATCACTTGTTGATAGTCCTCATTGCTTGGAAAATTTGGTAGAAGAGTTCAAAGATGTGTTTCAAGATCCTCCAAATGGACTTCCACCTTTGAGAGGGATTGAGCACCAAATTGATTTGATACCGGTCTCTTCTTTACCAAATCGTCCAGCATATAGGACCAATCCAAGTGAAACCAAGGAAATTCGCCAACAAGTTGAGGCTTTGATTGAGAAAGGGTGGGTGCAAGATAGCATGAGTCCTTGTGCTATGCCTATCATCTTAGTGCCAAAAAAGGATGGCACATGGCGAATGTGTTCGGATTGTAGGGCCATCAATAACATAACCATTAAGTATAGGCATCCCATACCTAGACTAGATGATTTGTTGGATGAATTACATGGTTCAAAAATCTTTTCAAAGATTGATCTTAAAAGCGGCTACAATCAAATCCGTATCAAACCGGGTGATGAATGGAAGACGGCTTTTAAGACCAACTTTGGTTTATATGAGTGGTTAGTTATGCCTTTTGGTATAACTAATGCACAAGTACCTTCATGCGCCTCATGCATCATGTTCTTAGACCTTTCATTGGTAAGTTTGTTGTGGTTTACTTTGATGACATTCTCATTTATAGCTTATCTTTGAATGAACATAGGTTGCATGTTAGGCAAGTTTTAGAAACCCTTAGGAAGGAACATTTGTATGCTAACCTTGCTAAATGTATGTTTGCTCTTGATCATATAGAATTCCTAGGGTTTGTTGTGAGTTGTAAAGGGGTCCATGTGGACAAAACTAAGGTGGTGGCCATTCAAAATTGGCCTACACTGAAATCTTTGAATGTGGTCCGAAGTTTTCATGGACTAGCTTCTTTTTATAGAAGATTTGTCCCAAACTTTGGTACCATTGCCGCACCACTCAATGACATAGTGAAAAAGGATGTGGTCTTTCATTGGGGAGAAGCACAACAAAATGCTTTTGATACTTTGAAAGAAAAATTGACTAATGCTCCCATCTTGGCCCTTCCTAATTTCACTAAGACATTTGAGATTGAGTGTGATGCTTCAAGTATAGGTATTGGGGCTGTTCTCCTTCAAGAGGGCCACCCCATAGCCTATTTTAGTGAGAAATTGAAGGGAAGTCATCTCAACTATTCCACCTATGATAAGGAATTATATGCACTTGTTAGGGCTTTGTTTACTTGGCAACACTATCTTTTTCCCAAAGAGTTTATGATACATAGTGATCATGAATCTCTTAAATATTTGAAGAGCCAAAACAAGCTTAACAAGAGGCATGCTAAGTGGGTGAAATTCATTGAGCAATTTCCTTATGTGATCAAACACAAGCAAGGCAAAATAAATATTGTGGCGGATGCTCTTTCTAGAAGATACACCTTGCTAAATCTTTTAACCTCTCAATATCTTGGTTTTGATCACATTAAGGAACTTTATCATGATGACCTTGATTTTTCTCCCATCTATCAAGAGTGTCTTAAAGGAGGACACAAAGACTTTTTTTATTCAAGATGGCTTTCTTTTTAAAGGAAAACGTCTTTGTGTTCCCCAATGCTCTATTAGATTATCTCTTGTTAGAGAAGCTCATGAGGGGGGTTTAATGGGACATTTTGGGGTTGCTAAAACTTTGGATGTGTTGCATGAACATTTCTTTTGGCCTCATATGCATAAACATGTTCATAGTTTGTGTGATAAATGCATAGCTTGCCGCAAAGCTAAGTCTAAAATGCATCCCCATGGTCTTTATACTCCTCTTCCTATCCCTTCAATGCCTTGGGTAGATATATCTATGGATTTCATCTTAGGCTTACCCAAGACATCAAAGGGAAAGGACTCCATTTTTGTGGTAGTGGATCGTTTTTCAAAGATGGCTCACTTTATTCCTTGCCACAAAGTGGATGATGCATGCCACATTGCAAACCTCTTCTTCCAAGAAGTGGTTCGCTTGCATGGGATTCCTAGGTCTATAGTGTCCGATAGAGATCCTAAGTTCTTGAGTCACTTTTGGAAGACCTTGTGGGGCAAGCTTGGAACTAAGCTTTTATTTTCTACCACTTGCCACCCACAAACTGATGGTCAAACCGAGGTGGTGAATAGAACTTTGGGACAACTATTGAGATGCTTTATTTCGGGGAATCCTAGAGTGTGGGAGAATTTACTACCCCATGTTGAGTTTGCATATAACCGAGTAGTAAATTCTACCACCTCCCATTCTCCTTTTGAGATGGTCTATGGGTTTAATCCCCTAACACCTCTTGATCTTCTTCCTATTCCCCTTCTTGAAGATGTCTTGTGCAAAGATGGGGATGAAAAGGCTTCTTTTGTGAAAACTTTGCATAAAGACATCAAGAAGAGAATTGAGAAGAAGGTTGGCAAGTATGCTGAACTTGCCAATAAAAGGAGAAAAGCATTGTTGTTTGATGAGGGCGATTGGGTTTGGCTTCACTTGAAGAAGGATCGTTTTCCTACTCAAAGGAAGTCCAAACTAATGCCTCGAGGGGATGGACCTTTCCAAGTCCTCAAGAGGGTTAATGACAATGCTTATGAGTTAGATATGCCTGATACATTCTTAGGTAGTCATACTTTTAATGTCAGCGATCTAACTCCTTTTTCTGTAGGTCTGCAGAATTCGTGGTCGAATTCTCTCCAACTCGGGGAGTATGATGGAGATCAAGCTCAAGAGAACATGGAGGCCAATCATCAAGCTCAAGAAGAGGTGGAGGCACAAATGGAGGACGCCCATGGAGGTCAAAGTCCACCTCAAAGGATTACAAGAAGCATGTTCAAAGCTTGGGGAGCTAGAGGACATTTATTTTCTCTTTTTGTAGTTTCTTTAGTTGAAGGTGCTTAGAGGGAAACTTTAGAAACCTCTTTTGTTATAGCATCTTTTAGGCTTTAGTTAGGAGCTTTAGGGGGGTGTGTTAGTAGATAGGTGTAGAAGTAGAATAGGAGATGCCAAAGTGAAGGAAGGAGTCACACCTTCCTCATGGCTTGAAATAGGCGCCGGTTTTAGCTAGCTTTGGGAGGGAAATTTGAATTGTTTTAGCTTGCATTTTCAGCACCTTAGGCTATAAATGGAGGTGCTCTCTTTGTAAAATTCAGATTGGAATTAATCTAAGAAAACTCTACTCAAATTTTGAGTGACCTTTGGAGAGCTTTTGGAGCCTTCTTCGCTAGTCTTATCTTGATGGATCATTGGAGTCCTCAAGTGGCGGCATCACTCTCATCTAGGAGCATTCCACACTTCTAGTGGCGAGATCATCCAACATTCTTCCATCTTCATGAGCACTCTCTTCTCCTTCCTTTCTTCTTTTTCAATTGTTCATGTTGCCTTGTGTTCTTGAGTTGTTTTGGTTCGGTTTTTCCATTTTCCAGCACCTATGTTCTGTTTTTGTTTTTAATTTCTGATCCGATCGGTCATCGGTAGTCGATGACGTCAGCATCAGAGAACCACGTGGACCACTCGCAGGGTGACACGTGGACCAGGTGGCAGAGAGGTCAGGGGACGATCGCCAAGAGAGGTGATCGGTGGTCAGTAACCAAGTTACCACCGACAGATCAGGCGGCAGAGAGGTCGGGGGATAGATCACCCAGAATGGTGATCGGTGGTCAGTAGCCAAGTGACCACCAGCAGACCAGTTCCCAGACTCGCGCCTGGAGGCAGAGCGCGATAAGCGAATAAACACTGATCAGTCATCGGGTGTATTGTCATCGGGGTCTCGTGTTACACGCAGTTAAACTGGGACTAAGGTTCCCAGCGAGAGCGTTACGCATGGACCTCGCATGAGCACACCTCAAGGAATCATGCACGAGAGTGGCCTGAGGGAACTAGTAAGCCAGTCGGTGATTGGTGATTCCCTCAACCCATTACGTGCGTGTCATCCTGAAGGGTAAGTCGCCTACGCAGAGAGTAACGTTTGGTGAGTGTGCCTAGACCAGCCACACCCGACGTTCTCCTAAGAGTATGCAATTTACCCAGATAAGAGAAGCATCCTAAGTTACTCCGCAAGGGCGTAACTTAGGCAGACAAAGAGAGGCGCTAGAGCCCTTCCAGTAAGTGACACGTGTGTGGTTAGATGTGAGTTGCAGGCCTCCACGTGTCATCATCTGAGAGGGGTGCGGTCCAGACAAAAGAGCACTCCGTACCGCTAAAGGTACAGACAGGCGCAGCCAAGCGCAGACATGCGCAGACTCTCACGCTCCCCATTGCTGATTCTGAAGGTACGCTTTCTCTGAAAAGCATGACAGGGTTCTGACACTTGCCAGAAAAGCATAACAGAATTCTGTTATGCCCAGAAGCAGGGAAAGAGAGATAAAAGAGAGAATCAGAGTGAGAGTGAGGAAGGGAAAAAAGATAGACGAAAAACAGAGTGCAAGTTTTTTCTCACACACACATTACTAGTTTCCAGTTTCTGGTGGTTCTGTTGGACTAACTTGATCGTCGGAGTGCAAACGGCCGTTAGAGGCGCCGTCTGTGTGTTTTGCAGGTCACATTTGAAGACATCTGAGAGAAAGTTCGGGGAGTGATTCCGCAGAAGACGCAGTCGCGTAGACGGGGCAGAGAGTACCACGAAGCGATTCCTCCACGTTCTAGTTGCCGGCAGGATCAATTTCTATTTTGTTTGGTTCATATGTTTTCTTGCTTAATTTTGTTCGGTCATTCCAAGTTATAATCTCTTTGTTGATTCAATTTGACAATATTTGGTTCATCCAAATGAGTTTGGGATTTGGTACTAGTAATTGGTGAGTTCTTGTCTTAGAACCATGATCCAACTCTAAGAAAAGTGCCTCTATATTTTCCAGCTCAAGGTGATTCCTAAAAATGTCAAGAATCTTGTTCTATGTGGCTATTGGAATCACATCACACGATGACGACATTGCAGTGCTCCCTTGTACCTTAGGGGAGCCTGTGTGTGGGGATGAGCGGGCCAACAACGGGGTCCCCTTCTTCTATTTCTATCAGGTGGTCTTCAAGCGTATAGGAATGCACTTGCCCTTCTCCAAGTTTGAGAGGGAATTGCTAACATAGATCAATATTGCCCCAGCCCAGCTGCACCCCAACGGCTGGGCCTTTGTCCAGGCCTTTGATATACTGTGCGGGTTCTTCGGGTGCGCACCTTCTGTTGATATCTTCCTTCACTTCTTCGAAGTGAAGAAACAAAGGAAGAGCCTCTTGGTGAGTCTCAGCAACATCCCTGGAAGGGTCCTCCTGACTCTATTCCAGCAATCCTTCAAGGGGTGGAAAGGCAAATTCTTCAAGGTTTGCTGCTCCGACTTTGACCCCTCCGCCCTTGACGGCTTTCCCCTGTACTGGGTGAAGGAGGTGAAGACCGTGAAGCCCAAATCTCTGGATGAATTGCCCTCGAATGATCGAGAGGCTTGTCAAATTCTGACTAGCGCGGGGGGTTTCGACACCGCCACCCTGATAAGCCTAGAGTACAATGCTGAGGCTCTAGCAAAATACATAAGTACGAGAGCTTCCCCTTATAACCTTTTATTCTCTATGTCTGCTAGGTTCTTGCTTGATGCATGATTTATCTGCTCTTTTTGTGTAGTAACTTAGCTTGTGCCTAACCTTTACTATGTTTATCTTCTTGGTGCAGATTCTAAGATGGATAGGCAACGAAGGTTGCGACTGGCTCATGCCCTGAAGTCCAAAGACGGGGCTTCGGCATCCCCCCTTTCAACTTTTGTTGCCCCTCCATCTTCTCCCAATCTTCAACCTCAATCTGCCACGACACCATCAACTCCATCAGGCCAGCCTTCTCCCAATCCACCTCCAAGCTCGCCACCTCCTATTGCGGCCATGCCTCTTGCACTGGCCGAGGCTGGTGCTTCCTCAGCCCCCCTTTACAAGGGAAAGAGGGTAGTGGAGGTGGTTTCTGACGACGAAGACTCCGCTGAGGGGCAAGTCTTCAAAGGAAAAAGAACTCAACATGCCCCTCAGACATTCACTTCTGCTACCTCTTCCTCACATGGGGTTGAGTCTTTGAGGGAGGACCCTCCAAGCGCCACTTCTCCTCCTCAACCGATGAATCTGGAGGGAGGGGTCGAAATTGAGCCCACAAGCGTTCCTCCACCTGCCCTAGAACTCCGTCTTCCCATGCAAGATTCATTGAGGGGTTTCTTGGGTAGGGCGTCCCCACGTGATCAAGCTGAAGGGCCCCAGAGGAAAAGTCTATATTACTACATGGGCACCTTCATGTCCTGCGCCCACTCCTGGCACATGCAGGCCAGGGCTAGGTGATATGAGTTGGATTGAACATATACACTTTTAAACTCTTGAACACTGTTCCGGCCGGTTAACCTGGGACGTCTTTGTGCGCAACCTCACCCGTCAGCTAGGGACTCCTTCCCACTGGTTACCTGTGGATTCCTGCAAGGAAGGACAAAGGGCGCCCTAGCGGCCGTTTGCACTCCGACGCTCAAGTCAGCTAGCAAGAAACACCAAAACTCTACACCTCCGTATAGGAGCACCGTGGCTGGCACTCTGAAGGTGGTTAAAAGAAACTGTGTCTAGTGTCTATTTTCTCCTCCTGGCAAACAACCTCTCCCCCTAGTCCCTTGTGCGTAGCCTCAAGACTCGAGCAAGCAACTAGGGTGTGTTCTGGGAAAGTCTGCCAAAAGTTCCAACCCCGTTTCCAACATTCAAGGCGCTATTTAAACTACTCTAGCATTTAAAGCGTCTTAAAGCGCATTTAATTATAAAACGTTCAGCGCCTTTAAGACGTTTAAACCACTTGGAGCATTTATAGTACCTTAAACGCTTAAAACGTAAACTTTATTAGATAGCTTTAATTACCTTGTACCTGACAAATTGACGTTTCTATTTTGACTTGGCTGCTATTACACGTGGAGGGCCTCACAGCACCGTGACCCCACTTGGGGGGGTTCCCTTATGTGAGCCCTCCTACCTAGGAGTGCATCTGCGCAAGGGGTGACCTTTTGGGTGCCAACTCATGCCCCCAAACCTCTAGTCACTCACTTTGAGAGCGTATCTACCTTCCTCTCGTACCCTGCACCTGGCTGCCCCTGGGCGTGACCCTTCTCATGAGTCGTAACTATCCCAAGGGCTTCTCTGGGGCGGCATGGGCACTTCACGAGTCAGATTGTTCTCCACTGGCGCTATTACTATGGCCTTGAAGCCACCTTTCTCTTTTCTTTAATGCTACCCCGGGTTATCGGGGTTTGAGGCCTTCCCACGGCGTCACTCCCTCCATGGTCTTTCCTACCCATGGGTATCGGGGAGCAACGCTGTGGTTGCCTTGCTTTTGTGACATTTTACCTGGGCGACGCCCTACCTAGGCGAGGCCTACTCTAGGCGACGTCTCATCTTGGCGACGCTTCCTCTTGGCGACGCCCCGCCTTGGCGATGCTTGCACTGGGCGCCGCCTTACCTAGGCAACGCCTTATGTTGACTTTGACCTTGACTTTATCAACGCCCGGGTACGGGACGGTACACAAGCCCCCCAGTCTTAAGCGGATGACTTGTCTTTAGCGAAAAGACTAAGGCCTCGCCCACGCCATCCACGTGGCATCCCGGTGACGTGTCATTCTTGCTGACGTGACACTCCCAAACTATTGACGCGACATACTCTGAACCATTGGGGTGCTCTTAATGGCTGATTGGACATCCTCTGAAGCGAGGAAGGTAACACCTTTTGGGGCCACGCTTAATCGCGTGCCACGTGGTTCATCACGCGGTCAGCCTCAAAAGTCTCTTGCGCTCCCATTGAGCGCCTGATCCTTTGACACGCGGCTCAATCGCACGGTCCCAAATTAACGCCTCTTGGGTTGCAAATGTAACATTTAAGTTACCCAAAACCCAGCGCTCAAAACCACTGTTTCATCCATTTTCTCTGCATTCCCGCACTGTTCATCTCCTTCGAGCTCTTTCTCTGCAATCCCCGCTCTCTCCTTCGTGCTTCCATTCCTTCCCTACTTCGACACTCAAAGGTATGATTTTTCTACATCCATGATTCTTCCTCTTCATTGCGTTGCATTACTGTGTATGAACTGCCTGGGACTGTTTGTGTTTCTGCATTTCTGCGTTCTTTTCGCTCCTTCATCCTTCTCCGCTCTCTTCTCCCCTTTCTGGGTTTCTTCGCGTGGGAGGCATTTTCTAGGGTTTCTCTTCCCCTTTCTGCCTTGGCATCGCTTGTTAAAACCCTTTTCCTTTCTTCTTTCTCCAGCTATTTATCCGCATCATGGTGCACCTGAAATCAAGGTCCAGTTCTCCCCCCAAGACCGACTACAAGGCCCTTTATAAATGGGCCCCTGACGATCTTCTAAACAAATGCACCACCTTGACGACCTTTCAGGACTTGGAGAACCATCGGGGTGACCCCCATTTATACAACTTCAATGCCTTCTGCCGCACCCACAATGCCCACATTTCCGTTCGCCCCGGCAGGCCAGGGGAACCGGTTTTTGTGGATGACAGACCCAGGGGTGGGGCCCCCTTTTTCTTCATGTATCAAACTGTATTCAAACGCGTTGGTGTACGCCTTCCGTTCACACCCTTCGAGAGGGAACTCCTCACGGAGATTAATACGGCCCCTGCCCAGCTACATCCCAATAGCTGGGCCTTTGTTCGGGCCTTTCAAATTCTTTGTGGATATCTAGGCGTTCTCCCTTTTGTGGATGTCTTTCTACATTTCTTCGAGGTGAAGAAGCAAGGGAAAAGCCTCTGGGTGAGCTTTTCCGGGATCTCTGGCAGGATCCTCCTTTCCCTCTTCCAGAACTCGTATAAAGGCTGGAAAGGAAAATTCTTCAGGGTGTGCTGCGCCAAACAGGACCCCACAGCCTTGGATGGCTTCCCACTATACTGGACAGAGCATCCCAAGCTGCTGAAGCCTAAGGCCCTGGATGAGCTGTCCTCTGCTGATAGGGGGTATGCAAGGCCTTGGCTGGCCTGGGGATCGTTTTCGACACGCTGAAGCTCATAGCGTGCGAATACAACGCACACACCCTGTCCACCTATTTTGGTAGGGAGGCTCGTTTCTTGTTGCCCTTTCTTATCTGTGTTTTACTGCATCATGCTTGTTCTGTTGGCCTCCTCCACCTGTTTCCCTCGTTGCTAAGTGTCTTTATGTTTCGTTTATCTGCGTGCTTTGTGGATTTATATAATTGCATTGGCCTTAACTTCTGTTCTTTGGTTTGTCTGAATGTAGGATCAGTGATGGATTCTTCTAAGAGGATGGTCTTGGCGAAAACACTGAAGGCTGCTCGTGCCACCAAGGCTGGCGCCTCCTCTGCCCCTGTTATTGATCCAAGCCTCCCACTATCCTCGCCCTCACCAACACCAACCACCACCGAAACTCCACTAGGCCCATCTTCACCACCCCCACGTAGCCCCCAAACAATTCAAACACCCAGCTCACCTCCACCCATCGCCGCAGTCCCACTGGCTGTGGCCTCATGACCTGCTCCAGCCCCCGGGACAAAGGGAAGAGGGTGTTGGAGATCCTCTCCGATGATGAGGACTCTGATGGTGGGGTATCCTTCAAGAGGAGAAAGGCTGCGAGGGTTCCCATCCTACCAGCAGCATCACCCCAGGGAGGGTATTCCTTCAGGGACAACCCCCCTAGTGCTACCTCTCCCCCTCCCACAATAGTCCAAGAGGAAAAAGGTGAAGGGGCCGAGTCTGCTCCACCTCCACCACCAGCAGAGGTCTCCGCTGATCCTGCCTCCATTTCTGCCGCCCCCGATCTTATTGCCATTCCTCCTCCAATCATGCATCTGATGAGAGGCTTCAACGGGGGATTAATGCCAGAAGGCTCCGACAGGAAAGAAGGAATGCCCTTCTACTCGGGAGCCTTCTTGGCCGTGGCCCTTGATTGGCGGGCCCAAGCTAGAAACGCAACTTTAAACACACAAGCCCTCTAGGCCCTGGAAGCAAGAGTGGCCGCTCTGGAGGAGGAGAAGAAAGCTCTGGGACGCCAAAATGAGGCCTACCAAGCCTCTCTGAAGTTGGCGCAAGAGGCCAAAGAGGAGGCTGAATGGTAGCTGGGTGAGGCGATGGAGTTTCAGGCTGACTTCTACGTTTGGGAAGTCTCTCTCCAAGTTCAAATAACGGACCTCCAGGACATGGCCGAAGCCTCCGAAGAGCTTCAGAAAGACTTGGAGGACCAATGCTATGGGCAGGCTAAAAATCTGGAGTGGATGGAGGAGGAGATGGCTACCCAGGCCAAGACATTGGACCTTCTCCAGGTTGACCATGACAAACTGCAGATCGAGGTCAGCCGGCTCCGAGTGGAGAAGGAGGCTCTGGAGAAGCAGGTGGCTTCTGGGACTCTACCATCGAGGAGTTGGAGAAGGCCAAGAAGGCGCTCATCGATGACATGGCCGGCACCTTCGAGGAGGGATTCAAGGAGGCTTTGGCCCAGGCCGTTTGCGAGAACCTGGGGATCGACGTTTCTAATTGCGATTCCACCCACCATGTCGTTGATGGACGCGTCGTGCCCCTTGAGTTGGATGATTGAAATGCTGACTCTCAACTGCCACCTTTACTTTTTGCGCTTTATATTTGTTCTTGCCAATCTCCGATAAACTTGTAAACCCTTTGAACTATTTGCACCTTTGTCGGAACCATGGGTTTTGTATGACAATTTTACACTTCTGAGGTATCGAGTTCTGTTTGTATGATATTTTTACCTTCGTTCTTCATTTTTGCGTACTTCAATTGCTTTGCCTGTACTTTTACCCGTTTCTTTCGCTGTGTCGGGCGATCCTGTGCACCCGGTGCCTCACTTCTAACGTGTACCTCAAACCCTACTCAGCCTTCGTATCTATGAGGCCTCTGCCTCGTGAAGGCGCTGGCCGCTCCGCCATCGTTGTGAACGCAAAGGTCGAGACCTGCTCTGTGTCTTAAACACTTGGGACAAGCTCGCGCTTCAATGCCCACGCCCATGGAGAGGCCTGTCTAATCAGCGCCGTATCGTCCATGGAGTGTCTTAAGCATCAAGGCGATCTGTCCCTTAATTCTTGGTGCTTGGCACCCACGCCGGAGGAGAGGTCTGCTACAGCAGCGCCGTATCGTCCTCAGGGTGTCTAGAAACGCCAAGCACAGGGAAGGCTCGAAGCCCCCCATGGGGTCGTTCCCTCCATGGTCTTCCCTTCCCATGGGTATCGGGGAGCAACCCTGCCGGTGGTTCACTCGGCCTCTGGCGATCTCGTCTCCCTCCACAGTCTTTCCTACCTGTGGGTATCGGGGAGGCGACGCCTCTGGTGACTAGTTTTGACTTCTTCGATTTTGTCTCCCTCTGCAGTCTTTCCTACCTGTGGGTATCGGGGAGGCGACGCCGCTGATAACTTATACTAGCGACGCCCTCGGCGTCTCATACCGGCGACGCCTTCGGCGTCTTCTACTGGCGACGCCTTTAGTGTCTTGGCGATGCCTGGTGCGATCAACCTGTTGACTTCGACCTTGGCGTCGACTTTGACTTCGATTTTGATCAACGCCTGGGGGTAGCGGAGAGCTCAAGGTCTCGCCCGCGACATCCACGTGGCATTTCCCGTATGGCTGATGGGACGTTCCCTCACTTGACTTGATCCTGACATTTTCTGAGCTTCTGACTAGATGCTCCCATTCCCAGCGGCGCATCGTACCCTTGGGCATTCTGTCGACGCGACGTTTTCTGAATGTTAACAAGTGGCGCCAGGATCATCCTCCCATCGTCTAACACGTGGCTCGATCGCATGGTGCTCCCATTTGCGTCGCTTGGCGCTCTAACTGCAATATTTAGATCTTCAGAATCTTATACCTGCGTTCATCATCCCTGTGTTTCGCACCCTCCTTGCACCGCTACACAAAGAGTTCCTTCTGCATTCCTTCTAGTTGGCGCTTTACCTCCCGTATTCCTAATGCGCCATTCTCCTTTGAACTCCCAGCTCTTTGCTCACCTCTTGTAGCGACATGTCTTCCCATGTTCCTCCCACTAGGGTTAGCCCCAAGGACCTGTATGCATGGGCCTTGCGCGAGCTCCTTGATGAGTGCTCATGCTTGCTCTCTACCAGGGCCATAAGGGAACACAAAGGGGATTCGTGTTCCTACGATCATCGTGCCTTCGCTAGGAGGCATGATGACGACATCGCCGTACTCCCTTGCACCTTGGGGGAGCCGGTGTGCGGGGACGAACGGGCCAACGACGGGGTCCCCTTTTTCTACTTCTACCAGGTGGTATTCAAGAGCATCGGCGTGCGCCTGCCCTTCTCCAGGTTTGAGAGGGAACTACTGACGGAGATTAACGCTGCTCCGGCCCAGTTGTATCCTAATAGCTGGGCTTTCGTCAAGGCTTTTGACATACTCTTCGGCTTTCTGGGGTGTGCGCCCTCGGTTGATATCTTTCTCCACTTCTTTGAGGTGAAGAGGCAAAGGAACAACCTCTGGGTGACCTTCAGTAACGTTCCCGGCAGGGTTCTCTTGACTCCTTTCCAAAACTCCTTCACAGGGTGGAAGGGTAGGTTTTTCAAAGTCTGTTGCTCCGATCTCGTGCCTTCCGCCCTAGATGGTTTTCCACTGTACTGGGTGAGGGAGACGAGAGCCCTGAAGTCCAAACCCTTTAAGAAACTAACCCCGAACGACCAGGTGGTTTGCCGAATCCTGGCTGAGGCGGGGGGTTTTGACTCCGCCACTCTGATTAGTTTGGAGTTCAACGCCGAAACCTTGGAGAAGTATATATGTACGAGTGACTGCCTTAGAAACTTTCGCTCTTGATCCTTTCTAAATCTTTGCAAGTTCTGTCTTGTGGTGTCTTCACCATGTCTGTTTCCCTTGGTGCAGGTTCGAAGATAAACCGGCAACAGAGGTTACAGCTTACCTAGGCATTAAGGGCTGAGAGCGGAGCTTCGTCCTCCTCCCATCCCGACTCCGGAGGCCATTGAAAAGTGGTCTGTTTGTACTTTTTGTTTGAGCATAGGGCATGTACCTGTTCGCCTCATTTATCTCATTGACCTTTATCTCGAACTCTATTTGTAATATTAACTCTCTGGTGTCATGTTTTTGCTTTTTGTAACGCCGCTTCATTTTTGCAAACCTTCGCCTACATTCGCTTCTTTTAACATACTGTGCACATTTCCTTCGTTATGTTTCTTGGCGACGCCTGCATCTGGCGACGCCCCTTTCCTGGCGACGCCTGCTCTTGGCGACGCGTATGCTTGGCGACGCCTGTCGCCTATTTCGAATCTTTGTCTTTTATCTTTTTACCCCTTGGCCTTGCACTTCGAGTGGAAAGAAGATAAAAACTGAGGCAAAGCTTTTCTTGAACTTCTCTTTTTTTTTATTTGGGTGACCTCTTTAAAAAACCCCCGAGAGGGAAAAAGAGTGTCCCCTACAATAAAATTGTTACATGGTTGTTTACTTACATAGTTCAACTAAAATAAAACTTCAAATTGGCCGCATTCCAGCTGCGCGGAATGGGACCCCCCTCCAAAGTCTCTAAGTTGTATGAACCGTTGTCCTTAGCTTCGGTGATTCTGAAGGGTCCGGTCCACTTGGGAGACAATTTATTTTCCAGCTCATATGGGTGAGCCTTCGTCATAACTAGGTCGCCAATCTGAAACTGTCGTGGCTTCACCTTAGAGCTATATTGTCGCTCTACTCTTCTCTTTACTGCTTCGTCCAGTAGGTCCAGATTCACCCGCCTTTCTTCGTTGGATTCCTCAGCCACGAAATTTTGGAAGCGTGGCGAGCTTTCGTGAATCTCAACCAGGATCATCGCATCCGACCCATATACTAAGCTGAAAGGCGTCTCCATGGTGGAAGATTGGGGCGTGGCGTGGTATGCCCATACGATCCTTGGCACTTCCTCCGCCCACGCTCCTTTAGCCTTTTCTAGCCTTCTCTTTAGCCCTCTCAGCAAAACTCTATTCGCTGACTCTACCTACCCGTTAGTCTGGGGGTGTTCGGCTGATGCGAACACTTGCTTGATGCCTACCTCTGCACACAGGTTTCTCAACTGCTGGCTGGCGAACTGGGTTCCATTGTCGGATACTAGCCGCCTAGGTACGCCAAAGCGGCACACAATGTTCTTCCAAACAAAGTGTTGCACCTTGTGCGCAGTAATCTGGGCCACGGGCTCCGCCTCTATCCACTTGGTGAAGTATTCAATGGCAACAATCAAATACTTCATCTGCCTTATCGCCAATGCGAATGGACCTAGGATGTTGATCCCCCACGTATGGAAAGGCCACGGGCTGTATATGGATCGCAGCTCTTCTGGCGGCGCCTTGTGCCAGTCAGCGTGTTTTTGACATTGCTTGAAACGCTGGGCGTGCCGCACACAATCCTCTTTTACTGTTGGCCAGTAGAAACCTGCGCGTACCACCTTAGAGGCTAAGGACCTATGTGACCCCCACAAATGCCTTCGTGGAGCTCCGCCATTATTCTGGTGCACTCGTCGCCGCTTACGCACGTTAGGATAGGGTGGTGAACCCGTGCCTGAACAATACTCTATCCACCAGGGTGTATCTTGCGGCATTCCTCTTAACCTTCTTGCCCTCTTCGGGTTCTGCTGGGAGAACCCCATCCGCCAAATACCGTCTGTATGGCGTCATCCAGGTATCTCCTTCGGCTAAAGCACATATCTGCGCGTGCCTTCCCCGTTCGAGCGTGTCCGCGTATGTGCTAATATGGGGCGTCTTCACCGTATCTTGAGTCAAAGAACGATGACTCCTTGGCCTCCCTCTCGCTGTACTAACATGGAGGACAATTAGGGTCGATGCCGGGCATATCCGAGGCAGACCATGCGAAAGCATCTAAATGGCGTGAAATCACCTCTGCCACCTCCTTCTGCTCCTCGTGGCTCAGCAAATCCCCTAGCTTGAACGTTTTGTAGCCAATCTCCCTTTCCACCACGTTAGCCGCCTGCTGATCCCTGTTATTATCCTGAGCGGGCGCCGCCTCTTCCACGGGCGCCGCGTCGTCAGGGCCCTCCTCCGTGAGGGTATCTGCCTCGGGCGCCGCCCTCACGGGTGTGGCCTCGTCAGGCGTTGACCCAGTGGGTCGCCTGAATCATCGTCGTGTCTGCACTTGGTGGACGCTCGAACACCATGAACACGCCCCTCTTCGTTTTCAGGCTATTCTCATAACACTTCCGCGCTTCCTCCTGGTCCGACTTGATGACTATTACCTTGCCGCTGAGGTCTGGCAGCTTCATCTTCATATGACGCGTGGAGGCTACTGCATTCAGCCTATTCAATGCCGGTCTGCCCAACAAGATGTTGCAGGCGGAGTTGGCGTTTACGACCAAGTACCGGATGCTTTCGGTACGCGAGGCCTCCCCATCTGTGAACGTTTTCCTCAGCTCCAAGTAGCCTCGGACTTCCACTTGGTTATCTGCAAACCCATATAAGCACCCTGTGTAGGGCCTCAGAAGGTCGGGAGACAACCGCAACTTGTTGAATGTCGACTAGAACATGACGTCTGCAGAACTTCCCTGGTCGACTAGAACCCTGTGCACCTTTCTTCCAGCTGTGACAACCGAAATGACCACGGGGTCATTGTCGTGCGGCACAATATCTCGCAGATCCGCCCTCGTGAACACGAGGTCCGACTCCCACGGATCACCTGAGATTCTCTCCTCAGTCGAGTTGACCCCCCTCGCGTATTTCTTTCACTGGGAGGCGGTGGGTCCTCCGCCGGAAAAACCTCCAGCAATGGTGTGGACCTCGCCGAGAACAGGCATCACATGCGCTTGTTCTTCCGTTGGCGCCGGCAGGGCGGCGGTCGTGGCGGGTTCTGCAACATAATCCTTCAGAAACCCGCTTCTCACTAGCTCATCTAGCTGGTAACCCAACGACAGGCAGTTGTCGATGTGATGACCGAAAGCCTCGTGGAACTCACACCAAGAGTCTTTCCGAGGCCCTAACACCTTATCAGTCTTCGCCGGTCGCCTCAACCTCTCGGCTATGTTAGGCACGACGATCAGGTCCTTCAACTCCTCCACAAAGTTGTATCTCGCCGGCCTTGCCCTCTCTCTGGCCGGGCGATCGCCTCCTGCTGGACCCTGGGGCTGGGGTTTTCTGGTCTCATTGGGGCGTCTCCCCTCCGGCTTCTTCCTCCCCGTCGTGGTCTCATTGACCCTGACGGGCTGAATCCGCGTCTGCACCCTCGGGCGGGAGGGCACAACGCTGGTTCGCTTCTCGCACACCTCTCCTTCGGAGGCGATATGTTGCACTGCCCGACGCCGTATTTCAGCAAAAGACCTTGGGCGATTACGAATAATAGATTCGCAAAAAGGGCCGGGACACACGCCTTTCCTAAAGGCATACACAATCATAGGCTCCTCCGACGTACCAACTTTTACCACTTGGGCCCCGAAACGGTTGATGTACTCCTTCAAGGTCTCCCCTTGATACTGTTTTACATCAAACAAGTCGTAGGAAACTGGCGGCGGGGCCCTGTTCGCCAGGTATTGCTCTCTGAACAGCTGTGACAACTGCTGAAAGGAGGTGATATGGCTGCTAGGAAGGCTGATAAACCAATCCATCGCCATCCCTGTCAAGGTGCTCATGAAGAGCTTGCATCTTGCGGCGTCAGAGCCGCCTACTAACACCATCTGCGTGTGGAACGCCGTGAGATGCGCCTCAGGATCCTCCATCCCGGTGAAAATCGTCTTGGGCCCTGCGAAGGTGTTGGGGATCACTGCATCTAGGATCTCCTGCGAGAAGGGAGTGGAAAACTCCCTCGGTGGGGTGAGATGCTCCATCTCATCTTGTTCGCGTTGCCCTTGGTTGTTCCTCAGACCCCGGCACAACTCCTCATTTACACGACGGAGCTCTTCGTTCCTCACATGCGAGGCTTCGAGATCCGCCTGCATGCGTTCTTGTTCCATCTTCGACTCCGCCATATCATCCTGCAGCCCCCGCATTATCTCCATGACCTGCTGCATGGACATTTCCTCACTCGCAGCGCGTGCGGTACCTTGTCTAGTGGTAGCCCTCATCTTCGCTGTTTCCTCCAACTTCTGCTAACGTTATAGTGGCTCTGACAGATCTTCGTTGCTTGTGATGGGACTGATGTTTTAAATCCGCCCCACGGTGGGCGCCAAATGTTCCGGCCGGTTGACCTGGGACGTCTTTGTGTGCAACCTCACCCGTCAGCTAGGGACTCCTTCCCACTGGTGACCTGTGGATTCCTGCAAAGAAGGACAAAAGGGCGCCCTAGCGGCCGTTTGCACTGCGATGCTCAAGTCAGCTAGCAAGAAACACTAAAACTCTACACCTCCGTATCGGAGCACCGTGACTGGCACTCTGAAGGTGGTTTAATGAAACTGTGTATCGTGTATCTTTCTCCCTCTAGCAAACAACCACCCTCTCTCTAGTCCCTTGTCCGTAATCTCAAAACTCGAGCAAGCAACTAGAGTGTACTCTGGGAAAGTCTGCCAAAAGTTTGAACCCCGTTTCCAACATTCAAAGCGCTATTTAAGCTACTCCAGCATTCAAAGCGCCTTAAAGCGCATTTAATTATAAAACATTCAGTGCATTTTAGACGTTTAAACCGCTTGGGAGCATTTATAGTACCTTAAACGCTCGAAACGGGAACTGTATTAAATAACTTTAATTACCTTATAACTGACAAACTGGCGTTTCTATTCTGACTTGGCTGCTGTACACGTGGAGGGCCTCACAGCGCCGTGACCCCATCTGAGGGTATTTCCTCGTGTGAGTCCTCCTACCTGGGAGTGCATCTGCGCAAGGGGTGACCCTTTGGGTGCCAACTCATGCCCCCAAACATCTAGTCACTCACTTTGAGAGCGTATCTACCTTCCTCTTGTCCCCTGCACCTGGCTACCCTGGGCGTGACCCTCCTCATGAGTCGTATCCATCCCAAGGGTGTCTCTGGGGCGGCAGGGGCACTTCACGAGTCAGATTGCTCTACATTGGCACTATTACTATGGCCTTGAAGCCACCTTTCTCTTCTCTTTATTACTGTCCCGGATTATCGGGATTTGAGGCCTTCCCACGGCGTCGCTCCCTCCATGGTCTTTCATACCCATGGGTATCGGGGAGCAACACTGTGATTGCCTTGCTTTTGTGACATTTGACCTTGGCGACGCCCTAGCTGGGCGACGCCTTGACTTGGCGATGCCTTCACCTAGGCGACGCCTTACCTTGGCGACGCTTCCTCTCAGCGACGCCCCGCCTCGGCGATGCTTGCACTTGGCGTCTCCTCACCTAGGCGACGCCTTATGTTGACTTGACCCCGACGTTGACTTTGACCTTGACTTTGTCAACGCCTGGATACGGGACGGTACAGTTGGATTCGTTGGTGTTGTTGTAGGTTGAGGTTGGGGGTTAGGAGAAGATGGAGGTGCGGAAGAGGTTGAGGGTGGAGACGCCAAAGCCCCATCTTTGGACTTCAGCACTTTGACCAGTCGCAACCGTCGTTGCCTATCCATTCTAGAATCTACACCAAGAAAGACAAGTATAGCAGAAGTTAGGCACAGGCTAAAGTTATAACACAAAGGAGCAGACCAATCAGGCATCAAGCGGGAATTCAACGGAAATAAAGGCCAGAAAGCTACAGAGAAGAACATTCATACTTATATAATTGGCTAGAGCGTCGGCATTGAACTCCAGACTTATCAGAGTGGCGGTCTCGAAGCCCCCCACACTGGTCAGGATCTGTCAAGCCTCTCGATCGTTCGAGGGCAGTTCATCCAGCGACTTGGACTTCATGGTTTTGACCTCATTCACCCAATACAGGGGAAAACCGTCAAGGGCAGAAGGGTCGTAATCAGAGTAGCAAATTTTGAAGAATTTGCCCTTCCACCCCTTGAAGGATTGTTGGAAGAGAGAGAGGAGGACCCTTCCAGGGATATTGCTGAGGCTCACCCAGAGACTCTTCCCCTGTTTCTTCACTTAAAAGAAGTGTAGGAAGATGTCTACGGAAGGTGTGCACCCGAAGAAGCCGCACAAAACACCAAAGGCCTTGACGAACGCCCAACCATTTGGGTGCAGTTGGGCTGGGGCGATGTTAATCTCCGTCAACAGCTCCCTCTCAAATCGGGAGAAGGGCATACGCATCCCGATACGCTTGAAGACGACTTGGTAGAAGTAGAAGAAGGGGACCCCGTTGTTGGCCCGAGCGTCCCCACATACGGGCTCCCCTAGAGTGCAAGGGAGCATTGCAATGTCATCATCATGCCTTTTCCCGAAGGCACGATGGTCGTAAGTAATTGGCTCCCCTATGTGGTCCTTCCAAGCTTTGGTGGACACTAGGCTCGAGCACTCATCGAGCAGTTCGACCGGAGCCCATGGGTATAGGTCCCTATAGTTAACGTTGAGGGGAGGGGGGTTGGTCGTTGTTTTGGTACGTGCCATTTGCGAAAACTGAAGAACGAAGAAGAAAAAAGGGTTCAACAAACAAGGAGAAAAAGGGAGAGAAACCCTAAGAAAACCCCTACCCACGCGACAAGTTCAGGGAGAAAGGAACAGAGAAATGGGAAAGGAAATACAAGAAATACAGAGGCATAAGCGGGCCCAGGCAGATATGAGATCAATACAGTAATGGGCGAGAATAAGCGATAAAGAAAAATCATACCTTTGAGTGTTTGGATTGGTAAAAAGGTTGAGAATGCGCGAAGAGAGCAGAAATCGTAGGGGAAACTCTGAGAAGATGAACAGTGCAGAGAATATGGGAGGGGATGGAACAGTGCCTTGAGCGCGCGCGATTTCGAAGAGTTATAACGTTAACTTGGGAGCGCTAACGACATTCATTCCCAGCCATAGGATCGAGCCACGTGTAAAAAGATTAGCGCACAACTTAAGACGTCACATCTTTAGCGAAAAAAAAAACGTCGCGTCAGACTTTCAGGGAGTGTCAAGTCAAACTGAACAAAGGAATGTCACGTCAGCAAGAATGCCACGTGGATAATGGGGCGAGGCCTTAGTCTTTTCGCTGAAACAAGTGTCAGCTCAAGACTGGGGGGCTTGTGTACCGTCCCGTCCCCGGGCGTTGACCAAAGGTCAAAGTCAACACATGGTGGAACCCCTCCAGGGACCCATGGAAGAAAGTCAACAGGTTAACCGCTCGAGTCATCGCCTCGCTGAGGCATCGCCTAAGTGAGGCGTCGACCAAGAGAGGTGTCGCCCAAGAAAGGCATCGCCCAAGAGAGGTATCGCCCAAGAGAGGCATCGCCAAGCAAGGGTACCACCAGGTTAAAGCATCGCCAAGCCAAGACATCACAAGGAGGCTTCGGGCCTCGACAGTTCAGAACAGCAGCAAGGAGAAGAGAAAGGTGGCTTCAAGGCCATAAGTTCTAGTACCAGTAGGGGGTAAACCTGACTCGTGAAGTATCTACGCCACTGCTGGGAGACCCTGGGACAGATACGACCCATGAAAGGGCCACGACCAGGGGATAACCACGTGCATGATACGAGAGAAAGGTAGATACACCCCCAGGGCGAGTGACTAGTGACTGGGGCGCATGAGTTGGCACCCAAAAAGTCAACCCATGTGACAGAAGCACTTCGCAGAAAAGAGGGCTCACACGATGGAAAAACCCTAAGTTGTGTGGCGGCGCTGTAGGACCCTCTGCACAGAATAAACTATCAAGTCAAAAGGGTGCGTGGCAATACCCACGTGCTCATTAAAAGTTTCAGGGAAAGTTTAACAAGGTACGCGTTAATTCAGTTAAGATTCGAATGTTCCAAGGAATGTTTTGATATGCCTTCAATGCGCTTTAACGCGCTTTAAAGATTAGAGGTGTATAAAAAGGGACCTTGGGGGCATTTGAAGAGGACCGAGTTTTAACCTAATACACAGAGATACACAGAGAAAACCCTAGTTGTCTTCGCGGCACACTCACAGTGAGCACAAGGCAATTAGGGCAACACAGTTCTAGTCACACAGTTTCAATCATTCAGTGCAGTTTTTTTGATGTTTCTCGCTAGCTGACTTGATCATCGGAGTGCAAACGGCCGCGAGGGCGCCCCTTTGTTCACTTCTCTTTTCAGGTGTCTTTGGCGGAGCAAACGAAGGTTCCCTAGCTCGCAAGGACAAGCCACGCGCAAAGACGATCCCGGTCAACCGGCCGGAACATAACTCATAAGCATTGTCATTAATCGTCTTTAGGACTTGGAAAGGTCCATCACCACGAGGCATTAGTTTGGACTTCCTTTGAGTAGGAAAGTGATCCTTCCTCAAATGAAGCCAAACCCAATCACCTTCCTCAAACAACAATGCTTTTCTCCTTTTATTGGCAAGTTCAGCATACTTGCCAACCTTCTTCTCAATTGTCATCTTGATGTCTTTATGCAAAGTTTTCACAAAAGAAGCCTTTTCATCCCCATCTTTGCACAAGACATCTCCAAGAATGGGAATAGGAAGAAGATCAAGAGGTGTTAAGGGGTTAAACCGATAGACAACCTCAAAAGGAGAATGTGAGGTGGTAGAATTTACTACACGGTTATATGCAAACTCAACATGGGGTAGTAAATTCTCCCACACTCTAGGATTCCCGGAAATGAAGCATCTCAATAGTTGTCCTAAAGTTCTATTGACCACTTCGGTTTGACCATCGGTTTGTGGGTGACAAGTGGTAGAAAATAAAAGCTTAGTACCAAGCTTACCCCACAAGGTCTTCCAAAAGTGACTCAAGAACTTTGGATCTCTATCGGACACAATAGTTCCAGGAATCCCATGCAAACGAACCACTTTTTGAAAGAAGAGGTTTACAATATGACATGCATCATCCATGTACCGCCCTGGTAGTCGGATGTAATGACGTGGCATCAAGCTATTGTATAGGCGTGTTGGATGGGACACCTGGCTGGCAGAAGGGAAGGAAGTCGGGGGGCTCGTGTAGTCGCCAGTTATTAAGTTGGTGTGCTCCAATCTCCAGCATACCTAAACCGGCGGTCACCAGGTTGAAGATGAAGTCGCCAGATGTGAACCCAGGCGACCAAGTGATTAGAGATCGCCGAAGCAGGGACATCGCCAAAGAGGAAGTCAGATAGTCTTTCCCAGCGGGCCAGAGGATGAGCTCGGGAGATAGCACCCTTGAACGTACACGGTGAAGCAAGAAGAGTAGATCATGAAGGCGGCCGGCGAGACCACAGGGAAGGTGTGTACGAAGGCACCCGAACTCGCCACCCAGAAGAGATCACGCTCCAAGGCAACTATGCACTGAGTTGTATCGTGCATAAGTAACTTAGCCAAAATCCTAAAGAGTAAGAAGTGGCGCCCAAGTCAAGGATGCTCCAGATGATGGCACGTGTACAGCTGGATGCGAGCCACGTGTCCAGATGTGTAACTGCCATGAGAGAGAAAGTGCCCAGGTATATAAGAGTTTCCAACGAACTTTGAGGTACGCACGCGTTTAGATTACTTCTTTACAACTGCGAGAACGAGAGTACACTGAGAGAGAACTTTGCACGGTTCCTTAGAGTTCTTGAGTTTTACTCTTAGTAATTGGTGGTTCAGTTGCTGACTTGGGTGTCGGAGCGTGATCGGCCGCAGCGGCGCCGTTCTGTTCTTTGCAGGTTCTTGAGGTGAATCGCGGTGAAGGACGGAGGCTAACACGGCGCAGAAGTCGATCCAGGTTTGACGAGGCAAGGCTCCAGCGTTTTGGTCAACAGGCAGGATCAATCCACTTTGTGGCAAGGAATAAAGTGAGCCATCTTTGAAAAACGATCCACTACCACAAAAATGGAATCCTTTCCCTTTGATGTCTTGGGTAATCCTAAGATGAAATCCATAGATATGTCAACCCAAGGCATTGAAGGGATAGAGAGAGGAGTATATAGACCATGGGGATGCATCCTAGATTTAGCCTTGCGGCAAGCTATGCATTTATCACACAAACTATGAACATGTTTATGCATATGAGGCCAATAGAAATGTTCATGCAACACATCCAAAGTTTTAGCAACCCCAAAGTGACCCATTAATCCTCCCTCATGTGCTTCTCTAACAAGAGATAATCTAATTGAGCATTGGGGAACACAAAGACGTTTTCCTTTAAAAAGAAAGCCATCTTGTATAAAAAAGTCTTTGTGTCCTCCATTAAGACACTCTTGATAGATAGGAGAAAAATCAAGGTCATCATGATAAAGATCCTTAATGTTATCAAAGCCAAGATATTGAGATCCCAAAAGAGTAATCAAGGACTATCTTCTAGAAAGTGCATCGGCCACAATGTTTATTTTGCCTTGATTGTTGTACCGACCAGGTCATCGGGTGTGATGACGTGTCTTGCGCGTGCCCTGGTGGGGCGTGCTCAGTGGAACACGTAGGCTAGAAGAGATGAATGGTTCAGAAGTGAGCATAGTCGCCGAACACTGAATTGGCGTTCTCCGATCTTTAGTGTGCGCAACCGGCGGTCATCAGAGTTACGTCACAGTCGCCGTATGGGAGTGCTAGGAGATCAGATGGTGAGAGATCGCCGGGGAATGCTAGGAGATCGGGTGGTTTGCACACCGCCACAAGAAGCACATCGCCGGATCCCCCAGTAAACTTAGTTAAAGCTGTTGGAGGCTCATAAGAGTAATTTCAAGCGCGTAAGCTCAGTAAGATGATTGTTGCGCCAGCATGGGGCATGAAGGTCGAGTGGGTTGGGGGGAACACCTTACTCATCAACGACAGGATTCCCAGGGTGGACATTCGTTGGTGGCAAGGTTTCCCCAGCTAGAACATGCACGGCGCAACAATAAGAAAGGTGCCGCTTGCGACGAGCGATATCACAGAGATGATGCACTTTGTTGCATCCGATACTCGCCTTGTCAGGTGATGTTTCACAGCGCATTGTGCGCTAGCTTGCTCCTTGAGTAGAGGACTTAGCTGTGCGGCTAGTTACTACACAGAAATAACGTTCAAGTTGCCCCAATCCAGATGACGACACGTGTAGGGTTGGATGTCAGCAGTTACTTCAACCTAGACGATGACACGTGTAGGGTTGGGTGCAATAGAGAAATGACGTTCAAGTTGTCCTAGCTCAGATGACGACACGTGTAGGGCTGGGCGCTACCTGCTATCCCAGCCTAGATGGCGACACGTGCAGGGCTGGATGCGAGCCACGCGTCCAAAAGCATAACGGCCTGGAGAGAGAAGAAACCTAGCTATAAAGGTAACCTTAACAGAATTTGCAGAGGTACGTTTTTTGGATTACGGCTCATTCTGCTAGGGTTGTGTCCCTTTAGTACGGTCCTACAGAGCATATTTTCTCTTAGTTTTTTGGGTGTTCTTATCACTGACTTGAGCGTCGGAGCGCCACCGGCCGCAGAGACGCCACTGTGTGTTTTTCAGGTTCTCAGAGAGGCTATCTGTTGTGTGGACTTGGAGGGCACGTGATGACAAGCTGGTGAGGAAGACTATGACGAGGCAACGCTCTTGCACTAAGTCAACCGACAGGATCACTTGGGTTTGATCGCATAAGGAAATTGCTCAAGGAATTCCACCCACTTAGCATGCCTCTTGTTAAGTTTGTTTTGGCTTTTCAAATCACTATGAATCACAAACTCTTTAGGAAAAAGATAATGTTGCCAAGTAAACAAAGCCCTAACAAGTGCATATAACTCTTTATCATAAGTGGAATAGTTGATATGACTTCCCTTCAATTTCTCACTAAAATAAGCTATGGGGTGGCCCTCTTGAAGGAGAACAGTCCCCAATGCCTATACTTGAAGCATCACACTCAATCTCAAAGGTTTTAGCAAAATTAGGAAGGGCTAAGATGGGAGCATTAGTCAATTTTTCCTTCAAAATATCAAAAGCTTTTTGTTGTGCTTCTCCCCATTGAAAAATCACATCCTTTTTTACTATATCATTGCGTGGTGCGGCTATTGTACAAAAGTTAGGTACAAATCTTCTATAAAAAGAAGCAAGTCCATGGAAACTTCGGACTTCATTCATGGATTTAGGTGTAGGCCCATTTTGCATGGCCACCACCTTAGCTTGATCCACATGGACCCCCTTTGCTACTCACAACAAACCCTAGGAATTCTATATGATCAAGTGCAAACATACATTTAGCAAGGTTAGCATACAAATGTTCCTTCCTAAGGGTTTCTAATACTTGCCTAACATGCAACCTATGGTCTTTCAAAGATAAGCTATAAATGAGTATATCATCAAAATAAACAACAACAAACTTACTAATGAAAGGTCTCAAAAAAAGATGCATGAGGCTCATGAAAGTACTTGGAGCATAGTTAAGCCAAAGGGCATAACTAACCACTCATATAAGCCAAAGTTGGTATTAAAAGCCGTCTTCCATTCATCACCCGATTTGATACGGATTTGATTGTAGCCGCTTTTAAGATCAATCTTTGTAAAGATTTTTGAACCATGCAATTCATCCAACAAATCATCAAGCCTAGGTATGGGATGCCTATACTTAATTGTAATGTTATTGATAGCCCTACAATCCGAACACATCCTCCATGTGCCATCTTTCTTAGGGACAAGGATAATAGGCATAGCACAAGGGCTCATGCTATCTTGGACCCAACCTTTTTCAATCAAAGCCTCTATTTGTTGGCGAATTTCCTTGGTTTCACTTGGATTGGTTCTATAGGCCGGACGATTTGGTAAGGAAGATCCCGAAATCAAATCAATTTGGTGCTCAATCCCTCTCAAAGGTGGAAGGCCTTTTGGAGGATCTTGAAACACATCTTGAAACTCCTTTACCAAATTATCCAAGGCATGAGAACTATCAGCAAGTGGTTCAAAATTAAGAGGTCTAGGGATAGCTAAGAAAATAGGATTGTGAGCCACTATTTCCCTTTGGACCTCATGCCTAGACACAAGAAGTGTAGGCTTAGGACTTTTTTCTTTTTCACTCTCCCTCTTTTTCTTCATTAGAATTTGGTCCTCATGGACTTCCCTTGGAGAGAGAGATTTTAAAGTAACCTAGTGACCATGGAAATCAAAAGAAAGTCCTGGACCAAATGGAGGGCAATACTCAAAGACAAGAAGAGGAAGAGGCTCAAGTGCTAGATGCTCAAGGAGTTGGTAGCCCACCTCAAAGGCTTACAAGAAGTCAATTCAAGGCATTAGGAAATAATGGAAGGTTGTTTTCTCTTTTTGTAATATCTTTGTTAGAAGGTGCTTAGAGGGAAACATAAGACACCTCTTTTGTAAAAGCATCTTTAGGTCTTTAGTTTAGGGATATAATAGGAAGCTTGGGGGGTGTGAGCTTAGTAGAGAGGTGTGGTGCCAAACTAAGAGAGGAAGTCACACCTTCCTCATGCTCTAAGTTGGCGCCACTTTTGTGTCATTTGGGGGGAAATTTGAGTTTAATTAGCTATTCATTTCAGCACCTCTTAGGCTATAAATAAAGGTGCTTGCCTTTGTAAAAATCAGAATTGGAAATTGGATATAGAGAAACTCTACTCAAATTGAGAGAGAATTGTGAGTTTTGGTTTCTCCTCCTTCCATAGCCTTATCTTGTGTGCCATTAGAGAGCTTCAAGTGGCGGCTTCCTTTCACTTATCTTGGAACAAGACTCCAAGTGGCGTGATGCAGTTCCAAATTCTCAATCCAGCTGAGCTTCATTCCATAAGTGTTCCTTCCTTTCTTCTCCAATCTCAATTTCATTCGGTAGTTAGCTTTCCTTAGTGTTCTTCATTCTTTCCACCGATTGGTTTGGTGTTCTTATGCTGTTGTTCATTTTTCTGTTCGGTACCTTCTGTTTTTAATTCAGTTGTGTTTAATATCTTGTTCCATGGAAGTTTATAAGGAAATAGCACTCTTATTGAGTTTGGATCATCATTTTGGAAGGCTATGTCTCCATTGATGACTCCTTAAGCTTCCTTGATTCCATTTCTGTTTTCAGCTTGTTGTTTTGTTGATGTAATTTCGTTTTCATTGTTTAAGCACTCTTTGATCCTTGAATTGTTGTTTTCCTTCTCATATAATGTTGTGTTCAAGAGTTTAAAAGTGTCTATGTTCGATCCAACTCATATCATGTGGTATCTAGAGCTATGGTTATGTGCAAAAATATTTTTTAGTTGCTGGACACTTTGATTCTGTTTTGTGATTAGTAATTCTGTTTTTCTGTTTTTGAGTATTTCTTGTTGTTTTAATTTTTGTTAATGCTTTGTGCTTGAGTCATTTTAATTTTTGAATCCATACATGTTTTGTCTAGTCATGTTTTTTCCTATAATATCATCAATTCCTTGTAGTCCTTTTCTTGCTATCTTTGGTTGATTGATTTTAGTTGAGTACAAATTTTGGTTTCTGTTTTTCTTGATCCTTTGGTGCATTTTCTTTTTAGTTTTGAGTTCATGCTTGTGTATTAGATCTATACAAGTTCTTATACATCATTTCTATTGTGTCTTTGAAGTTTCTTTAATTCTGTTTTTCATTCCAGTATAGGTTCCTCTGTTTTTTCATAAAAACGTGCTAACTGTTTGGTTTATCAAAATTTCTGTGTTTACTGGAAAATCCTGAAATTCTGGAATTAAGTATTTTCAGGTGTTACAAAAGAGTGAAAAAAATAATTACATCAAAATTCAATATACAAAAAAAATTGATAAATAAAATACGAACAGTGTGTAATTCTGCCGAAAAAAAATACGGTAATCTGGCAGCGATTTTGCAAAATTTATTACAATTAATTGGCCTACTGTTTTTGAGTGATTCCAGCGCCAATTTTTAGATAACATCTTGAATTTCCAGTGGTTAAAATTTAAAATTCCAGTTCGCTTTCTCCAGTTCCAGTTAAATATTTTAAGTCACGCACAGTTTTAACAAAAAACAAAATTTTTGTTCCAGTAGCATTGCTTTTGTTTTCTTCATCTATTCTAGTACTATTCTTTAGGACTCCTTTGTGTGCTATCCTTTCTTTGTGTGCCATACTTTTCTTGCTTGTCTTTTAATTCATATTCTTTTCCAGTTTTGTCATATATTGTTGTACCGTCCCGCATCCGGGCGTTGACAAAGTCAAGGTCAAAGTGAACGTCGGGGGTCAAAGTCAACATAAGGCGTCGCCTAGGTGAAGAGGTGCCAAGTGCCAGCGTCGCCAAGAGGAAGCGTCGCCAAGGTAAGGCATCGCCCAGTTAAGGCGTCGCCCAACAAGGGCGTCGCCAAGGTCAAGTTTCACAAAGGCAAGGCAATCACAGTGTGGCTCCCCGATACCCATGGGTAGGAAAGACCATGGAGGGAGTGACGCCGTGGGAAGGCCTCAAATCCCGATGATCCGGGGTAGTATTAAAGAGAAGAGAAAGGTGGCTTCAAGGCCATAGTAACAGCGCCAGTGTAGAGCAACCTGACTCGCGAAGTGCCCCTGCCGCCCCAGAGACGCCCTTGGGATAGATACGACTCATGAGGAAGGTCACGCCCAGGGTAGACAGGTGTGGGGTACGAGAGGAAGGTAGATACGCTCTCGTAATGAGTGACTAGATGTTGGGGGCAGGAGTTGGCACCCAAAGAGTCACCCCTAGCGCAGACGCACTCCCAGGTAGGAGGACTCACGCGAGGATATACCCTCAGATGGGGTCACGGCGCTGTGAGGCCCTCCACGTGTACAGCAGCCAGGTCAGATTAGAAACGCCATTTTGTCAGGTACAAGGTAATTAAGGTTATTTAATACAGTTTCCGTTTCGAGCGTTTAAGGTACTATAAATGCTCCCAATCGGTTTAAACGTCTTAAATGCGCTACGTTTTATAATTAAATGCGCTTTAAGGCGCTTTGAATGCGGGAGTAGCTTAAATGGCGCCTTGAATGTTGGAAACGGGGTTCGGACTTTTGGCAAATTTTCCAGAAACTCTCTAGTTGCTTGCTCGAGCTTGGAGGTTACGCACAAAGGACTAGGGAAAGATCTTTGGCAGAAGGAGAAAATATACACTAGACACAGTTCATTTAACCACCTTCAGAGTACCCTTCACGGTGCTCTGATACGGAGGTGCATAGTCTTTGGTGTTTCTTGCTGGCTGACTTGAGCGTCGGAGTGCAAACGGCCGCTAGGGCGCCCTTTTGTCCTTTTTTGAAGGAATCCACAGATAACCAGTGGGAAGGAGTCCCTAGCTGACTGTTGAGGTCGCGCACAAAGACGTTCCAGGTCAACCGGACGGAACATTTGGCGCCCACCGTGGGGCCGATATAAAACATTGGTCCCATCGCAAGTTTGAAAAGATCTATCAAGTCACGATAACGTCTGAGAAAACAGTGAGGAATGGCCACCACTAGACGAGGTACCAGACGCGTTGCGGGAGAAGAAATGTCCATGCAGCAGGTCCTGGAGATAATGCGGGGGCTGCAAGATGATATGGCGGATTCGAAGATAGAACAAGAATGCATGCAGGCGGATCTCGATGCCTCGCATGTGAGGAACGAAGAGCTCCATCGCGTTAATGAGGAGTTGCGCCGGGGTCTGAGGAACAACCAGGGGCAACGCGAGAACGAAGAGATGGAGCATCTCACCCCACCAAGGGAGTTTTGCACTCCCTTCTCGCAGGAGATCCTAGATGCGGCGATCCCCAACACCTTCGCAGGGCCCAAGGTGATTTTCACCGGGATGGAGGACCCTGAGGCGCATCTCACGGCGTTCCACACACAAATGGTGTTAGTAGGCGGCTCTGACGCCGCAAGATGCAAGCTCTTCATGAGCACTTTGACAGGAATGGCCATGGATTGGTTTATCAGCCTTCCTAACGGCCATATCACCTCTTTTCAGCAGCTGTCACAGTTGTTCAGGGAGCAATACCTGGCGAACAGGGCCCCGCCGCCAGTCTCCTACGATCTATTTGATGTGAAGCAATAGCAAGGGGAGAGTTTGAAGGAGTATATCAACCGTTTCGGGGCCCAAGTGGTGAAAGTGGGCACGTCGGAGGAGCCCATGATTGTGTATGCCTTCAGGAAAGGCGTGTGTCCTGGCCCTTTTTGCGAATCTATTATTCGCAATCGCCCAAGGACTTTTGCTGAAATACGGCGTCGGGCAGTGGAACATATCGCCTCCGAAGGAGAGGTGTGCGAGAAGCGAACCAGCGTTGTGCCCTCACGCCCGAGGGCGCATACGCGGGTTCAGCCCGTCAGGGTCAACGAGACAACGACGGGAAGGAAGAAGTCAGAGGGGAGACGCCCCTATGAAGCCAGAAAACCCCAACCCCGGGGTCCAGCAGGGGGCGATCGCCCGGCTAGGGAGAGGGCAAGGCCGGCGAGATACAACTTTGTAGTGGAGTTGAAGGACCTGATCGCCGTGCCTAATATAGCTGAGAGGTTGAGGCGACCGGCGAAAACTGACAAGGTGTTAGGGCCACGGAAAGACTCTTGGTGCGAGTTCCACGAGGCCTTTGGTCATCACATTGACAACTGCCTCTCGTTGGGTTACCAGCTTGATGAGCTGGTGAGAAGCGGGTTTCTGAAGGATTACGTCGCAGAATCCGCCGCGACCGCCGCCCTGCCGGCGCCAACAGAAGAGCAAGCGGACAAGATGCCCGTTCTCGGCGAGGTTCACACCATTGCTGGAGGTTTTTCCGGCGGAGGACCCACCGCCTCCCAGCGAAAGAAATACGCGAGGGGGGTCAACTCGATCGAAGAAAGGATCTCGGGTGAGCCGTGGGAATCGGACCTCGTGTTCACGAGAGGGGATCTCCGAGATGTGGTGCCGCATGACAATAACCTCGTGGTCATTTCGGTTGTCACAGCTGGAAGAAAGGAGCACAGGGTTCTTGTCGACTAGGGAAGTTCAGCAGACGTCATGTTCTGGTCGACATTCAACAAGTCATGTTTGTCTCCCGACCTTTTGAGGCCCTACACAGGGTGCCTATATGGGTTTGCGGATAACCAGGTGGAAGTCCGAGGCTACCTGGAGTTGAGGACTACGTTAACGGACGAAGAGGCCTCGCGTACCGAAAGCATCCGGTACTTGGTCGTAAACGCCAACTCCGCCTACAACATTTTGTTGGGCAGACCGGCGTTGAATAGGCTGAACGCAGTAGCCTCCACGCGCCATATGAAGATGAAGCTGCCGGACCTTAGCGGCAAGGTGATAGTTATCAAGTCGAATCAGGAGGAGGCGCGAAAGTGTTATGAAAACAACCTGAAAACGAAGAAAAGCGTGTTCATGGTGTTTGAGCGTCCGCCCAGTGTGGACACATCAATGATTGAGGCGACGCCCGCCGGGACAACGCCTAACAAGGTCGCACCCGTGAGGGCGACGCCCGAGGTAGATACACTCATGGAGGAGGGACCTGACGATATGACGCCCGTGGAAGAGGCGGCGCCCATTCAGGATAATAGCAGGGATCAACAGGCGGCTAACGCCGTGGAGAGGGAGATTGGCGGCAAAACGTTTAAGTTAGGGCGTTTGCTGAGCCAAGAAGAGCAGGAGGGGGTGGCAGAGGTGATTTCACGCCACTTGGATGCCTTCGCATGGTCTGCCTCGGATATGCCCGGCATCGACCGAGATTTCCTATGTCATCACCTCAGCATGGACGCCACGGTCCGCCCCGTGCGCCAAAGAAGGAGAAAGTTTAACGAAGAGAGGCAGCTGGTGGTAAAGGAGGAAACGCAGAAGCTGCTGAGTGCTGGCCACATCAGGGAGATTCAATACCCTGAGTGGCTAGCCAACGTTGTCCTGGTGAAGAAGGCGAATGGGAAGTGGAGGATGTGCGTGGACTTCACGGACTTAAATAAGGCGTGCCCGAAGGACTCGTACCCACTACCCAGCATCGACGCGTTGGTGGATAATCCATCCGGCTGCAAGGTGCTAAGCTTCCTGGATGCATTCTCGGGATACAACCATATCAAAATGCACCCGAGAGATGAGAGCAAAACTGCATTCATGACAGAGACTTGCAGTTACTGTTACAAGGTATTGCCTTTTGGGCTGAAAAACGCGGGCGCCACCTACTAAAGGCTGATGGACAAGGTCCTAGCGCCCATGTTAGGAAGGAATGTATGCGCCTACGTGGATGACATGGTAGTGGCGTCGCAGGATAGGGCACAACATGTGGCAGACCTAGAGGAGCTGTTCGTCACTATATCAAAAAATAGCCTCAAACTAAACCCTGAGAAGTGTGTCTTCGGGGTAGAGGCCGGTAAGTTCCTAGGTTTCATGCTCACGGAGAGGGGAATAGAGGCGAACCCCGACAAATGCACAGCGATTATCGCCATGCGAAGCCCGACGTCAGTAAAGGAAGTGCAGCAGCTGACGGGGCGGATGGCGGCGCTCTCAAGGTTTGTTTCTGCCGGGGGAGAGAAGGGGCACCCATATTTCCAGTGCCTTAAGAGAAATAGTCGCTTTGCATGGACTGACGAATGCGAAGCGGCTTTCATTAAGTTGAAAGAATACCTGGCGACGCCACCGGTCCTCTGCAAACCGGTAACAGGCGTGCCCCTCCGGCTGTACTTCACGGTGACAGATCAGGCTATCAGCTCTGTGCTGGTCCAGGAGCAGGACCAGAGTCAAAAGCCCATCTATTTCGTGAGCAAGGCATTACAAGGCGCGGAGACGAGATACCAGGCGCTGGAGAAGGCAGCGTTAGCAGTGGTGTTTTCAGCCAGGAGGCTCCGTCATTACTTCCACAGCTTTACGGTGGTAGTGATGACAAACCTCCCTATACAAAAGGTGCTGCAGAAGCCTGACGTGGCTGGAAGAATGGTGCGCTGGGCGGTGGAGTTGTCAGAATTCAACATCCAGTATGAGCCTAGAGGATCCATCAAAGGGCAAGTATACGCGGATTTTGTGGCAGAACTCTCGCCCGGAGGTGAACAAGAGGTGGAGGCGAGCTCGCGGTGGTTACTCTCGGTTGATGGCTCCTCCAATCAGCAGGGAAGTGGCGCGGGAATAGTCTTGGAGGGACCCAATGGCGTGTTGATCGAGCAAGCTCTGCGCTTCGCCTTCAGGGCAAGTAATAATCAGGCTGAATACGAAGCCCTGATTGCAGGAATGCTCCTAGCTAAAGAAATGGGCGCGCAGAACCTCTCGGTAAAGAGTGATTCCCAACTGATTACAGGGCAAGTGTCGGGTGAGTTCCAGGCGAAAGACCCACAGATGGCGGCATATCTACAATACGTTCAACTGTTGAGAGGAGCATTTAGCGCTCTTGAGCTAGTACATGTCCCAAGGGAGCAGAATGCCAGAGCTAACCTGCTTGCCAAGCTGGCCAGCTCAGGCAAAGGGGGTAGACAGAGGACAGTGATCCAAGAGACGCTCAAGGCTCCGTGTAAGTTCGTGGAAGATAACAGGGTGGATGTCCTCCAGATTTGTACAGCAAGAGGGAGGCCAAGGAGTCATCGTTCTTTGACCCAAGATACGCTGAAGATGCCCCGCATTAGCGCATACGCGGACACGCCCGAAGAAGGGAGGCAGATGCAGATATGTGCCTTAGCCGAAGGAGACACCTGGATGACGCCATACAGACGATACCTGGCGGATGGGGCTCTCCCAGTGGAGCCTGAAGAGGGTAAGAAGGTTAAGAGAAATGCCGCAAGGTACACTCTGGTGGACGGGGTGTTGTTCAGGCACGGGTTCACCCACCCTATCTTAACGTGCGTGAGCGGCGACGAGTGTACCCGAATAATGGCGGAGCTACACGAAGTCATTTGTGGGAGCCACGTAGGAGGAAGGTCCTTAGCCTCTAAGGTAGTACGCGCAGGTTTTTATTGGCCAACAGTAAAGGAAGATTGCGTGCGACACTTTGTGTGGAAGAACAGTGTGTGTCGCTTTGGCGTACCTAGACGGCTGATATCCGATAATGGAACCCAGTTCGCCAGTCAGCAGTTGAGAGACCTGTGTGCTGAGGTAGGCATCAAGCAAGTGTTCGCATCAGTCGAACACCCCAGACCAACGGGCAAGTAGAGTCAGCAAACAGAGTTTTGCTGAGGGGGCTAAAAAGAAGGCTAGAGAAGGCCAAAGGGGCGTGGGCGGAGGAAGTACCAAGGATCGTATGGGCATACCACACCACGCCCCAATCTTCTACCACGGAGACGCCCTTCAGCTTAGTGTATGGGTCGGATGCGATGATCCGGGTAGAGATACACGAAAGCTCGCCACGTTTCCAAAACTTTGTGGTGGAGGAATCCAACGAAGAAAGGCGGGTGAACCTGGATCTACTAGACGAAGCCAGGGAGGAAGCCAGAATAAAAGCCCAAGTAGTAAAGAGAAAAGTAGAGCGACAATATAGCTCTAAGGTAAAGCCACGACAGTTTCAGATTGGTGACCTAGTTATGAGGAAAGCCCACCCATACGAGCTGGAGAATAAGTTGTCTCCCAAGTGGACCGAACCCTTCAGAATTACCAAGGCTAAGGGCAACGGTTCGTACAACCTAGAGACCTTGGAGGGGGGTCCCATTCCGCGTAGCTGGAATGCAGCCAACTTGAAGTTTTATTTTAGTTGACTTATGTAAGAAGCCATGTAACGATCTTGTTGAAGGGGACACTCTTTTTCCCTTTCGGGGGGTTTTTTAATGAGGTCACCCGAATAGAAGAAAAAAGAAGTTCGAGAAAAAACCTTGCCTTGGTTTTTAGTCTTTACCTTTTTCTGTTCGAAGCGGCGACAGGCGTCGCCAAGAAAGAGGGCGTCGCCAAGGTCCAAGAAGAAGGCGTCGCCAAGAGAAAGCGTCGCTAAGAGAAAGCGTCGCTAAGAAAAAAGCGTCGCCAAGGTAGAAGGCGTCGCCCAAGCGCAGGCGCCGCTAAGAAACATGACGGAGGAAAAACGCATAGTATATGAGGTGGGTGCAAAAGTAAAGCGGCGTTACGGAAACCAAGCATGGTATAGTAGAGTTAAATTTACAAGTAGTGTTCAAGATAAACGAGAGTAATGCGAATAGGGCAAACATTACAAGCCCTGTGCTCGTACAAAAAAAAACACAAACGAACCACTCTTCAGTGGCCGCCGGAGTCGGCACGGGAGGAAGACGAAGCCCCGCTCTTAGCCCGCAGAGCCCGGGTAAGTTGTGACCTCTGCTCTTGGTTTATCTTCGAACCTGCACCAAGGGAGATGAACGTGTCAGAGACACCATAAAGCAAAACACACGCAGTTAGAAAGCGTCAAAGGCGGAAGTTTCTAGGGCAGCGACTCATACATATATACTTCTCTAGGGTTCCGGCGTTGAACTCCAAACTGATCAAGGTGGCGGAGTCGAAACCTCCCACCTCAGCAAGGATCCGGCAAACCACCTGGTCATTCGGGGCTAGCTTCTTGAAGGGTTTGGACTTGAGGGCCCTCGTCTCCCTCACCCAGTACAGTGGAAAACCATCTAGGGCGGAGGGAACGAGATCAGAGCAACAGATTTTGAAGAACCTGCCTTTCCACCCAGCGAAGGAGTTTTGGAAGGGGGTCAGGAGAACCCTGCCAGGAACATTACTGAGGGTCACCCAGAGGTTATTCCTTTGCCTCTTCACCTCAAAGAAGTGAAGAAAGATATCAACTGAGGGTGCACAACCCAGAAAACCAAAAAGGATGTCAAAGGCCTTGACGAAAGCCCAGCTATTAGGATATAACTGGGTCGGAGCAGCATTGATCTCTGTCAACAGTTCCCTCTCAAACCACCTGATAGAAATAAAAGAAGGGGACCCCGTCGTTGGCCCGTTCGTCTCCGCACACTGGCTCCCCTAAAGTGCACGGGAGCACAGCAATATCGTCGTCGTGCCTCTTCGCGAAGGCACGGTGATCATAGGAGCACGAATCCCCCTTGTGTTCCCTTATGGCCCGGGTAGAAAGCAAGCACGAGCACTTGTCAAGGAGCTCGCTCGAGGCCCAAGTATACAGGTCCTTAGGGTTAACCCTGGGGGGAGGAACACGAGAAGACATGCTTGAACAGTATCTGGGAGGTTTGGAGGAGAGTGACCTGATGGAAAGGTAGGGGTAAAACGCTGGTTGGAACGAATACTAGAAGAACTCTTTGCGAGAAGAGAAAGGGTGTAAGTAGGTTACGAAAGCACAAAAATGATGAGGACAGGTTCAAGATTTTGAAGAACTAAATATTGCGGTTAGAGCGCCAAACGACGCAAATGGAAGTATTGCAGTTAGAGCGCCAAACGACGCAAATGGATGCACCGTGCGATCGAGCCACGTGGCAGAGGATGGGGGGATGATCCTGGCACCACTGGTTAACACTCAGGAAACGTCGTATCGACAGAATGCCCGAGGGTACGATACGCCGTCGAGAATGGGTCAGAGGCTCAGAAAATGTCAGGACCGAGTCAAGTGGCTGAACGTCCCATCAGCCATACGAGAGACGCCACGTGGATGGCACAGGCGGAACCTTGAGCTCTTCGCTATCCCCAGGCGTCGACCAGGGCCAAAGTTAAAGTCAATGCCAAGGTAAAGTTAACGCCCAAGGTGACGCCAGCATGAGACGCCCAAGACATCACCAGGGAAGGCGCAGAAGGTGACGCCAACATGAGACGCCCAAGGCGTCGCCAGGGAAGGCGCAGAAGGCGACGCCAGCATGAGACGTTGTGGGCGTCGCCAATCCAAGTATCAGCAGTGTCACCTCCCCGATACCCACAGGTAGGAAAGACTGTGGAGGGAGATGAAATCGAAGAAGTCGAAACTAGTTACTAGCGGCGTCACCTCCCCGATACCCACAGGTAGGAAAGACTGTGGAGGGAGACGAGATCGCCAAATGCTGAGTGAACCGCTGGCAGGGTTGTTCCCCGATACCCATGGGAAAGAAAGACCATGGAGGGAACGACCCCCTGGAAGGCTCCGAGCTTTCCCAGCACTCGGCGTTTTTAGACACCTTGGGGACGATACGGCGCTGCTGTAGCAGGCCTCTACTTAGGCGTGGGCGCCGGGCACCAAGAATCAAGGGACAGATCGCTTTGGTGTCTGAGACACCCCATGGACGATACGACTCCGTTAGGCAAGCCTCTCCATGGGCGTGGGCATCGACGCGTGACCTTGTCCCAAGTGTTTAGGACCCGGAGAAGGTCTCAACCTCTGCGTTGCGGCAATAGTAGAGCCACTAACACCTTCACGAGGCATAGGCACCGGACATACAGGGTCGCCCAACGCAGCGAAAGAAACGGGTAGAGTACAGTCAAAGCAGTCGAAGCACGTGAAGGCGAAAAATGAAGGTAAAATCATACAGACGGAATTCGATAACCCAAAGGTACAAAAATTGTCATCCATAGTTGTGACGAAAGGACCGATAAGTTCAAAGAAGTTACAAGTTCATCAAAGGGGGACAAAAACAAGACAGAGCGCAAAGGAGTAAGGTGGTGGTCGAGGGCGGCGGTTCAGTCATCCAGCTCCAAGGGCACGACCTTCCCGTCAACGATGTGATGAGTGGAATCGCAGTTGGAAACGTTGATTCCCGGGTTCTCACAGACGGCCTGAGCCAGAGCCTCTTTGAACCCCTCCTCAAAGGTGCCCGCCATGTCATTGATAAGGGTTTTCTTGTCCTTCTCCAACTCCTCGATGGTGACGTCCCCAGAAGCTACCTGCTTCTCCAAAGCCTCCTTCTCCACACGGAACCGGCTGACCTTGATCTGCAGTTTGTCGTGGTCAACCTGGAGAAGGCCCAAAGCCTTGGCCTGAGTAGCCATCTCCCCTTCCATCCGCTCCAGTTCATCAGCCTGCTCACAGCATCGCTCCTTCAAGTCCTTCTGCACTTCTTCGTAAGCTTCGATTATGTCTTGGAGGCTTGTTACCTGATGTGAATGTAACTACAAGAACACATGATTCTTGACATTCTTAGGAACAACTTGAGCTGGATTTGAAAAGGCACTTTACTTTAGAATTGGATCAATGTTCTAAATTCAAGAACTCACCAAAACTAAGCACCAACCAAGACTCATATTGAAGTCCATGTATTGTCAAATTGAATCAAAACAAAAGGAAGGAAGAACAAGAATTAAAACTGGACAGAATTAAGAAACTAGCTACTGAACCGAAAAAGAAACAAAGAACAAAGCTGGAAAACAGAATGTAAATGGTAGAAAATGAAGGAAGCACATTAGGAAATGAAACTACGGAATGGAAAAATTGAAGAAAGGAAAGAAGACACTTATATGAAGATGCTTGCTGGATTTTGAGGATTGGAAGAAGCCATTCACGCCACTTGGAACCTTGAAGATAAGTGATGGAGTGCCACCACTTGAAGCTCACCATAGCTCACAAGATAAGGCAAAGAAGAGGAAGACTCAAAAACTCACAAATTCTCTCCCAAATTGAGTATAGTCTCTCTACTATAAAATTCCAATCTGAATTGTACAAGCTAAGCACCTTTATTTATAGCCTAGAGGTGCTGAAAATGCAAGCTAAATGGCACACAAATGCAATGAAATTCGGTTTGGCACCCCCTAGGCTCCTATCTACACTCCCCCTAGACTCCCTTACTACTTACACCTTTTTATTACACTCACACCCCTATTCTACAAAAGAAATAAGAAGAGCCATTTTATTATACTCTTGTCCCAAAGCTCTTGCCATGCTCCTAGTAATTCGTTGGGCTTGGGCCCCTTGTTGGGCTTGGGCTTCATGGCCTAGAGCATCCTCTACTTGGTTTCCATCATACTCCCCGGGTTGGAGAGAATTCGTCCACGAATTTGGGAAACCTGCAGCAAAAGGAGTGAGATCAGTAACATTGAAAGAATTACTACCAAGATAAGTAGAGGGCATATCTAACTCATAGGCATTATCATTAATCCTCTTGATGACTTGGAAAGGGCCATCACCACGAGGCAAAAGTTTGGACTTCCTTAGTGAAGGAAATCTATCCTTTCTCAAATGAAGCCAAACCCAATCACCGGGCTCAAAGATTAATGCCTTTCTCCTTTGGTTGGCAGTGTCAGCATACTTACCAACTTTCTTCTCAATTTGTAACTTGATGCGGTTATGCAAATCTTTAACAAAAGATGCCTTTTCAAAACCGTCTTTGCATAGAACCTCATCAAGGACAGGAATGGGAAGAAGATCTAGAGGTGTGAGGGGATTAAACCCATAAACAACCTCAAAAGGAGAATGGTTAGTGGTGGAATTCACTACTCTATTATAGGCAAATTCAACATGAGGTAGTAAATCCTCCCAAGCCCTTGGATTCCCGGAAATAGAGCATCTTAATAATTGACCCAAAGTTCTATTAACCACTTCGGTTTGACCATCAGTTTGGGGGTGGCAGGTAGTAGAAAACAGAAGTTTGGTGCCAAGTTTCCCCCATAAGGTCCGCCAAAAGTGACTTAAGAACTTAGAATCCCTATCAGATACTATACTTCTAGGAAGTCCATGCAAACGAACAACTTCCTTGAAGAAGAGATTTGCAATATGGCATGCATCATCCACTTTGTGGCATGGAATAAAATGAGCCATTTTAGAAAAACGGTCCACTACCACAAAGATGGAATCCTTACCCTTCGATGTCTTGGGTAGTCCTAAGATAAAATCCATAGAAATATCAACCCAAGGCATTGTAGGGATAGGAAGAGGGGTATATAAACCATGGGGTTGGACCTTAGATTTAGCCTTCCTACATGCTATACATCTATCACAGAAGGTATGTACGGATTTGCGCATGTGAGGCCAAAAGAAATGTTCATGCAATGTTTCTAAGGTCTTAGCTACCCCAAAATGTCCCATAAGCCCACCCTCATGAGCCTCTCTAACAAGAGATTATCTAATGGATCCTTGGGGAACACAAAGTCTTTTTCATTTGAAAAGAAAACCATTATGTAAGAAAAAGTCTTTGTGACCTCCCTTGGAACACTCTTGATAGATTAGAGAGAAATCTAAGTCATCATGATAAAGTTCCTTTATGTGATCAAAACCTAAATATTGAACATTTAAAACATTTAACAAGGTATATCTTCGTGAAAGAGCATCGGCCACTACATTAATTTTACCTTGTTTATGTTTGATCACATAAGGAAATTGCTCAATAAACTCCACCCACTTAGCATGTCTCTTATTAAGCTTGCTTTGGCTTTTTAAATATTTAAGGGACTCATGGTCACTATGAATCACAAATTCCTTTGGAAAAAGATAATGTTGCCAATTTTGCAAAGCTCTAACAAGAGCATAAAGTTCTTTATCATAAGTGGAGTAATTGAGATGACTCCCTTTGAGTTTCTCACTAAAATAAGCGATGGGGTGTCCTTCTTCAAGGAGGACGGCCCCAATGCCTATATTAGAGGCATCACACTCTATTTCAAATGTCTTAGCAAAATTAGGAAGGGCTAGAATGGGGGCTTTAGTTAATTTATCCTTCAAAGTTTGAAAAGCGTTTTCTTGCTCTTGTCCCCACTTAAAAACCACATCCTTCTTTACTATGGCATTTAAAGGTGCGGCAATTGTACTAAAGTCTTTCACAAACCGCCTATAAAAACTAGCAAGGCCATGAAAGCTTCATACTTCATTAACATTGGTGGGTGTTGGCCAATGTTGAATTGCTGCAACTTTTGTTTGATCTACATGCACCCCTTTATGACTAACCACAAACCCTAGGAAGTCTATATGATCTAATGCAAAGAAACATTTAGCATGGTTAGCATACAACTTCTCCTTCCTAAGGGTTCCTAGAACTTGTCTAACATATGACTCATGATCTTCTAAGGACAAGCTATATATAAGAATATCATCAAAGTAAACCACAACAAACTTGCCAATGAATGCTCTTAAAACATGATGCATGAGTCGCATGAAGGTACTAGGAGCATTAGTCAAGCCAAAAGGCATGACCAACCACTCATATAAACCAAATTTGGTCTTAAAAGCGGTTTTCCATTCATCACCATGTTTAATTCGAATTTGATTGTAACCACTCTTAAGATCAATTTTGGAAAATATTTTAGACCCATGTAATTCATCCAACAAGTCATCTAACCTAGGAATGGGATGCCTATATTTGATGGTGATGTTATTTATAGCGCGACAATCCGTACACATCCTCCATGTCCCATCCTTTTTAGGGACAAGTATGACAGGCATAGCACATGGGCTCATGCTATCTTGTACCCACCCCTTAGCTAATAAATCCTCAACTTGTCTTTGAATTTCTTTGGTCTCTTGGGGATTGGTCCTATATGCAGGGCAATTTGGTAAAGAAACCCCGGGCATGAAGTCTATTTGGAGTTCAATCCCTCTTAGAGGTGGTAAGCCTTTAGGAGGATCTTGAAACACATCTTCATATTCCTTTACCAAATGGTCCAAACATGTGGGACTATCCTTAGCCGACTCATATTCAATAGGTCTAGGAATAGCTAAAAAAATAGGCTTGTGAGTAACTATTACCTTTTGAACTTGTTGGGAAGATATGAGAAGGCTTCTCTTGGAATTTTTAATTTCTTTTTCTTTCTCTCTCTTTTCTCTCATTTTGATTTGGTCCTCATGTACCTCTTTTGGAGAGAGAGACTTGAGAATGACTTTGTGTCCATGGAAGTTAAAAGAAATTTTGTTGGTAAAGCCATCATGAAAATTTTTTCTATCAAATGGCCATGGCCTACCTAAAAGGATATGAGTAGCTTCCATTGGAACAACATCACACAAGACCTCATCTTTATATTTGCCAATGGAAAATGTAATGAGGACTTGTTTGTTCACCACTATCTCACCCACCTCACTCAACCATTGTAACATGTAGGGCTTGGCATGAGAGATGGTAGGCAATCCAAGTTTGTCTACCACTCTTGTGCTTGCCACATTTGCACAACTCCCCCCATCCACAATCAAAGAGCAAACTCTATCATTAATAAGACACCTTGAATGAAAAATATTTTCTCTTTGAGTTTCATCAAAAGGTTTTAACACTTGTCCAAGCATGCGTCTTATTACTAATAGGTCACCCTCATGTGGGCTTTCACTTTCACTCTCACTTGGGGATCTAGAAGGTGAGGAATGTCTAGAAGATTCGGACCCATGCTCACTACTATCTACCCTATCATGCATATACATAGTTCGTTTAGTAGGGCAATTAGAAGCAATATGTCCATAGCTTAAACATTTAAAACACTTCTTACTAGACGATTTTTGTGGAGATTTAGGCCTAGCATTGGAAGTGGAAGGCTTAGACTCTCTAGGTTTGAAAGTAGAGTCCTTAGAAGGGATGTTTGAAAAAGAGTTTTTATTTTTCCAAGAAGAGTGGTAGTAGTTATCTTTAGAAGAATTTTTGAAAGCCTTTTTCCTTGCAAGTTGATTTTCAATTTTGCTAGCAAGGTGCACCACATTTTCCAAAGAAGAATATTCTTGTAACTCTACCACGTCTTGAATATCCCTTCGAAGTCCACTCACAAACCTAGCTATCTTAGCCTCCTCACTCTCATCCATATTAACTCGAATTAAAAGCGTGTCTAGTTGTTTAAAGTAATCATCCACACTTAGCGCGCCTTGATGAAACCGTTGGAGTTTCAACATAAGGTCTTTCCTAAAGTGTGGGGGTACGAAACTAGCGCGTAAACATGCTTTCAAATTGTTCCAAGAGACCACGGGCGGCCTCTTGTGTAGGTCAATGTCCATGAGGTATTGATGCCACCATTGCATGGCATAGTCCAAAAATTCTAAAGAAGCTAACTTAACTCTATGCTCATCCCTAACCCCATTTACATCAAAAATTTGGTCAACCTTAGCCTCCCATCCTAAGTATACATTGGGATCACTATCACCACTAAAACTAGGAAGTTTTACATTTGGAGAACAAGGGCCAGCCACATGTTGGCGCCTCTCTTCATGGTGATGATGTCTTGGCCTTGGATTGTCTTCATAATAACCATGGGAGTGCCTTGAAGAATGCCGACTAGGAGGAGGAGTTCTTTGCTCACGGTTTTGATGCATTTCCTCTCGGTTTAACTCCAAACTTTGGAGCCGTGCTTCCATCTTCCTTATCACCTCAAGATAGTGAGCATTGGATTGCTTGGCATTCTTTAAGTCCTCATAAAGGGCTGCCTTTTGTGGTGAGCACGGTTTGGAGGACTCTCCACTAGAGAAATGAGCCATGAGCAGAAAATACACAAAAACAGAAAACAAAACAATGAAAGAAACTTGTTAAACAATTAAAAACAGTGAGATATAGGTTGCTGGAAAAATGCCCAAGAAAGCACTCAAACCACTCCAAGAAAATATTTTGTCCTCAACCAAGCCTTGCTTGTGAAATGGAGTAGCTTCAAGTGAAATATGTTACAGCAAACCAACTTACTTAAGAACAAGTCTCCACACAACTTTTAAGAAGAACAAAAAGACAAGCAAGAAAAAGGTGTAAACAATAAAAGCTAAACCAAAAACAGAGAGGAATGTATGACAAACTAGAAAGAATATGAATGAAAGACAATCAAGAAAAATAAGGAACTCAATGAATAAAGAAGGCACACAAAAAGAGTAAGGCACTTAGCACAAAGGAAAACAGGTGGAAGAGGCCGATAGAGCGAGCATGATGCAGTAATATACAGATAACAGAAGACAATAAGAGAGGAGTCTCCCTACCAAAGTAGGTGGTCAGGGAGTGGGCGTTGTACTCGCTCGCGATGAGCTTCAGCGTGTCGAAGACAATCCCCAGGCTAGCCAAGGCCTTGCATACCTCCCTATCAGCAGGGGATAGCTCATCCAGGGCCTTGGCCTTGAGCAGCTTGGGGTGCTCCGTCCAGTACAGAGGGAAGCCGTCCAAGGCTGTGGGGTCGTGCTTGGCGCAGCACACCCTGAAGAATTTTGCCTTCCAGCTTTTGTAGGAGTTCTGGAAGAGAGAAAGAAGGATCCTACCTGCGATCCCGGAGAAGCTTACCCAAAAGCTTTTCCCCTGTTTCTTCACCTCGAAGAAATGTAAGAAGACATCCACAGAGGGGAGGATGCCTAGATATTTGCAAAGAATTTGGAAGGCCTGAACGAATGCCCAGCTGTTGGGATTTAACTGGGCCGGGGCTGTGTTGATCTCTGTGAAAAGTTCCCTCTTGAAGGGTGTGAACGGAAGGCGCACCCCGATGCGTTTAAATACCGTTTGGTACATGAAGAAGAAGGGATCCCCTTTCCTGGGTCTGTCATCTACGCAAACAGGTTCCCCAGGTCTGCCGGGACGAACAGAAATGTGCGCATCATGGGTGCGGCAGAAAGCATTAAAATTGTACAAGTGGGGATCACCGCGATGGTTCTCCAGGTCCTGAATGGTTGTCAGAGTGGTGCATTCACTTAAAAGCTCGTCAGGGGCCCATGAATAGAAGGCTTTATAGTTGGTCTTGGGGGGAGAACCAGACCTTGAGTTCGGGCGCACCATGATGCGGATAAATAACTGGAGAAAGAGGAAAGGAAAAGGGTTTTAACAAGTGATGCCAAGATAGAAAAAGGGACAAAACCCTAGAAAAATGCCACCAACGCGAGAAAACCCAGAAAGGAGGAGAAGGGAACGGAGAAGAGCGGAGGAGCGGAAGAACACAGAAATGCAGAAACATAAACAGTCCCAGGCAGTTCAATACGCAGCGATGCAACGCAACGAAGAAGAAGAGTAATGGAGGTGGAAAAATCATACCTTTGATGTCGAGGTGTGGAAGGAAGGGAAGTGCGAAGGAAGGAGCAGTGATTGCAGGGGAAGGGCTCGAAGACGATGAACAGTGCAGAAAGGCAGAGAGAATGGATGAAACAGTGGTTTGAGCGCGGGGTTTTGGGTAACTTGAACGTTACATTTGCAACCCAAGAGGCGCTAATCGGGGACCGTGTGATCGTGCCGGGTGTCAAAGGATTAAGCGCTCAAGGGGAGCACGAGGGACTCTAGAGGTTGGCCGTGTGATGAGCCATGTGGCACGCGATTAAGCGTGGCCCCAAAAGGTGTTACTTTCCCAGCTTCAGAGGATGTCCAATCAGCCATTAAGGGCACCCCCATGGTTCAGAGAGTGTCACGTCAATAATTCGAGAAGTGTTAAGTCAGCAAGGAATAACACGTCACCAGGTTGACACATGGACGGCGTGGGCGAGACCTTAGTCTTTGTGCTGAAGACAAGACTTCAGCTTAAGACTGGGGGCCTTGTGTACCATCCCGTATCCGGGCGTTGACAAAGTCAAGGTCAAAGTGAACGTCGGGGGTCAAAGTCAACATAAGGCGTCGCCTAGGTGAAGAGGCGCCAAGTGCCAGGGTCGCCAAGAGGAAGCGTCGCCAAGGTAAGGCGTCGCCCAGTTAAGGTGTCGCCCAACAAGGGCGTCGCCAAGGTCAAGTTTCACAAAGGCAAGGCAATCACAGTGTGGCTCCCCGATACCCATGGGTAGGAAAGACCATGGAGGGAGCGACGCCGTGGGAAGGCCTCAAATCCCGATGATCCGGGGTAGTATTAAAGAGAAGAGAAAGGTGGCTTCAAGGCCATAGTAACAGCGCTAGTGTAGAGCAACCTGACTCGCGAAGTGCCCCTGCCGCCCCAGAGACGCCCTTGGGATAGATACGACTCATGAGGAAGGTCACGCCCAAGGTAGACAGGTGCGGGGTACGAGAGGAAGGTAGATACGCTCTCGTAATGAGTGACTAGATGTTAGGGGCAGGAGTTGGCACCCAAAGAGTCACCCCTAGGGCAGACGCACTCCCAGGTAGGAGGACTCACGCGAGGAGATACCCTCAGATGGGGTCACGGCGCTGTGAGGCCCTCCACGTGTACAACAGCCAGGTCAGATTAGAAACGCCATTTTGTCAGGTACAAGGTGATCCTGCTTGTTGACCGGGACGCAAGAACCTTGCCTCGTCAAACCTGGATCGACTTCTGCGCCGTGTTAGCCTCCGTCCTTCACCGCGATTCACCTCAAGAACCTGCAAAAGACAGAACGGCGCCGCTGCGGCCGATCACGCTCCGATGCCCAAGTCAGCGACTGAACCACCAAATACTAAGAGAAAAACTCAAAAACTCTAAGGAACCGTGCAAAAGTTCTCTCTCAGCGTACTCAAGACTCGCAAGCGTAAAGAAACAATCTAAACCTGCGTACCTCAGAAGTTCGTTAGAATCTCTTATATACCTATGCACTTTCTCTCTCCTGACAGTTACACATCTGGACACGTGGCTCGTATCCAACTGTACACGTGTCACCATCTGGAGCATCCTTGACTTGGGCGCCACTTCTTACTCTTCAGGGTTTTGGCTAAGTTACTTATGCATGACACAACTCAGTGCATAGTTGCCTTGGAGCGTGATCTCTTCTGGGTGGCGAGTTCGGGTGCCTTCGTACACACCTTCCCTGTGGTCTCGCCGGCCGCCTTCATGATCTACTCTTCTTGCTTCATCGTGTATGTTCGTGTGAGCTATCTCCCGAGCTTATCTTTGTCTTTGAGCTGACTTGTATACCTTTGTATTATGCAGATCTTATGTTGGGCAAAGGAAAACTGGCTGAACTGAGGGCGCTCGCCCGAGCCCATGGGTTGGCGTCGGGCTCCCAGACTGTGCCCAACTCAGTGGTGGAGATCGCCGCCGCTCAGGGTAGATCGCCCCCTCAAGATCCAGCCCCTCCAAAAGCCTTGCCTGCCCAACAACGCAAGAAACTCATCCTCAGGAAGCCAAAGAGGAAAACCCCTCAGGTGGTCCATGAGGATGAAGAAGAAGACGATGAGGCAACTGAAGATGGCTTCATCACCAAAAGAAGGAGGGTGGCGCCTTCTTCACCACCTGCTCCACCCCCTCCTCCAACGTCAACACCGTCCTCACCACCAGCTCCCCTTCCAACACCTCCTCCTCCCCCAACTGCAACACCGCCGGTTCAAGCAGTTCCTTTGGCGGCTGCATTTCCCGTGGTTGAGGCTCCTGAGCCCAACTTCATGGAGAACCCCCCGAGCGCCTCCACGCCATATGTATCTGCTGGAGGGGGTCCTCCTTCAACCGCCTCAATCGCCGAAGCTGCGGCAGGTGGGGATGAAGGTGCTCACAACTCACCCATCATCATCACCGAGTCCACCTCGTCACCACCACGCCAAGAAGCTCCAACTCACCTACCAACTCAAGAAGGTGGTGGCGAGAACCAGCACCAGGCTCCCTTAGCGCCTCCACCACCAGCGATTGCCCACCTTCGCCTTGCGGTTAAAGGGATGTGGGAACCCTTCTCAGCAAAACTCAAGATGATGGCAGAGGACCTCCCCTCCATCATATCAAAAGCTGTGGAGTGTTCCAACAAGAAACTCCAGGATGACATCTCCGTGCTCCAAGAGGAGAATCGCCTAATAAGGATTGAGGCGGAGAAGTTGTCCTGCAACCTCATGCTGGCAGAGATCGACCACTCGCGAGTGGAGGATGCTATGAGCACCGAGCTGAGGGTGGCGCGCAAGGAGGCCACCGATCTACGCCATAGGGTGCACCTCTTAGCTCAAGAGAAGATCGAGCTGGAGAGCAAGCTGGTCCCCTACCGTTTCAAGGTGGCTGACCTGGAAGCGTCGATCAAAGCCGATGCAGCCAAGGTAGAAAACCTTGAGAAGAGGTCAGTAGATCGGGAGGTCTTCTTGGGGAAAGTTGAAAAGGAGAGAGATGACACCATGGCCAAACTCGCCGAGGCCAAAGAGGAAAATGAGAAGATCGCCGCAAAGCTGGCCCAGACGCAGGCGGAATCCAAGAGGGTTGCTGAAGACCTCCTTCAAGCTCGTGAAACAACTGAAGAACTCAAGAAGCGAGTTGAAGAATTAGAGCAGCAGACCGAGGGGCTCAAGAAGCAAACCGAAGAACTCGAGCTGAGCTCTGCCCAAATCCTTGGTGCTGGGTTTGACGCCGCCCTGGAGCAATTTGCGTGTCAATACCCTGATTTGGATCTCTCCATGGTGTCGCTGAACAATGAAGTGGTGGATGGGAAGATCGTTCCTTCTGAAGACTAGCTGCTTGCTGCTTCCCTCCATTACTTACTCATCTGTCTCTCTCTTACACAACTTACTTGTAATAATCTTTCCCCTTTTCTGTACATGTATTTTGAACTGATGCCACTATGTTATGACATTTCCTGCTTCTTTACATAATCTCTTTGTTAACTTTATTTTCCCTGTATAAATCTCTTAGACGAAATTGACTTAGCAACTCCGCGAGCGCAATTGTATACTAACTGCTTCGAACCATCGACTTTCGAGCGATAACATTCTAACAACTTGTAACCTTAAGGTAATGAACCTCAGCGCGAAATCACTTTTCAAATAACGAGCTTCAACCCAACTAACAGCTTAAGACATAGCTTACCTGATCTGCCTTATCAAAACGGGCCTTGGCTTCTCGCCATCGCTTGAATTTCTCCTGGTCGCCAAAGAGTCTTGGCGATACCAGCTTCCTCTTACCTTCACAACTTGGCCATTGTTCCCTTATCCGGGGGTAGAGGCGCCTTTCGGATCCTTCTCTACCTTCCCTGACCTTTAGAACAGTAAGCCGGATAGCTAAGTGTTCTCTTCGAACCTACCTTAGCTATCCTTTAAACTTATTCCACCCTCCACACCGTACCTGAACTCGCTCGAGACGAGAAGGATTTTACCTTGCCTGAACTCGCTCAGCGGCGAGAAGGTCTTTAACTCGCCTGAACTCGCTCAGCGGCGAGATGGTCTTTAACTCGCCTGAACTCGCTCAGCGGCGAGAAGGTCTTTAACTCGTGCCTCTACATTGCCCCAGGAGCTACATCTTCTCTCCCCTGGAAACACTGAGGACTTTTCACTGGTGCCTCTACATTGCCCCAAAGGTTACATCTTCTCTCCCCTGGAAACACTGAGGACTTTTCACTGGTGCCTCTACATTGCCCCAGAGGTTACATCTTCTCTCCCCTGGAGGCACTGAGGACTTTTTGCTGGTGCCTCTACATTGCCCCAGAGGCTACATCTTCTCTCCTCTGGAAGCACTGAGGACTTTTTACTCTAACTCGCCTGCACTCGCTCGACGGCGAGGAGGTCTTTATCTCTTTCTCGCCTCAGGACGCGCGAGGGCGTTGAGGTCTTTAACTGGTGCCTCCGATCGCCTAAAGACGATGAGGACTTTAAACTTTAACTGATGCCGCCAATCGCCGAAAAACGATGGGGACTTAGAAACTTTTTTAGAAAGCATGCGACATAACTTCACAACTCGCCTTAAATCCAAACTCGCCTTAAATCACATATAAGCGACAAGGTCTTTCTTCACAACTTTCGAAAAAACAACAAGCATGCAATCTAAAACACTTCAAACTCTGAAAACTCTTCTTTATTGGGTGGCCTCATTAAAAACCCTCCTTAGGAAAAAAGAGTGCCCCCTTCAAACTGTTTTAACAGAAAGCTTGCAAACTCTACGTGTTTGTTTTTACTTACAACGCTTTTAACTGTAATATAACTTGAGGTGCGTGGCGTTCCAAGTGCGAGGAATCGCCCCTCCTCCCAACGTTTCTAAGCGGTAGGCGCCGTTCCCGAGCGCCTCGGTTATCCTGAACGGTCCCGTCCACTTAGGCGACAGCTTGTTCTCCATCTCGTACTGGTGGGCCTTCCTCATCACCAGGTCGCCTTCTCTGAACTGCCTTGGCATCACCTTCGAGTTATACCTTCGTTCAATCCTTCTTTTTACTGCCTCAGCCTTCACTCTCGCCTCCTCCCTGACCTCATCCAGCAAATCCAGATTCAGCCTTCTTTCCTCATTCGAGTCTTCTGCTACAAAGTTCTGGAATCTCGGCGAGCTCTCTTGGATTTCCACTGGAATCATCGCGTCGCATCCATAGACCAGGCTAAATGGGGTCTCATGGGTTCCTGACTGCTCGGTGGTGCGGTACGCCCAAACTATACGGGGTACCTCCTCAGCCCAACTTCCTTTGGCTTTCTCTAGCCTTCTCTTCAAACCTCTCAGCAATACCCGATTGGCTGACTCTACTTGGCCATTCGTTTGAGGGTGCTCGACAGATGCGAATACTTGTTGAATTCCCACCCCTTCGCACAGCTTCTTCAAGAGGTGACTTGCAAACTGAGTTCCGTTATCCGACACCAGGCGCTTGGGCACACCGAATCGGCACACGATGTTCTTCCATACAAAGCTTTCGATCTTGTGCGCGGTGATCTGGGCCACTGGTTCTGCTTCGATCCACTTGGTGAAATATTCAATCGCCACCACCAAGTACTTCATCTGCCTGATCGCCAATGGAAAGGGTCCCAGAATGTCTATTCCCCATGTATGAAACGGCCAAGGGCTGCAAATCGACTTCAACCCCTCGGGAGGCGCCTTGTGCCAATCGGCGTGCTGCTGACATTGCTTACAACACTGTGCATACTTCTTGTAGTCTTCTCTCATCCCAGCTCCCTCGCTTCCTCAGGGCGATTCCTCGCCTCTTCTTCCCGCTCGGCGCTCTCTCCCTCAGCCTCTGCGTCTATCATGGTGACGTCTCCTCCGGCGGCCACCTCCATCGCTGCATCAACAACCCGCCACTCTGTTGGTTTGGGCTTCACACCGGGAGGCGGCGTCGTCGTGATGTAACTCACTGACCTCTTGTTCTTCAGGCTATTCTCATAGCACTTCTTCGCTTCTTTCTGGTCAGATTTGATGGTGATCACCACCCCTTCCATCGATGGCAACTTCACCTTCATGTGCCTGGTCGAAGGCACAGCTCCTATTCTGTTGAGCGTCGGTCTTCCCAACAGAATGTTATATGCTGAGGGAGCGTTCACGACGAGGTACTTGATTTTCTCCGTTCTCGAGCCCGCCTCATCCGTGAAAGTAGTTCTCAACTCTATATACCCCTTGACCTCCACCTGATCACCAGTGAAGCCATACAAGCACCCTCCATAGGGCCTCACCTGGTCAAGGGGCAACTGCAACTGTGTGAACGTCGGCCAGAACATCACATCTGTCGAGCTTCCTTAGTCCACCAGTACTCTGTGGACCTTCCTTCCCGCCGTAACAAGCGAGATGACTATAGGGTCGTTGTCATGAGGCACAACGTCCCGAAGATCTTGCTTTGTGAACGTAATGTCCACATCCGGCGAGTGGTCCTCAAACATATCCACCGTCATCACAGACCTCGCATACTTCTTCCTCTGTGACGCGGTGCATCCACCACCCGAGAAACCTCCTGCAATGGTGTGGATCTCTCCGTGGGTGGGCATCTCGTGCTGCTGGGCCTCACAACCTGCTGGCTGGGAGCTCGACGCGCCCCCCGTCCTTCTGTCCAGCAAGTAGTCATTCAGGAACCTGCTCTTGACCAGATCGTCGAGCTGGTATCCTAAAGCCAAGCATGAGTCCACGGTGTGGCCAAAGCCCTGGTGGAACTCGCACCAGGCGTCTGGCTTTGGTCCCAACACCTTGTCGCCAACTTTCTCGGGCGCCTTCAGCCTAGCTGATATATTGGGAATGGCGATCAGGTCCGCCAATCCCATGACAAACTTGTCCTTCGGCGGGCGATTGTACTCCCGACGTGCCGGTTGAGGGCGCCCTGGGCCCCTGCCCTTGTTCTTCCTTGGATCATAAGGATGGCGAGTCCTCTGATCCCTCTTGGCCGCCGCTGTCTCCAGCACCCTCTGCGGCTGGATCCTGGTCTGGGCGCGTGGCCTAGCGGGGGCACGCTTCCCCTCTTCTCGGCGACCTCACTTTCATCGGCGATGTGGGCCACCGCAAGTCGCCTAACCTCAGCAAATGTGGCGGGGTGAGCCCTGATCAATGCCTCACAGAATGGTCCCGGCAGCACGCCCTTCTTGAATGCGTAGACCAGCATCTCTTCGTCCTTAGCCGGCGAGCGGACCATCTGCGCCCCAAAACGATTCAAGTAGTCCCTGAGGGACTCTCCCTGATACTGCCTTATGTCGAACAGATCATAAGACACCTTGGGCGGCGCCTTGTTCACTATGTACTGCTCGACGAAGATCTTCGAAAACTGTTGGAAGTTGGTTATGTGACCTGTAGGCAGGCTCACAAACCATTTCAGCGCCGTCCCCTGGAGTGTGCTCACGAACATCTTGCAATACACAGCATCTGATCCTCCTGACAGCATCATCTGCGTATGGAACGTGGTGAGATGTGCCTCAGGATCCTCCACGCCAGTAAAAACAGCCTTCACAGGTACCACACTCGCAGGGATAGGCGTGTCCATAATCGCCTGAGCGAAAGGCATGGGAAAAACGCGAGGCGGCGTTGACGGCGCGACCTCTTCAGCGACTGGGCGCCCTCGCTGCTCCTGAAGAGCTTGGCGCAATTCCTCAGTGACTCTGCTAAGCTCTTCATTCCTGGCCTGAGAGGCGACCAGGTCCTCGTGCATTTTTGCCTGCTCTATGCGCGAGGCTTCCACATTCGCCTGCAGCGAACGCATGATTTCCACCATCTGTGCCATAGTCATGGCGCCTTCAGCAGCAACGGGCGCAACTGGACTTGAACGGTTGCTTCTCATCTTTCTCATGAAAACTTGACAGATCACAAAGAGCAATGAACAACACCTCCTTCAGCGACGATTGATTCAGCGATCAATCGGTCAGAGCTTCGCAAAACTTCGAAGAACTTCAAGAACACAGCAAACCTTCACAGAAACTCGCAACTCCACCACAAACCACCGCTTCTTCCACGAAAATCCAAACGAGCGGCGAAACTCAGATCTCACCGATTAAAACTCGCGTAAGCAGCAAAAACCCTCCCCTCACCGAACAAAAACTCAAATGAACGGTGGAAAATGGTTGTACCAGCACACAACCAAACAGAAACCGCAGAAACCTCCAAGAACTCACGTTGTGGATGGGAACAGGTTTTACACGGCCCCACGGTGGGCGCCTGATGATCCTGCCTGTTGACCGGGACGCAAGAACCTTGCCTCGTCAAACCTGGATCGACTTCTGCGCCGTGTTAGCCTCCGTCCTTCACCGCGATTCACCTCAAGAACCTGCAAAAGACAGAACGGCGCCGCTGCGGCCGATCACGCTCCGACGCCCAAGTCAGCGACTGAACCACCAAATACTAAGAGAAAAACTCAAAAACTCTAAGGAACCGTGCAAAAGTTCTCTCTCAGCGTACTCAAGACTCGCAAGCGTAAAGAAACAATCTAAACCTGCGTACCTCAGAAGTTCGTTAGAATCTCTTATATACCTGTGCACTTTCTCTCTCCTGACAGTTACACATCTGGACACGTGGCTCGTATCCAGCTGTACACGTGTCACCATCTGGAGCATCCTTGACTTGGGCGCCACTTCTTACTCTTCAGGGTTTTGGCTAAGTTACTTATGCATGACACAACTCAGTGCATAGTTGCCTTGGAGCGTGATCTCTTCTGGGTGGCGAGTTCGGGAGCCTTCGTACACACCATCCCTGTGGTCTCGCCGGCCGCCTTCATGATCTACTCTTCTTGCTTCACCGTGTATGTTCATGTGAGCTATCTCCCGAGCTCATCCTCTGGCCAGCTGGGAAAGACTATCTGACTTCATCTTCGGCGATGTCCTTGTTTCGACGATCTCTAATCACTTGGTCGCCTGGATTCACATCTGGCGACTTCATCTTCAACCCGGTGGCCGCCGGTTTAGGTATGCTGTAGATCGGAGCATGCCAACTTAATAACTGGCGACTACACGAGCCCCCCGACTTCCTTCCCTTCTGCCAGCCAGGTGTCCCATCCAACACGCCACGTCATTACTTTTGACTACCAGGGCGGTACATAAAGTAATTAAGGTTATTTAATACAGTTTCCGTTTCGAGCGTTTAAGGTACTATAAATGCTCCCAATCGGTTTAAACGTCTTAAATGCGCTATGTTTTATAATTAAATGCGCTTTAAGGCGCTTTGAATGCAGGAGTAGCTTAAATGGCGCCTTGAATGTTGGAAACGGGGTTCGGACTTTTGGCAAATTTTCCAGAAACTCTCTAGTTGCTTGCTCGAGCTTGGAGGTTACGCACAAGGGACTAGGGAAAGATCTTTGCCAGAAGGAGAAAATATACACTAGACACAGTTCATTTAACCACCTTCAGAGTACCCTTCACGGTGCTCCGATACGGAGGTGCATAGTCTTTGGTGTTTCTTGCTGGCTGACTTGAGCATCGGAGTGCAAACGGCCGCTAGGGCGCCCTTTTGTCCTTTTTTGCAGGAATCTACAAATAACCAGTGGGAAGGAGTCCCTAGCTGACGGTTGAGGTCGCGCACAAAGACTGGGGGGCTTGTGTACCGTCCCGTACCCGGGCATTGACTAGAAGTCAAAGTCAACACATGGTGGGTCCCTTGAGGGGACCCAAGGAAGAAAAGTAAGACGTCGTCCAAGTAAGACATCGCCCAAAGTAAGACGTCACCCAAAGTAAGACATCGCCTAAGAGAGACATCGGGCCTCGACAGTTCATAACAGTAACAGAGAAAGGTGGCTCCAAGGCCATAAGTTCTAGTACTAGTAGGGAGTGTAGGAACCAGTGATTGGGGTGCATGAGTTGGCACCCAAAAAGTTAAAGCCACGTGACAGAAGCACTTCGCAGGAAAGAGGGCTCACACGATGGAGTAACCCTAAGTTGGGTAGCGGCGTTGTGGGACCCTCTACACAGAATAAACGATCAAGTCAAAGGGGCACGTGGCAATGCCCACGTGCTCATTAAAGGTTTCAGGGAAAGTTTGCCAAGGTACGCGTTAAGTAACTTAAGATTCATATATTCCAAGGAACATTTTTATACGCTTTCAATGCGCTTTAATGCGCTTTAATGATGAGAGATGTATAAAAAGGGACCTTGGGAGCATTAGAATCGAAGGAGAGTTTTAACCTAATTCTCATAGTCACACAGAGCACAAACCCTAACTGTTCTTGACGGCGCACCCAGCTGTGAGCACAAGGCAATTAGGGCAACACAGTTCTAGCCCTTTAGTACAGTTATTTCTGACCACCCTCAGAGCATTCTTTACGGTGTTCTGATACTGGGGTGCGTCACCTTTTAATGTTTCTCGCTAGCTGACTTGATCGTCGGAGTGCAAACGGCTGCGAGTGCGCCCCTTTGTTCACTTCTTTCAGGTACTCACAGACGGAGCAAACGAAGGTGCCCTAGCTCGCGAGGACAAGCCACGCGCGAAGACGATCCCGGTCAACCGGCGGGAACAATTGCATTCTGTTTTGGTTTAGCTTTTCTTGCTTGTACCTTTTCTTGCTTGTCTTTTTGTTCTTCTAAGTTTTGTGGAGACTTGTTTTAAGTGAGTGTGGTTTGCTTTGACATTTTTCATTTGAAGCTCATCCAATCCACAAGATAGGCTTGGTTAAGGAAAGAACACTTTCTTGGAGTGGTTTGAGCACATTCTTTTGGCCTTTTCCAGCAACCTACATCTTACTTTATTTTGCTAACAAGTTTCTTTAATTGTTTGTTTCTGTTTTTGTACTTTTATGATAATGGCTAATCTTTCTAGTGGAGAATCCTCCAAACCTTGCTCACCTCAAAAGGAAACTCTCTTTGAAGATTTAAAGAATGCCAGACAATCAAATGCTCAGTATCTTGATGTGATAAGACAAATGGAGGCAAGGCTCCAAAGCTTGGAGTTAAGCCGTGAAGAAGTCCATCAAAACCGGGAGAGAAGACATCATCATCCTCTTCGGCATTCTTCAAGGAATTCTCATTCTTCTCATGGATATTATGAAGACAATGCACGACCAAGGCACCATCACCATGAAGAGAGGCGCCAACATGTGGCTGACCCTTATTCACCTAATGTAAAACTCCCTAGCTTTAGTGGTGAAAGTGATCCTAATGTGTACTTAGGGTGGGAGGCTAAGGTTGAGCAAATATTTGATGTAAATGGGGTGCATGGTACGAGAGAAAGGTAGATACACTCCCAGGGCGAGTGACTAGAGGTTGGGACGTATGAGTTGGCACCCAGAAAGTCACCCGCTGCGCCAGATGCACTCCAAGAAGGAGGACTTGCACGATGGATTATCCCTAAGTTGGGTTACGACGCTGTAAGGCCCTCCACGAAGAGTAACGCTCAAGTTAGAAGAATACGTGGCAGTAAGCACCGAAACATTAATGTTTTCCTGAAAGTTTGCTAAGGTACGCATTAATTTAGTTTACGTTTCAAACGCTTTAAAGCACTTTAAATGCTTTAAATGCTTTAAACGTTTTAAACGCGTTGAACGTTTTTATACGCTTTAAATGCGCTTTAAGACGCTTTAAATGCTTTAGACGTTTAAAAGGGTCTTTAGACGTTTGAGACGGGGATCGCAAGTGGGAGTTTTACCCACACAAACCCTAGTTGTTTTGCTCGCGCACCCACTGTACGCACAGACAATTAGGGAAAAAAGCATTAGTTACTCAGTTATTTGACCACCTTTAGAGCACCCATTCACGGTGTTCCGATACGAAGGTGTGTCCCTTTGATGTTTCTCGCTAGCTGACTTGATCGTCGGAGTGCAAACGGTCGCGAGGGCACCCCTTTGTCCACTTCTTTTCAGGTACTCACAGACGGCGCAGAACGAAGGTGCCCTAGCTCGCGATGATAAGCCACGCACAAAGACATCCCTGGTCAACCGACGGGAACATTACATACGGCTATAATCCGTATGTAAGGTATTTAAAATTTAATTAAAAAAAATTATTACATACGAATCTAATCCGTATGTAACGTACTACATATTTATTAAAAAATATTACATACCGATACTATCTGTATGTAAGGTATTTAAAATTTTATTAAAAAACACTAACTATTACATACAAATATAAACTGTATGTAATGTATTACATATTTTACTAAAAAATAATTTTTTTTACATACAGAGATAGTCCGTATGTAAGGTATTTAAAATTTAAATAAAAAATTGAAATTATTACATACGAATTATATCCGTATGTAAGTTTATACAAATTCAATTAGAAAAATATTGTTACATACGAATATAATATGTATCTAAGTTAATACAAATTTAATTAAAAAAATTATTATATACGGAAATTTAATTAAAAAACAAAAACTTTTAGATACGAACTTAATCGTATGTAAGTTAATACAAATATAAATAAAAAAACGGTTACATATCAATATAGTTCGTATGTAAGTTAATACAAATTTAATTAAAAAACCAAAAACTGTTACATACGAATATAATTTGTATATATAATTCGTATGTAAGTTAATACAAATTTAATTAAAAAGAACAAAAAATGTTACATACAGATATAATTAATACAAATTTAATTAAAAAAAATAAAAACTATTACATACGAATATAATTTGTAGGTAACCTATTAATTTTTATATCCCTCCTTCATGACTCCAATTTAGAAAATGAAAAAATGAAACCCTTACGGCTGTGTTGCAAATAGAGCTTTGCATAAATCATCTTTCGATCATCCATATAGTCGTCATAACGGAACCGCCGATTCCATCTAGCATTTTGTAGCTCCCTTAATCGCTCTTAATTCTGAGTTATTAATATTTATTCATTTTGATGTAACTCTATGTCAGGGTTAGGGTTTGGTTTTAATTCCCTTCATATTCATCTTACGCCTTTACGCCTTTATTGATTCGTGTACGATTTTCTCCCTTTGCCTCATTTTTCGGCATTATGGAATTTCATTTTACCTTAATTACCTGTGATGTAACCGTTATTTGTACTTTGTAGGGTTTTGATTTCGAATCTGTAATTTATATTAGGTTTGGGCCTGAAGGATTTGTGGCGTTTGGTGTGTGTTTCCTGGTAATGGTTAACTATCTATGTGTAAGATTGAACGACTTCCCTGGTGCAGAGAAAGAACTTTGCTCAGATGTATTCACGTTAAGGTTTTCTTGCTTTAAATTCGTTAATGATGCTTAGGAAAAAGAATGATAATCAAATTCAAATTTTAACTAGTACTTTTGATTGTGAGAAATAAATTTCTAGGGTGGATCGTGGGAACTGGGAAGTGGAATTTCAAGGAGATGTTTTACTTCTGGAGCTCATGGATTTGGGAATAATATTTTGTTTGGAATTACCAACCTAGGACAGTAAATTTGGATATATTCTATGTTACTTGACCTAGAACTGTCTGACTTAAGTAGAGAACAAGTCTTAGTTCTGCTGATTGCACTTGTGGTAACTTGTGACATTCTAAGACCAGCTAAAAATATATATAGTTTGCTGTATGGATTTTTATAGTTCTGTACATTTTTCTGCGTGTTTGTGTCCCACTCTATTGTTACCTCACACTAACATTATCATGACATTATGATAAATAGTTGTAGATATTTAGACGGAATATGAAAATTAGTTTGAAATTAAAATCTAACAATGTTATTATTTCCTGTGTAGTCCAAATTTAATGATGAAATAGAGCCATCCATACTCTGGGACAATTGTTGCATTCACCGTGCCAAATCTGAAGATGCACAGATTTACAATATAGGATGCCATTGTATGATACTTTGGATTTTGTGAACTTTAATTCTTGACAAATAATGTGTCCTGTACTCTATGATAAGCTTATTGGTAATAATCAAATTATTTCTAACTTGCTCATTATTGGATTCCCATCTCAATTTAATGGTACATGGACAAAAAGGGAAAATCTCCCATAGTTGCAATGGTTTCTCCAGCAGTGCAACTGAATATTCTATAGCCACACCATCTGTTTGAATTGTTGGCTTTTGAAATCCATGTTAGACTCAGAACCATTCACGTACATCTACTTAACATCTTAAGTTATTGTGATAGTTGATTCATGATATAGTATAAGAGCCTTTATGACCATGACCCCCTTCTAAATAAAATTCGTATCTTTGCACAATGTTGGATGGGCTTTGGAGCATTGTCCATGTTCAAGGTGAAAGGGCTCTAGCCTTAGAGGGCATATTGGACATATAAAATATTCACACGCTTTTACCCAACACCTTTAGTCTTTAGGAATGTTGGCTCATAACAACCTGGACCTTTTAGAGAAGGATTTGTGCATTTTTCACTTTAAATATGGAGATGCAAATAATCTATAGATGTAATGTTGGATGCGGTTAACCTGGTCTCATGTAATGCCTAATCAACACAAGGATGGTTGTTCTTTTTGGGAGGGAAGTATGCTGAAGAACTTGTTTTCATTTTAAAGACACATGTATTTTTACGTTAGCAAGATGTAGCTGCCTATAACCATATGTGTCTCCTTTCTTTTCTAAGTGGTCATTTTCTTTATTTTGTTTCTCAATTGCCTTTATAGGATAATAGCATTTCACCATTCACCAAACCAAAACTAGGCCTCCAGATGCTTTTCTGTGTCAATCAATATTTTACCTTATCCCTCTACTCTATTGGGTTAGGTTTGCCGAAAGATGAAGTGATATGCTTTTGTTCTTTTTCCAAAGGTATAGTGATCTTATGTTGGGAATATATTATTTGTGAGAAGCACGTGAATATTATGAAGAATGGTGCCCAGGGACTTGCTATCAAATTTTTTGGTGCTGAGTGCAGTGGTATTTGATTGATGTGAATGTGAGATGGATTGCACGTTTAAAATTTCATGTTCTATAATGTTGGAATTTGCGGTTTTTATATTTTGAAGGGGAGGTAGGGGGTTTGGCTTCTCTAGTTGGCTTAAGGATGATATTGGATGTTAGTTGTGATGTGGACAGGAAGGAGGCGGTTGCTAGTGTTGTTGGTTGTGGTGGAGGGTAAGAAAGAAAAAAAGGTGAAAATGAGTTCAGATCTAGATGAGGAGCAGGAGCAGAAGAAGGAGCCCAATGGACTATAAGATCCGATCTGATCGATTTTCCTACTGGGATGCACCTTACGATCTATTGGGCTCTTCCTTTTTAAAAGAAAAAAAAATGCCAAATTTTTTCTCTTTCTTTATTAAGTTGATGAAGCATGAACGTATGTTCTTATATTGCTTGTTTTAATTTTAATTTTCTTTCAGTAGATAAATTGATTGATAATTTATCTTGTGTTCTTACCTTTGACTATAATGGTTGTCACATTCAGGACAATAACTCCCTGAAAATAATTGGTTCAGCTAAGATGCAAGATAGACTTTATATACTCAAATCCCAGTTGTTCTTGTCGGTTGACTTTCTCGCCGGTTGGCTTGAGTGGAAAGCTCTGCTTCTAACCTGTCTCCTCAGGATTCTATTCTATGTCTTCTCGTTACACTGGAAAGTGGCCCGGTTGGGACAAAAGGGGTTCTACCACACTCTGACGATCAAGTCAGTGAGAGCTTACGAAAATAACATAAGTATTAAGTTTCAATCTAGTATGTGAGAATTAATGGCCTAAACAAGAGGGGGGCTGAATTGTTTGACAAAAGATTTTCACAAAGATTGGATAAGAATAAAGTTTTAACAACAATCACAAAAAGAGTAATCAAGGAAGCCAAACAAACAAAGTAATTGAAACTGTTTGTAGAAAATCAATCGGTTGAAACCGGTTGCTTATGGTAGCAGAAATAACAAAATCAAATCAAACAGTTTATAATGAGTGTGTGTGAGAGAGAGAGATTACACCATCAATTTATACTGTTTCACTCAACCTCTGAGCTACATCCAGTCCTCAAAACAACCACTGGGTTTTCCACTAGCAATCAATCACAGATTACACACACTCAAAGCCACAAAGAGGTGATCTTGAGAATCTAAGAACACTCACCCTCTTTGCCTTTCACACAACCGCAGTCATTACACCCTCTAACCTTACAGGTTTACAAACTTTACAAGTATAGAAAAGTAACAATTACAACAATAAAAAAGGAACAAATTACACATGGTATTTCAGGAATCACAGAGCTTCTAAGATCAGTTCTTGAACCAACGCACAGCCTTTAGGCAATCTTGCAAAACTTTGAATCAAATCTCTTCTCCAAAACGTTTTCAATCTCACTTTCTGTCTATTTTTGAATACAAAGAGAAACCATATTTATAGCTCTTAAAACTAGCCGGTTTAGGCAGTTAATCATGAGTCAAATCAATTTTAATTCAACTGAAAACAGATTTAACAGGTTTTTGAAGATGTGGATCCAGATGAGCTTAACCTTGTTCATGATGCGGTAGATTAAAAGAAAATCCTCTTTTGAACGAGTAGAATGATTGCTCCCCCTTGGTGTGACAATCTAGGAAACTATGAAGGCAATGAGCCTTTCATCAAGCTTTAACCCTCCAACAAAAAAGTTTCTTACCTTTGAGAAGGAATTCTTGAGACAATTCATGTAGAATTGTGATCCTGCCGGTTGACCTAGCGCAAGAGAGATGCCTCGTCACGATCTTCCTCACCAGCTTTGACACCACGTGCCCTTCAAGTCCACACCACAGATTGTCTCTTTGAGAACCTTAAAACACAAGATGGCGCCTCTGCGGCCGGTGGCGCTCCGACGCTCAAGTCAGTAACAAGAACACCCAAAAACTGAGAGAAAACTATACTGTAGAACCGTACTAAAGTGCACTCAACCCAAAACAATGAGCCGTAATGAACATACCTCTGCAAATTCTATTAAGTTTACCTTTATAGCTAGGTTTTTTCTCTCTCCAGGCAGTTACGCTTTGGACGCGTGGCTCTCATCCAACCCTGCACGTGTCATCATCTGGGCTGGGGTAGCAGGTAGCACCCAGCCCTACACGTGTCATCATCTGGCGGGGGTAACTTGAGCGTCACTTCTATGTAGCATCCAACCCTACACGTGTCATCATCTGGGTTGGAGTAACAGGTAGCATCCAACCCTACACGTGTCGTCATCTGGGTTGGGGTAACTTGAGCGCCATTTCTGCGTAGCATGCAGTTGTGCGACCAAGTCTCCTACTCAAGGTGTAACCTAGCACGCAACACGCTCTGGAATGCCACCTGACAAGGCGAGTATCGGATGCAACAAGGTACACCATCTCTGTGATACTACTTGTCGCAGGTGCCACCTTCCTCTTTGCCACGCCATGCACGTTCCAACTTAGAGGAACTCGCCATCGACGAATGTCCACTCTGGGAATCCTGTCGTCGAGGAGCAAGCTTTTTACTCCAACTCATTTAACCTTCGTGCCTCATGCTGACGTAATGATCATCTTTACTGGACTCACATGCTTGAACTTCCTCGCCTGAACCCCCAACAGCTACAACTGAGTTTACTGGGAAATCCGGCGATGTGCTTCTTGCGGCGATGCCAGACCACCTGATCTTCCATTATCTAATACGTCGATGACACACAAACCCGGCGACAACTGACTATGTACACTGCAGAACGCCACTTCCACGAGCGGCGACTATGCTTACTTCGGAACTGATCCTGCCTGTTGACCGGAACGTTGGAAACTGCCTCGTCAAAGGATCGACGTGCGCACCGCTTCACACCTCCGTTCCTCTTCGAGATCCACCTCAAGAACCTGCAAAGAAACAGAGCGGCGCCGCTGCGGCCGATCGCACTCCAACGCCCAAGTCAGTGACCGAATCACCCAATACTAAGAGAATAAGAACCGTGCAAATCCTCTCTCACAGTCAGCTCTATAACTCGCAAGCGTAAAGAGTATAAACTGAACGTGCGTACCTCAGAAAGTTTGTTGAGAACTCTTATATACCTGGTTGTTTTCTCTCTCCTGGTAGTTACAGACCTGGACACGTGGCTCGCATCCAGTCGTACACGTGCCATCATCTGGAGCCTCCTTGACTTGGCGCTGCTTCTACTCTCATTTTGGCGAAGTTACTTATGCATGGTACCGCCCAGTGCATAGCTAACTTGGGAGTGCGATCTCTACTGGAATTGGCGAGTTAGGGTGTCCTCATACACCTTCCCTGTGGTCTCGCCGGCCACCTTCGTAATTTGCTTCTCCTTCATCTTCGGCGATGTGCCTTCTCTGGCGATCTCCAACTGCTTGGTCGCCTGAGTTCACATCTGGCGACTTCATCTTTAACCCGGTGATCGCCTATTCTGATATGCTGGAGATCGGAACACGCCAACTTAATAACTGGCGGCTTCACGAGCCCCCCGACTTCCTTTCCTTCTGCCAGCCTGGCGCCTTGCCAACACGCCTATACTGTAGCAGGATGCCACGTCATCACTCCCGACTACCAGGGCGGTACACAAGCCCCCCAGTCTTAAGCGAAGACTTGTCTAGCGAAAAGACTGAAAGAGTCACGTCAACACCGGTCTACGTGGCACTGACGCAGAATTCCAAACGGTTGTACCTTCTGCTTTTCTGACGCTCCACCAAACCCCTCGCCCATCGCTCGACACGTGGCTTCATCAACGGCTCTCTTCAGTTGCCGTTTGCGCTTCCTAAACCCATTTCGAAAAAACCCTTAAACCTGTTTTCACTCAACACTGTTCCATCACTTTCCCTCGCATTCACGAACGCTCTAACTTTCTTCTGCGGAAAACTCTCAGCGCTCTCTAGCATTCTGAATCACCATCAACCTTCATCGTCTTCCTGATCATCAAAAGGTACCTACTTTCCTTCTTCTGCTGGTTTTCCTTGCATTTTAACCGATTCGCATCATCCTGTAACTGCCTGGTGCATACGCTGTGGGTTGCTTTTCCATTTCTCCTTCTGCATAACTTAGGGCTTCGTCAATCGTCGCAACGAACCTACATTCGTTCGTTTTTCACCTTCCTTCTATGATCGAGTCAGCCTCTGTAACCCCTGATCATTTTTCCTTTTCTTCTTCCTTTGCAGCTGCAACCATGACTCGCACAAAGATCACCCCGAATCCTCCTCCTTCATCAAGAAACCCCCCTTCTCAAGCACACGATCCACCACGATTTCGTGGCGCTTCATCTTCCCAGGCTGAGAGGCCTGCGTCTTCCCGTCCTGTCCTGGCCCAGGCGACTCCACCTATCGCCGGAGGAGCCCCCGTTCCCTTGCCAGACTTCAAAACCTTGTATCCCTGGGCCAACTCGACCCTTCTGAGGGAGACATCCTCTGTGAACACTGCGGGAGCAGTTTTGCGGCTGACTAAGGGGGATGAGCCTCATCAATCATTTGATAAGGAGCACGACGAAAGGATGATGGTGCTGCCTTGCCCCCCCGATCTGCCTGTTTGTGCCGATGACAAGGTGAGTGCCGACGGGCCTTTCTGCTTCGTCTACACGACCTTATTCAAGAAGGTGAAGCTCAAGTTCCCTTTCACCCGATTCGAGAGGGAACTCCTTACCGAGCTCAACATTGCCGCCGCCCAGCTTCACCCCAACAGTTGGGCGTTTGTTCGAGCTTTCCAAGTGATGTGCGACCATCTGGGGTTGCCCGCATCAGTGGACGTGTTCCTATTCCTCTTCGAAGCCAAGCACCCAGGAGACCGCCTGTGGGTTAGCTTGAACGCGATTGCTGGGAGGTCCATCTTTGCTATCTTCCAGCAATCCTACAAGGACTGGAAGGGGAAGTTCGTCCAAGTACGCGCTAATGACAAGGACGCCTCCCTTCTCGACGGCTTCCCCTTGTACTGGGTGGACAAGGGGAAGAAAGAGTCCAAGAGCTGCTTCAGGAGACCCAGAAGTCCTGACAGCATGGGAGCATTGGACAGAGATCTCTGTCTCTTCTGGAAAAGGGTGGCGGACGCCAACATTACTTTCCTTACCACCACCTTGATCTGCTTCGAATTCTACGAAGACCAGCTAGAAATTCGAATAGGTTAGAACATTAAAAACTGTTGTTTTAATACTGCTTCTGTTTAACTGTTTCTGGGCGTCTTGTGCGTTATGCGCAAGACTTTGGTTTTATCTTTCCTGCACATATCATCTGCTTTGCTGTGTACTACCTTACGCACTTATTTTTTCCTTGAGTTAACCCATGCATTTTCGTTCCATGTAGATAACATGTTGGGCAAAGGCATGCTCGCTGAACTGAAGGCGCTCGCCCGAAACCACGGGTTGGCGACGGGTTCTCAAACGGTGCCTAACTCGGTGGTGGAGACAGCCATCGTCCACGGGCGATCGCCACCTAAGGAACCTGCCCAACGCAAGAAATTGGTCCTCAAGAGACCAAAAAGGAAAGCCTCTCAGGTGATCCACGAGGAAGAGGAAGAAGATGACGAGGCCACCGAAGACGGTTTGGTCTCAAAGAGGAAGAGGGTGGCACCTTCTTCACCGCCTGCTCCACCCCCTCTTCCAACCTCAACACCTCCATCGACGCCTGCTCCTCCTCCATCATCGCCACCCCCACAGGCTCCTACCTCACCAGTCCAAGCGGTCCCACTGGCCACTGCGCCACCTGTAGTTGAGGCCCAAGAGCCAAACTTCATGGAGGACCCCCCAAGCGCCTCTACACCATATGTGTCAGCTGGAGGGGGTCCCCCTTCAAACACCTCAGCTGCAGAAGTTGCTCCAATCGGGGATGAGGTTGCTCATACCTCTCCGATTCTGATCACCGAATCCCCGATTCCGTCGCCACGCCAGGAAGCGCCTACTGCAGAACCCGCTAAGGAAGGTGGCGACGAGAACCAACAACAGGCTCACTTGGTGCCTCTCCAAGCAGCAAACCTCCCTTTGGAGGTCACAAGGATGTGGGAGCCTCTAACTGCCAAGCTGAAGACCATAGCAGAAGATATCCCGGCGATCATAACCAGAGCTGTGGAGAGCTCAACCAGGAGGCTCCAAGACGACCTCTTCAACCTCAAAACCGAAAACAGCACCATGAGGGTCGAGGTGGAGAAGTTGTCTTTCAACCTGACGCTCGCAGAAATCGAACACTCCCGAGTGGAGGATGCAATGAACACCGAGCTCAGGCTGGCGCGCAAGGAGGCCACTGACCTTCGCCACAAGGTGCATCAACTTGCTCAAGAGAAGGTCGAACTGGAGAGCAAGATTGTGCCTCTTCGTGTCAGGGTGGTTGACCTGGAGGCTCTCATGAAAACTGACGCCGCTAAGGTGCAGAAATTGGAGCAGAGGTCAGTCGACCGAGAGAAATTCCTTGGGCAAGTGGAAAAGGCAAGGGACGACGCCATAGCCGATCTTGCCGAGGCCAACGCAGAGAAGGGAAAGGTGGCTGCTGAACTGGCCCAAGCACAAGCGGAATCCAAGAAGGTTACTGAAGACCTTCTCCAGGCTCAAGAGACCAATGAACAACTCAAGAAACAGGTTGAAGAGCTGGAGCAACAGAATAAAGAGCTGAAAGAGCAAACTAAAGACCTCGAGAAGCGGATTGAGGAACTTCAGAAGCAAATTGAAGAACTCAAGCTGAACTCTGCTCAAATTCTGGCTGCTGGATTCGAAGCTGCGCGGGAACAATTTGCTTGCCTGTTCCCCGACCTGGATCTCAGCATGGTGTCGCTGAACAATGAAGTGGTGGATGGAAAAGTCGTTCCTGCTGAAGACTAATCAACTCTTCTTCATCTGCTACCTTCGTGCTTTCCCTTGTATTATAACTTGTAATAAACTTTATGTCCCTTCGTATATATGCTCTGAACTATTAACTGTTAATGACAAAGGTCTACGTTTTTCCTTTTATAACTTCTTCACTCGCTTCAACTTTCCTTGCTTGTTTAATTTCAAAGAAATGACTTAGGAAAACTGTAGGTACAACCTTTGACTTAACTGCTTCGGATCACTTCAGCCTTAAGCAACAAACACTTAACAATTCGTAATCTTAAGGCAATTAACCTTATCGTAAAAATATCCCTCAAGCAATGAACTGCAACTCAGTCACTGGCTTAAACACCGCTCCACTCGACCTGCTTCATCAAACAGGTGTTTTAACCTTCTCGCCGCTGTTTGAACTCTTCCTGATCGCCAAAGACTCTTGGTGATATCAGCTTCTTTCTAGCCTCATGTTTTGGCCATTGCTTCTTTGTCTGGGGTAGAAACGCCTTTTGGGATCCTTCTTTACCTCCCTGAACTTCAGATCAAAAGACTGGGTGACTAGGCGTTCTCTTCGAACCTACCTTAGCCACCTTCCAAACTTCTTCCACCCTCTGCACCATACCTGAACTCGTTCGAGACGAGAAGGATTTTATCTTGCCTAAGCTCGCATGTAGGCGAGAAGGTCTTTAACTTGCCTGAACTCGCTCATCGACGAGAAGGTCTTTAACTTGCCTCTACATTGCCCCAGGGGTTACATCTTCTCGCCCCTAGAAACACGGAGGACTTTTTACTGGTGCCTCTACATTGCCCCAGGGGTTACATCTTCTCGCCCCCAGAAACACGGAGGACTTTTTACTCTTCCTCGCCTGCACTCGCTCGACGGCGAGGAGGTCTTTATCTCGCCTCAGAACGCGCGAGGGCGTTGAGGTCTTTTATCTGGTGCCTCCGATCGCCGAAAAACGATGAGGACTTTAAATCTTTAACTGGTGCCTCCAATCGCCGAAAAACGACGAGGACTTAAAAACTTTTTAGAAAGCATGCGATATATCTTTACTTGCCTTAAATCACGTACAAGCGACAAGGTCTTTCTTCAAAACTTTTGGAAAATAGCAAACATGCAATCTGAAAACGCCTTATACTTCGAAAACTCTTCTTTTATTGGGTGGCCTCATTAAAAACCCTCCTTAGGGAAAAAAAGAGTGCCCCCTTCAAACTGTTTCATCAGAGACATTGTAATATGACCTTTGTGTTTGTCTTTACTTACAAAGCTCTTAACTATAGTACAACTTCAGGTGCGTGGCGTTCCAGGTGCGAGGAATCGCCCCTCCTTCCAGCGTCTCTAAGCGGTAGGCGCCGTTCCCGAGCGCCTCGGTTATTCTGAACGGTCCAGTCCACTTGGGCGACAGTTTATTCTCCATCTCGTACTGGTGGGCCTTCCTCATCACCAGATCGCCCTCTCTAAACTGCCTTGGCATCACCTTCGAGTTGTATCTTCGTTCGATCCTCCTCTTCACCGCCTCCGCCTTTAATCTCGCCTCTTCCCTGACCTCATCCAGTAGATCCAGGTTTAGCCTCCTCTCTTCATTCGAGCCTTCCTCTACGAAGTTCTGGAATCTCGGCGAGCTCTCCTGGATCTCCACTGGAATCATGGCATCACACCCATAGACCAAGCTGAACGGGGTCTCATGGGTTCCTGACTGCTCGGTGGTGTGGTACGCCCAGACTATACGGGGTACCTCCTCAGCCCAACTTCCTTTGGCTTTCTCAAGCCTTCTCTTCAAACCTCTCAACAACACCCGATTAGCTGACTCCACCTGGCCGTTTGTCTGAGGGTGCTCGACGGATGCAAACACTTGTTGAATTCCCACCCCTTCGCAGAGCTTCTTCAACAGGTGGCTTGCAAACTGAGTCCCATTATCCGACACCAGGCGTTTAGGCACTCCAAACCGGCACACGATGTTCTTCCACACGAAACCTTCGATCTTGTGTGCGGTGATCTGGGCCACTGGTTCTGCTTCGATCCACTTGGTGAAATATTCAATCGCCACCACCAAGTACTTCATCTGCCTGATCGCCAGCGGGAAAGGTCCCAGGATGCCGATTCCCCAGGTATGAAATGGCCAAGGGCTATAAATCGACTTCAACTCCTCGGGAGGCGCCTTATGCCAATCGGCGTGCTGTTGGCATTGTTTACAACATTGGGCATACTTCTTGCAATCTTCTCTCATGGATGGCCAGTAGTATCCTGCACGGAGAGTCCTCGCGGCCAGAGCTCGACCCCCGACGTGGCTTCCGCATATACCTTCGTGGAGCTCCGCCATGATTCTCGTGCACTTCTCGCCGTGTATACATTCCAGGAGCGGGTGAGTGAACCCAAACCTGTACAGATCGCCATCAATCAGGGTGTACTTGCTAGAATTCTTCTTTACCTTCCTAGCCTCAGTCGGATCCAGCGGGAGAAGGCCATCTGCCAGGCACCGCTTGTACTGTGTTATCCAAGTGTCTGGCTCATGGGTAGCGCAGACCTGCATCACATTCACCTTCTCTCCTCGACATGCTCTAATTCTCGGCGATCTCAGAGTTTCTTGCGTCAGGGACTTATGGCTTCTCGCGGCGTTCTCCGTCGACTTGCTGATCTGAAGGACCAAGTGATCTGCCACAAATGCTCTCGGCGTCTTCAGAGTTTCTTGAATCACCGTCCTCTGCCTACCCCCCTTGCCTGAGCTGGCGAGCTTAGCTAGCAAGTCAGCTCGGGCATTCTGCTCTCTGGGTACATGTACTACTTCAAAGGAGGCAAAGGAACTCTTCAATTCCTGCACATACGCCAAGTAAGCCGCCATTTGTGGATCTTTAGCCTGGAACTCGCCTGTTACTTGCCCCGTGACTAGCAGCGAGTCACTCTTAGCCATCAGCACCCTAGCTCCCATCTCCTTGGCCAGCAAAATTCCGGCGATCAGCGCCTCATACTCTGCTTGATTGTTACTGGCTTTGAAGGCGAACCTCAGAGATTGTTCGATCAGCACGCCGTTGGGTCCTTCCAATATGACTCCAGCACCGCTGCCCTGCTGGTTCGACGATCCATCCACCGAAAGTACCCAACGGAAATCGTCTCCTTCAACCCGCGTCGCCTCTGATGAGAGCTCAACCACGAAATCTGCAAAGATTTGCCCCTTGATCGGGCCTCGGGGCTCATATTTAATATCAAACTCTGACAACTCTACTGCCCACTTCACCATCCTTCCCACAACGTCAGGTTTCTTCAAGACCTTCTGGATGGGCAGGTCAGTCATCACCAGTATTGTGAAACTATGGAAGTAGTGGCGCAACCTCCTCGCCGAAAATACCATAGCCAGCGCAGCCTTCTCCAGGGCCTGATATCTCGTTTCGGGGCCCTGCAACACCTTGCTCACAAAATAGATAGGCTTCTGAGCCTGATCTTGATCCTGGGCGAGCACCGCACTCACCGCTCTCTCAGTTACAGCAAAATACAACCTGAGAGGGGTTCCCGCCAGCGGTTTGCACAGAACCGGCGGGCTCGCCAGATACTCCTTCAGCTTGACGAAAGCTTCCTCGCACTCTTTCGTCCAAACAAACTTATTATTTCGCCGCAGACACTGAAAATAGGGATGCCCCTTTTCTCCGCTAGCTGACACGAAGCGAGATAGGGCTGCCATCCGACCTGTTAGCTGCTGGACTTCTTTCACCGTAGCTGGGCTCGTCATCGCCAAGATGGCGACACACTTGTCTGGGTTGGCTTCTATTCCTCTTTCAGTCAAGAGGAAACCCAAAAACTTTCCAGCCTCCTCGCCGAAAATGCATTTCTCCGGATTGAGCTTTAACCTGAACTTGGCAATCGTTGTGAACAATTCTTCCAAGTCGGCAACGTGCTTGCTTTTTTCCGGCGAGGTCACGACCATGTCATCGACGTACGCTTGCACGTTCCTTCCCAGCATTGGTGCAAGTACTCGATCCAGCCTCTGGTATGTGGCCCCCGCGTTCTTCAGCCCAAACGGCATCACCTTATAGCAATAGCACGATCTCTCCGTCATGAAGGCTGTCTTCTCTTCATCCATGGGATGCATCTTGATCTGATTATATCCCGAGAAGGCATCCAGGAAACTCAGCAACTTACACCCTGCAGCACTATCGACCAGGGCATCTATGCTTGGTAAAGGATATGAATCCTTTGGGCAAGCTTTGTTCAGGTCGGCGAAGTCGACGCACATGCACCATTTCCCGTTACTCTTCTTCACCAGCACGACATTCGCTAGCCATTCAGGGTACTGGACTTCCCTGATGTGGCCTGCAGCGAGGAGTTTCTGTGTTTCGTCCCTGATCGCCTGCCTCCTCTCCTCGTTGAACTTCCTTCTCCTTTGTCGCACTGGTCTCACCAAATTGTCCATCGCCAGATGATGGCACAAGAAGTCGGGATCAATCCCGGGCATGTCCGAAGCGGACCATGCAAACGCGTCCAGATGCCGCTCAATCACCTTGGCGATCTGGTCCTGGAGCTCGACCTCCAGAGATCTTCCCAGCTTGAAGACCTTTCCTCCGATCTCCTTTTCGAGCCACTGCTCGACAGGTTTTGGCCTGGATTCTCTGGCGATCACCGCCCTGGCGATTCCCTGCTCCCTCGCTTCCTCAGGGCGATTCCGCTCCTCTTCCTCCTCCAGACCAGCATTCTTCTCCCCCAGCTCAGCGTCCACCATCTCCACATCTCTTCCGGCGGCCTCCTCTGTTACCGTCGATCTGGGCTTCACACCGGGAGGTGGGGTGGTTGTTACATAACTCACTGATCTCTTCTTTTTCAGGCTATTCTCATAGCACTTTTTCGCTTTTTTCTGATCAGAATTGATCGTGATCACCACCCCTTCCATGGACGGCAACTTTACCTTCATGTGCCGAGTCGACGGAATGGCGCCTATCCTGTTAAGCGTGGGCCTTCCCAACAGGATGTTATATGCTGAAGGAGCGTTTACGATGAGGTACTTGATTTTCTCCGTCCTCGACCCAGCCTCATCTGTAAACGTGGTTCTCAGCTCAATGTACCCCCTGACCTCCACCTGGTCACCAGCGAACCCATATAGGCACCCTCCATAGGGCCTTAGCTGGTCAAGGGGCAACTCCAGCTGCGTGAAAGTCGGCCAGAACATCACGTCTGCCGAGCTTCCTTGGTCCACCAGAACTCTGTGGACCTTCCTTCCCGCCGTAACCAACGAAATGACTATGGGATCGTTGTCATGAGGTACAACGTCCCGAAGATCCTGCTTGGTGAACGTAATGTCCACTTCCGGCGAGTGATCTTCAAACATATCCACTGTCATCACCGATCGCGCGTACTTCTTCCTCTGCGATGCGGTGCCTCCACCACCTGAGAAGCCCCCCGCAATGGTGTGGATCTCCCCGTGGATAGGCATCTCGTGTTGCTGGGCTTCTCCACCTGCTGGCTGGGAACTCGACGCTCCCCCCGTCCTCCTGTCCAGCAGATAGTCATTTAGGAACCCGCTCTTAACCAGATCGTCGAGCTGATATCCCAAGGACAAACACGAGTCCAAAGTGTGGCCAAAACCTTGGTGAAACTCACACCAGGCATCCGGCTTTGACCCCAGCACCTTGTCGCCCACCTTCTCAGGCGCTTTCAACCTAGCAGATATATTAGGAATGGCGATTAGATCCGCTAGTCCCATGACAAACTTGTGCTTAGGCGGGCGATTGTATTCCCGGCGTGCTGGTTGCTGGCGCCCCTGGCTCCTTCCCTTGTTCCTCCTATCGTAAGGATGGCGAGTCCTCTGGTCCTTCCTGGCCGCCGCCGCTGTTTCCAGCACCCTCTGCGGCTGGATCCTGGTCTGGGCGCGTGGCCTGGCGGGAACCACGCTTCCTCTCTTCTCGGCGACTTCACTCTCGTCAGCGATGTGAGCCACCGCAAGTCGCCTGACTTCAGCAAACGTCGCGGGGTGAGCCCTTTTTGAAGGCATAGACCAGCATTTCTTCATCCTTGGCCGGCGACCTGACCATCTGCGCTCCAAAGCGATTCAGGTAATCTCTGAGGGACTCCCCCTGGTACTGCCTTATATCAAACAGATCATAAGACACCCTGGGCGGTGCCTTATTCACGATGTACTGCTCGACAAAAATCTTCGAGAACTGTTGAAAATTGGTTATGTGGCCGTTAGGCAGGCTCACAAACCACTCCATCGCCGTTCCCTGGAGCGTACTCACGAACATCTTGCAGTAGACGGCGTCTGACCCTCCCGACAGCATCATCTGCGTATGGAACGTGGTTAGGTGAGCCTCTGGGTCCTCCACGCCGGTAAAGACAGCCTTAACCGGAACCACGCTCGTGGGAATAGGCGTGTCAGTAATCGCCTGAACAAAAGGCATAGGGAAAACACGAGGTGGCGATGACGGCGCCACCTCCTCAGCAGAAGAACGCCCTTGCTGCTCCTGAAGAGCTTGACGCAGCTCCTCAGTCACCTTGCTGAGCTCCTCATTCCTGGCGCGAGAGGCGACCAGGTCCTCATGCATTCTCGCCTGCTCCACGCGTGAGGCTTCCACAGTTGCCTGCAACGAACGCATCATCTCTGCCATCTGCGCCATGGTCATGGCAGCGGCGCCTTCGGCAGCAACGGGCGCAACTGGACTTGAACGATTGCTTCTCATTTTTCTCATGAAACTCAGCAAATCACAGAATGCAGCGAACGACACTTCAACCAAGATCGATTCAGCGATCAATCGGAGAAAACTGTGCGAAACTGCGCAAGAAAACTCAAGAACACCGTAAACCTTCAAAGAAAGCCACAACTTCACCAGAAACCACCGCTACAACCAAACGAGCGAAAGAACTCGAACTCCACCGAACAAACTACGCGCAAACAGCAGGAAAACCTCACTCCACCGATCGAAAACCCAAACGAACGGTGTAAAACGCGAATTCACCGAACGAAACTCAAGCAAACAGCGAACGATGGTTGCACCAGCACACAACCACGCAGAAAACTTCGAAAACCTCCAAGAACTCACGCTGTGGATGGGAGCAAGTTTTACACGGCCCCACGGTGAGCGCCTGATGATCCTGCCTGTTGACCGGAACGCTGGAAACTGCCTCGTCAAAGGATTGACGTGCGCACCGCTTCACACCTCCGTTCCTCTTCGAGATCCACCTCAAGAACCTGCAAAGAAACAGAGCGGCGCCGCTGCGGCCGATCGCACTCCAACGCCCAAGTCAGTGACCGAATCACCCAATACTAAGAGAACAAGAACCGTGCAAATCCTCTCTCACAGTCAGCTCTATAACTCGCAAGCGTAAAGAGTATAAACTGAACGTGCGTACCTCAGAAAGTTTGTTGAGAACTCTTATATACCTGGTTGTTTTCTCTCTCCTGGTAGTTACAGACCTGGACACGTGGCTCGCATCCAGTCGTACACGTGCCATCATCTGGAGCCTCCTTGACTTGGCGCTGCTTCTACTCTCGTTTTGGCTAAGTTACTTATGCATGGTACCGCCCAGTGCATAGCTAACTTGGGAGTGCGATCTCTACTGGAATTGGCGAGTTAGGGTGTCCTCATACACCTTCCCTGTGGTCTCGCCGGCCGCCTTCGTAATTTGCTTCTCCTTCATCTTCGGCGATGTGCCTTCTCTGGCGATCTCCAACTGCTTGGTCGCCTGAGTTCACATCTGGCGACTTCATCTTTAACCCGGTGATCGCCTATTCTGATATGCTGGAGATCGGAACACGCCAACTTAATAACTGGCGGCTTCACGAGCCCCCCGACTTCCTTTCCTTCTGCCAGCCTGGCGCCTTGCCAACACGCCTATACTGTAGCAGGATGCCACGTCATCACTCCCGACTACCAGGGCGGTACAGGAACCATTCGTCTTTCTCTTGTCCACGTGTTCTGCTGAGCACGCCCCACATAGTCACGTGCTAGACACGTCATCACACCCGATGACCTGGTCGGTACACAAGCCCCCCAGTCTTGAGCTGCGACTTGTTCAGCAAAAAGACTAAAGGGTTGAATTTTCGGCGACCTACGTGGCCTCGCGCGGTCGCGCTCATACTGTTCACTGATTTGACACTTCACCAACCCCTTCGATCATAGGACACGTGGACTTATCAACGACTATTATTCATTGCCGTTTGCGCTTCTCGCAACATTCGAAACTCTTCGAAACTGTTAAAAACATCGCGCCACTTCACTGTTTCATTATCTTCTTCCTCACTCCAAACTCCCGGAACGCTTCAGCGAACGCTTCGTCTCCTTCAATCACCATCTTACCGAACGCTCTTCTGATCATCAAAAGGTAACTTTTTTATCACTCCCACTGATATTTGCTGCATTTGAATCGGTTTGCATCATCCGTTAACTGTCTGGAGCATACATTGTGGGCTGTTTTCGTTCTTTGCTTCGCTTTTTCCTGCGTTTAGGGTTTCTAGCCTTTTCTCTGCGAGCCCCCCTTGTCCTCTCTGTCTTCTCTTTTTTCTGTTGGGTCCCTCTGTTTTCAAACTCTCATCTCTTCCCTTTTCATTTTCTTTGCAGCTCTTCTGATGGCTCACTCCAAAGTCACTCCAAACCCTCCTCCATCTCCTCAAAACCTCCGACGAAAACTCGTAGGGCCAACCCCTCTTCCTCTCGCAATCCACCAAGGGATCCTAATATCCCTTCGAGCCAGGCCGTGAGACCTGCGCCTTCACGACCTAACCAACCGCAACCCAAACCACCTCACACCAGCACGGTTGTGAGACCACTCCCAGACTATAAACAACTATATCCCTGGGCCTCTTCAGCTTTGTTGGGTGAGACCTCCTCCATTAACACCGACCTCGACATCCTCCGCCTCAAGAAAGGTGATCAAGCTCACCTTTCTTTCAGCAAAGAACACGACGACAAAGTGTCTGTTCGTCCTTGTCCTCCCGGAGAACCCATTTGCACTGACAATCAGGGGAGTAACGACGAGCCCTTTTGCTTCGTCTACGCCACGATATTCAAGTAAGTCAAACTCCGCTTCCCCTTCACTCGCTTCGAGAGGGAGCTTTTGACCGAGCTTGACATAGCCCCCGCCCACCTTCATCCCAACAGTTGGGCGTTCGTCAGGGCATACCAAATCATCTGTGCACACTTGGGACATCCAGCTTCGGTGGACGTGTTCCTTTATCTGTTCGAGGCCAAGAACCCCGGCGATCGTCTATGGGTCTGCCTCAATGGGGTTGCTGGGAGGTCCATCCTCTCCATCTTCCAGCAATCCTATAAAGACTGGAAGGGGAAGTTCGTGCGCGTCTGCTGCAGTGACCAAGACCCCACTCTCCTCGACGGGTTTCCCTTGTATTGGGTGGACAAGGGCAAGAAAGAGACTAGCTTCAGGAGGGATAGAGGGCCAGAAAAGATGGGGGAGCTCGACAAAGACCTATGCAACTTCTGGAAAGGAGTTGCCTCCTCCAACGTAACGTTGGCCACCTCCTCCATCATCGCCTACGAGTTTCACGAAGGCCAACTGGACGTTCATATAGGTTTGTCCTTCCCTCCTCCCCGAGTTCCCTTTCCTTGAATTCGCGTCACCTTGCCCTTTACATTGATGTTGTCGTTCTGATTCGTGCGTAGTCTTAACTAGCTAGTCCATGCATTGATTCACACTGCTTATTTTCTTGTGCATCATCAACTGTTTGAGTTGGACTGGTTTGTGATTGTTGGCTTCTCTTGTGCAGATATGATGCTGGGGAAAGGAAGGATGGCTGAGCTGCACTCCATAGCCAAACTTCACAATCTGGCGGCGGGCTCCCAAACCGTTCCAAACTTTTTTGCAAAAATCGTCGCCGCCCAAGGCAAACCTCCGCCAGTTGGCCCATCCACTGCCGTTGCTCTTCCTGCCCCCGAGCGGAAGAAACTACCACTCAAAAAGGCTAAGAGAAAAGCCCCCAGGGTGGTTTCAGATGAAGAGGAAAACGAAAGCACCGAGGATGGGCTAGTCTGCAAGAGGAAGAGGAGAATTGTAAACGAAAGCACCGAGGATGGGCTCGCCATCGACGAATGTCCACTCTGGGAATCCTGTCGTCTAGGAGCAAGCTGTTTACTCCAACTCATTTAACCTTCGCGCCTCATGCAGACGTAACGATGATCTTTACTGGACTCACATGCTTGAACTTCCTCGCTTGAACCCCCAACAGCTACAACTGAGTTTACTGGGAAATCCGGCGATGTGCTTCTTGCTGCGAATCCAGACCACCTGATCTTCCATTATCTAATACGTCGATGACACACAAACCCGGCGACAACCGACTATGTACACTGCAAAACGCCACTTCCACGAGCGGCGACTATGCTTACTTCTGAACTATTCGTCTTTCTCTTGTCCACGTGTTCTGCTGAGCACGCCCCACATAGTCACGTGCTAGACACGTCATCACACCCGATGACCTAGTCGGTACAAATTGCATTTTGTTGAACTCTTCCATCACTCCAAGATTTCATTTGTTGATTCTTAATCCAGAGAATTTTAGCCCAGTTATAGCAGTCCAGACTTCATTGGTGATTTCAATGTCTACCCCCTTCAGATGAGATATGAGAATGTCACCATTGAATTGAAGGTTTGTGTAAAATAGCTTCACCAAATCTGGATAGATATTTCTAGACATCTCAAGGAATCTCTTCAGCCTTTGCTCCTCTCACAACAGTGTTGATGCCATGGTTTATTAGAGAGAATGATGGCACATTGCATAACAGATTTAGTGTAGAGAGAAGGAAAACAATCAGGTTGCTTCTTGTGAACAATTGCAATAAATAACCTCACATTTATAATCAGAATAGTCAATCAAAATTTTGGCTTTTAGTGGGTTAAATTCAAAACTGAAAAGGAATCAAATGAGAACAAAAAAGCAGTTTGTCAGTCCTAATAGAAAGCACAAAAAACACATGCTGATTTGACCAAACTTAAGAGCAATTTTAATTTCCAATGTTTAGAAGAATATATTCCATGAAGAGCAATTATTGCAGAGAGAATTTGTATTCAAAGATGCAATTAATGAGTTTTTTTACTACAAAAGGCACTGGGTTTGAACAGAAAAGCAAATCAAAGCACAATGATTTAAAACAGATTTGACCAGTGCTGACAGGGCTGAAACAATCGGTTGAATTTCTGCAACAGCTGAATAAAGTTTGAAAAAACAAATTCTTTTAATAGACATAGAACATACAAGGATTTAAATTAAAACACATAGTTTTTGTATTGAAACAGGAGGAATACAAAACAAAATAATCCAGAACTACAAAAGAGTAAAAATACAAAATTGGATTTAAAATTGAATGTTCAAGTATAAGAAGAACAAGGAGTTATTCTTCAAGTTATAGAACACATTTGAAGCAGTACAAAATTTTAGAACTAAGGCATTGTCTTGCTTATTTGCAACCATGAGATCTTGATTCTATAGATCCTTCATGTGGAGGCAAGATTCTGCAAAAGAAAACTTATCAAATCACAAGATTTGATCCCTTAAAGAATTTGGGACCTTTCATGTTAGACTTATCTTTAGAACCATCAAAATTTCTTTGAATCCATTTAAAGATACCTTTAGGAACAAGAAATTTATGAATTCTACAAAATCTAACAGAATGACTTCTCTTCATATAGTAAAACCATGTAACAACCGGTTGTTTCGTTCTTTTAATCGGTTGATTTTCTGGCACTGTTGAAAAAGGGTTTCAAATCCCATTCTTTTTGCTATGTGGATAAAATCCTAAGCCTGGTTTTCCAAAGACACAATTTTGAGATGCAAGAACGTTCTCAAAGTTGGATTTTCCAGTTGTAAGCCTATCCATAGTTTTCACAAGGTAGTGAACCTTCTTTTCAAGGATTCACAGTTTTCACAAAAACTAGAGTCACACATGCAAGAAAAATTTTTGTAAATCAAATCCAAATTTTTAAAATCAACTTTAGATTTTTCCAACTCTTCTTCAAGTGTTTTAACTCTGTTTCAAGTCAATTGTTCAATCCTTTCAACCAGTTGTTCAAGAGAGCCAATCTATTAGCTTCTTCATGTGTTTCGTTGAATGCTTCAAGAAGTTGGTAGTAGTTGTTACCTCTAACTGATGAAGATGAGCTTACACTGCTTCATGTTGATGCCTTTAAGGATAGATTTGCTTCTTCATCTTCTGAAGAGCTAGAGGAGGATACCTCATTATCATCCTAAGCTATGTATGCCTTCTTACTTTTTCCTCTCCTTTCTCCTTTGAAATCAACATTCTCTTTGCTCTCATTGTTAGGGCACTCAGCCTTGATGTGTCCTTGTTCACCACAACCACCACAAGTATATTTGTTAGAGTTAAAGTCATTTAGTTTCTTAGAGTTGTACCTTTTTGAAGATTGGTCTTTGCTATACTTTTTCAAGGAATTTCCTTAACTTTCTTGATAGCAAGCTCATTGTATCTTCATCACTATCACTGGATTCTTGTTGCCTTTTCTGATTAGCAGTTTTCAGGGCAATTCCTTTGTTGTGTTTGTCCTCACTTTCTTGGACAACCAACCTATTCATCTCAAGCTCATGCTCCCATAGCTTACCAAACAATGAAGTTGTTATCATGGATGTTAGATCCTTTTATTCAGAGATGATAGTGACCTTTGGCTGCCAAGACCTATCAAGACACTTCAAGATCTTTATGTTCAACTCCTCTTTTTCAAAGCTTTTTCCAAGACTAATGAAGTGGTTCACAAAGTGGGAAAACCATTTATGCACATCAGAGATTGTCTCCCCTTTCTGCATTCTGAATAATTCATATTCTTGGATGAGAGCATGCTTTCTTGCCCTCTTTACATCATTAGTTCCCTCATGTGTGACCTCAAGGATGTCCCACATTTCTTTTGCTGGAGTGTATTGTGATACCCTGAAAAACTCATCACAACTTAAAGCAGAGGTTATAATATTTTTAGCAATCCAATAAAACTTTGCTTTCTTGCTATTAGTCTCAGTCCATTCAGATGGAGGCTTATCAACAAAAACATAACCTTTTTTAACTTGAGGAATAAAATGACCATTTTCAATTGCTTCTCAAATTCCTTTATCTGTGGAGTGCATAAAAATCTTCATCCTAACTTTCCAAAACTGATAATTCACACCAAAAAACAGTGGTGGTCTTTTTGTAGAAGAACCTTCCCTAAAAGGTAGTTTATCAACCATTAAAGTAGTTTTAAAAAAAAACAGAACTTGAATAACTTTCAAGAACCTAGTGTAGAACATGGGAGCTTTGATGATTCAAATCTATGTTGAAGGTTGAAGCTATGCTGCTTTTGGTTTGAGCTTAGTCTAGGGTGTTTAGAATTCTTGTAAAGATCATTCCTAGTCCCTTGCACAAGCTAGTTCAATCCTTTTCAAAAGAGAAAATTGTTTTGTCTTGGTTAAATAACTTCCTAACCAATTCAACCGGTTAAAACGGCTTTTCAACCGGTTGATTGTCACATCTCATAACAACTTTTCAAAATCCTGTTAGATTTGTTTTCAGTTGGATCAAAACTGCTTTGGCTCATGATTGACTGCCTAGAACAATTAGTTTTAAGAGCTATATACATGGCTTCTCTTTGAATTCAAAAACAATAAGTATACACAAGAAAGTGAGATTGAAACTGTTTTTGAGAAGAGATTCAAATCAAGTTTTGCAAGATTGTTAAGTAGTTGTGCATTGGTTCAAGGTCTGATCTTAGGAGCTTTATGATTCCTATAAATCCAGGTGTAATATGTTCCTTTCTGATTCTTGTATTTGTTCTTTTATAAAACTTGTAAAGTGTGTAAGCCTGTAAGGTTAGAGGGTGTGCTGACTAAGGTTGTGTGTAAGGCAAAGAGGGTGAGTGGTTCTTGTGGTATCAAGATCACCTCTTTGTGGTTGTGTGTATTGTAATCTGTGATTGATTACCAGTGGAACCCAATGGTTGTTTTGAGAACTGGATGTAGCTCAAGGTTGAGTGAACTAGTATAAATTGGCTAAGAAATCTCTCTCTCCCACTCCTTATAAACTGTTTGATTTAATTTTGTTTTGCTGCTACCATAAACAACCAGTTAAAATGAACTTTCAACCGATTGAAATTCTGCAAACAGTTTCATTTATATTATTTTATTAACTTCCTTGATTACTTCTTCTGTGATTGTTGTTAAAACTTCATTCTTAATCAATCTTTTCAAAAATCTTTTGACAAACAATTCACCCCCCTCTTGTTTAAGTCATTAATTCCAACACCTACCTCTTGATGCCAACTGTTATAATTAATTGCCTAAACAAGAGGGGGGGGGGGGATTGTTTGACAAAAGATTTTCACAAATATTGGATAAGAATGAAGTTTTAACAACAATCACAAAAAGAGTAATCAAGGAAGCCAAACAAACAAAGTAATTGAAACTGTTTGTAGAAAATCAATCGGTTGAAACTTCGTTTTAACCGGTTGTTTATGGCAGCACAAATAAAAAAATCAAGTCAAACAGTTTATAATGAGTGATAGAGAGAGAGAGAGAGAGAGATTACACCATCAATTTATACTAGTTCACTCAACCTCTGAGCTACATTCAGTCTTGTACCGTCCTGTACCGTCCCGTATCCGGGCGTTGACTAAGTCAAAGTCAAAGTCAACGGCTGGGGAGTCAAAGTCAAGGCAAGGCGTCGCCTAGTGAAGGCGTCGCCCCACCAGGGCGTCGCCAGTTCAAACCGCCAAGCAGAAGCGTCGCCAAGGCAAGGTGTCGCCTAGGTGAAGGCGTCGCCCAACTAGGGCGTCGCCAGGTCAAACAATGTAAAAACAAGGCAATCACAGTGTGGTTCCCCGATACCCATGGGTAGGAAAGACCATGGAGGGAGCGACACCGTGGGAAGGCCTCAGGTCCCGATAGCCCGGGGCAGTGATAAAAAGAAGGAAAAGGTGGCTTCAAGGCCATAGTGAAAGCATCAGTGTAGGGCAGCCTGACTCGTGAGGTACCCCTGCCGCCCAAGAGACGCCCTCGGGACAGATACGATCCAAGAGGAAGGTCACGCCCAGGGCAACCGGGTGCAGGATACGAGAGGAAGGCAGATACGCTCTCAAAGTAAGTGACTAGATACTTGGGTGCATGAGTTGGCACCCAAAAAGTCACCCCTAGCGCAGTAGCACTCCCAAGCAGGAGGACTCACACGTAGAGACGTCCCCAGATGGGCAGAAACGCCCCCAGATGGGGTCATGGCGTCGTGAGGCCCTCCACGTGTACGACAGCCATGCCAGAATAGAAACACCCTTCAGTCAGGTGCCAGGTAATTAAAAGTCATTCAATATAGTTTCCCTTTCGAGCATTCAGGTACTATAATGGCTCCCGAGCGTTTCAACGTCTTAAATGCGCTACGTTTTCTAATTAAGCGCTTTAATGAGTGCGTTACGTTTGTAATTAAAAGCGCTTTAAGGCGCTTTAAATGCTTGGGTAGTTTAAATAGCGTGGAGAATGTTGGAAAAAGGGTTGGAACTTTTGGCAAATTTACCAGAGAACTCTCTAGTTGCTTGCTCGTGCTTCAAGGTTACGTACAAGTGACTGGGGAAATATTTTTGCCTGAAAGAGACAACACACACACATATACACAGTTATTTCTTACCACCTTCAGAGTGCCATACGCGGTGCTCAGAGACGGAGGTGATTAGTTTTGGTGTTTCTTGCTGGCTGACTTGAGCGTCGGAGTGCAAACGGCCGCTAGGGCGCCTCTTTGTCCTCTTTTTTGCAGGAATTCACAGGCAATCAGTGGGAAGGAGTCCCTAGCTGACGGTTGAGGTCGCGCACGAAGACGTCCCGGTCAACCGGGCGGAACATTTGGCGCCTACCGTGGGGCCGATATAAAACATCAGTCCCATCACAAGTTCGAGAAAATCTACCAAGTTACAGTAACGTTGAAGGAGGTTGGAGTGACAATGGCCCCCACTAGACGAAGCACAGCACGCGCAGCCCCAGCAGAACTATCCATGCAGCAGGTCCTGGAAATAATGAGGGGGCTGCAGCAGGACATGGCGGATTCGAAAATGGAGCAGGAACGCATGCAGGCAGACCTCGACGCCTCGCATGAGCGGAACGAAGAGCTCCACCGTGTGAATGAGGAGTTGCGCCAGGGCCTGAGAAACGATAGGAGGCGGCCTGGGCATGACGAGATGGAGAACCATTCCCGACCAAGGGAGTTTTCCACTCCTTTCTCACAGGAGATCCTAGACGCAGCGATCCCGAACACGTTCGCGGGACCCAAGGCGATCTTCACCGGGATGGAGGACCCAGAGACGCACCTGGCCGCATTTCACACACAGATGGTCCTGATAGGCGGTTCTGATGCTGCCAAGTGCAAGCTCTTCATGAGCACCCTGACTGGGATGGCTATGGATTGGTTCATTAGCCTCCCAGAGGGTCATATCACATCTTTCCGCCAATTGTCGCGATTGTTCAGGGAACAGTACTTAGCCAACAAGGCCCCGCCGCCGGTCTCCTACGATCTGTTTGATGTGAAGCAGTATCAGGGGGAAACCCTGAAGGAGTATATCAATCGCTTCGGGGCCCAGGTCGTGAAGGTTGGTACAACAGAGGAGCCTATGATCGTGTACGCCTTTGTGAAAGGCGTATGCCCCGGCCCCTTTGGAGAATCCATTATCCGCAACTGCCCTAGGACTTTCGCTGAACTACGGCGTAGGGCGGTAGAGCATATTGCTTCTGAAGGGGAGGTATGTGTGAAGCGCACCAGCACCGTGCCCTCATGCCCAAGGGGACCGACGCGAGCCCAACCCGTCAGGGTCAATGAGACCACGACGGGAAGAAAGAAGCCAGAGGCGAGACGCCCCTACGAGGCCAGAAAGCCCCAACCCCGGGGCCCATCAGGGGGCGATCGCCCCGCCAGAGAAAGAGCGAGACCGGCGAGGTACAACTTCGTGGTTGAGTTGAAGGATTTGATCGCCGTGCCTAACATAGCCGAAAGGCTGAGGCGACCGGCGAAGACCGACAAGGTGTTGGGGCCCCGAAAAGACTCTTGGTGCGAATTCCACGAGGCTTTCGGGCACCACATCGATAATTGCCTGTCGTTGGGCTACCAGCTAGATGAGCTGGTGAGGACTGGGTTTTTGAAAGACTATGTCGCAGATTTCGAAACGACCGCCACCTTGCCGCCGCCGGCAGATGAACCAGCACACGAGATGCCTGTGCTTGGCGAGGTCCACACCATTGCTGGAGGTTTTTCCGGCGGAGGACCCACCGCCTCCCAGCGGAAGAAATACGCGAGGGGGGTGAATTCAATCGAAGAGAGGCTCTCGGGGGAGCCATGGGAGTCAGATATTGTGTTCACAAGAAGAGACCTCCGAGATGTGGTACCCCACGACAACGACCCCGTTGTCATCTCAGTCGTCACCGCCGGAAGGAAGGTGCACAGAGTGCTTGTAGACCAAGGAAGTTCGGCAGATGTCATGTTTCTGTCGACCTTTAATAAGTTACGGCTGTCCCCCAATTTGTTGAGTCCATATATTGGGTGCTTGTATGGGTTCGGGGATAACCAGGTAGAAGTCCGGGGGTACCTGGAGTTGAGGACTACGTTCACAGACGGAGAGGCCTCCCGTACCGAGAGCATCCGGTACCTCGTCGTGAACGCTAATTCCGCCTACAATATTTTGCTGGGCAGACCGGCGTTAAACCGTCTGAGCGCAGTGTCCTCCACCCGTCACATGAAGATGAAGCTGCCGGACCTCAGTGGCCGGGTGATAGTCATCAGGTCAGACCAGGAGGAGACGAGGAAATGCTATGAAAACAGCCTGAAAACGAAGAGAGGCGTATTCATGGTGTATGAACGTCCGCCGAGTGTGGACGCGACGATGATTGAGCCGACGCCCGCTGGGCTGACGCCTGAAGAGGTCATAGTGGAGAGGGCGATGCCCGAAGCAGATATGCCAATGGAGGGAGGCCCTGACGACGCGGCGCCCGTGGAAGAGGCGGCGCCCATGGAAGAGGCGGCGCCTGTCGAAGATAATAGCAGGGAGCAGCCTGCGGCTAGCGCCGTAGAAAGGGAGATTGGCGGCAAGACTTTCAAGTTAGGAAGTTCGCTAAGCCCAGAAGAGCAGGAGGGGGTGGCAGAAGTGATTTCACGCCACCTGGACGCCTTCGCATGGTCTGCCTCGGATATGCCAGGCATCGACCCCGATTTCCTGTGTCACCACCTCAGCATGGACGCCACGGTCCGCCCCGTGCGTCAGAGAAGGAGAAAGTTCAATGAGGAACGACAACAGGTGGTGAAAGACGAAACGCAGAAGCTGCTGAGCGCTGGCCACATCAGGGAGATTCAGTACCCTGAGTGGCTCGCCAACGTCGTCTTGGTGAAAAAGGCGAACGGAAAGTGGAGGATGTGTGTTGACTTCACGGACCTGAACAAGGCATGCCCAAAGGACTCGTATCCGCTGCCCAGCATCGACGCCTTGGTAGACAGTGCGTCCGGCAGCAAGGTGCTAAGTTTCCTAGACGCCTTTTCAGGGTACAACCAAATCAAGATGCACCCAAGAGACGAGAGCAAGACTGCATTCATGACTGAGACATGCAGTTGCTGCTATAAGGTGATGCCCTTCGGGCTGAAAAATGCGGGCGCCACGTACCAGAGGCTAATGGACAAGGTCCTGGCGCCAATGCTTGGGAGGAATGTGTACGCCTATGTAGACGACATGGTGGTGGCGTCGCAAAATAGGGTGCAGCACATGGCAGACCTGGAGGAGTTGTTCCACACAATATCCAAGTACCGCCTCAAGTTGAATCCCGAGAAGTGTGTTTTCGGGGTAGAGGCCGGTAAGTTCTTGGGTTTTCTGCTCATTGAGAGGGGGATAGAGGCGAACCCCGACAAGTGTGCGGCTATTATCGCCATGCGGAGCCCGACGTCGGTGAAGGAGGTGCAACAGCTGACAGGGCGGATGGCGGCGCTCTCGAGGTTTGTTTCCGCCGGAGGAGAGAAGGGGCACCCGTACTTCCAGTGCCTCAAGAGGAACAGTCGCTTTGCATGGACTGATGAATGCGAAGCGGCTTTCATTAAGCTGAAGGAGTACCTGGCGACGCCACCGGTCCTCTGCAAGCGGGTAGCGGGCGTGCCCCTCCGGTTATATTTTACTGTCACGGAGCGGGCCATCAGTTCCGTGTTGGTCCAAGAGCAGGACCACAGTCAGAAGCCCATCTACTTGGTAAGCAAGGCCTTACAGGGGGCTGAGACGAGGTACCAAGCGCTAGAGAAGGCGGCGCTGGAGGTAGTGTTCTCTGCTAGGAGGCTCCGTCATTACTTCCACAGCTTCACGGTGGTGGTGATGACCAACCTCCCCATACAGAAAGTGTTGCAGAAACCTGATGTAGCAGGAAGAATGGTACGCTGGGCGGTGGAACTGTCAGAATTCGACATCCAGTACGAGCCTAGAGGATCCATCAAAGGGCAGGTGTACGCGGATTTTGTAGCAGAGCTTTCGCCCGGAGGTGAGCAAGAGGTGGAAGCGAGTTCGCAGTGGCTGCTCTCGGTTGATGGCTCTTCAAACCAACAAGGGAGCGGTGCGGGAATAGTCTTGGAGGGACCCGACGGCATACTGATCGAGCAGGCCCTGCACTTTGCTTTCAAGGCGAGCAACAATCAGGCAGAATATGAAGCCCTGATAGCAGGAATGCTCTTGGCCAAGGAGATGGGCGCACAGAACCTCCTGGTGAAGAGCGACTCTCAGTTGATTATGGGGCAGGTGTCGGGTGAGTTCCAGGAAAAGGACCCACAGATGGCGGCGTATCTGAAATACGTCCAGTTGTTGAAGGGGGCGTTCAACGCTCTTGAGCTGATACATGTCCCGAGGGAGCAGAATGCCAGAGCTGACCTACTCGCAAAGCTGGCCAGCTCAGGCAAGGGGGGTAGACAGAGGACAGTGATCCAGGAGACTCTCAAAACTCCGCGTCGATTCGTGGAAGACAACAGGGTGGATGTCCTCCAGATTTATACATCAAGGGGAAGGCCGAGGAGTCATTCCTCTTTGACCCAAGATACGCAGAGGGCGCCCCGCATCAGCATGTTCGCGGGTGTGCCTGAGGAAGAACAGATGCAGGTATGTGTTTTGTCCAAGGGAGACACCTGGATGACGCCCTATAAGCGATACTTGGCAGATGGGGCTCTTCCAGTGGACCCTGAAGAGGGTAAAAAAGTCAAGAGAAATGCCGCAAGATATACTTTGGTGGATGGGGTGCTCTTCAGGCACGGTTTCACCCACCCTATCCTAACATGCGTCAGTGGCGATGAGTGCACCAGGATAATGGCGGAACTACACGAAGGCATCTGCGGGAGCCACGTAGGGGGAAGATCCTTAGCCTCCAAGGTAATACGCGCAGGCTTCTTCTGGCCAACAGTGAAAGAGGACTGCGCACGACACGCCCAGCGGTGTAGGCAATGCCAAAAGCACGCCGACTGGCACAAGGCGCCGCCAGAAGAGTTGCGGTCTATATACAGTCCGTGGCCTTTCCATACATGGGGAATTGACATCCTGGGCCCTTTCCCACTGGCAATCAGGCAGATGAGGTATCTGATCGTCGCCATCGAATACTTCACTAAGTGGATAGAGGCGGAGCCCGTGGCACAGATCACTGCGCATAAGGTACAACATTTCGTGTGGAGAAACATTGTGTGTCGCTTTGGAGTACCTAGGCGCCTGATATCTGACAACGGGACCCAGTTTTCCAGTCAGCAGTTGAGAAATCTGTGTGCTGAAGTAGGAATCAAACAAGTGTTCGCGTCGGTCGAACACCCGCAGACCAATGGACAAGTAGAGTCGGCAAACAGAGTTCTGCTGAGGGGGTTAAAAAGAAGGTTAGAGAAAGCCAAAGGGGTGTGGGCGGAAGAGGTGCCAAGGATTGTATGGGCATATCACACCACGCCCCAATCCTTTACTATGGAGACGCCTTTCAGTTTGGTGTACGTGTCGGACGCGATGATTCCAGTAGAAATACATGAAAGCTCACCACGTTTTCAAAACTTTGTGGTGGAGGAGTCCAATGAAGAGAGGCGGGTAAACCTGGATCTGCTAGAAGAAGCCAGGGAAGAAGCTAGAATAAAAGCTGAAGCGACGAAGAGAAGAGTAGAGCGGCAATATAGCTCTAAGGTAAAGCCGCGACAGTTTCAGGTTGGCGACCTAGTGATGAGGAAAGCCCACCCATACGAGTTGGAGAATAAGTTGTCTCCCAAGTGGACCGGACCCTTCAGAGTTACTGAGGCTAAGGGCAACGGTTCGTACAACCTGGAGACTCTAGATGGAGGCCCCATCCCGCGCAGTTGGAATGCAGCCAACTTAAAATTTTATTTCAGTTGACTTATGTAAGCAGTATGTAACAATTTAGTTGAAGGGGACGCTCTTTTTCCCTCTCGGGGGTTTTTTAATGAGGTCACCCTAATAAAAGGAAAAACCAGTTTGAGAAAAAGAAGTGCCTTGGTTTTCAGCCTTTATCTTTCCTTGTTTGAAGTAATGTGATGTGCCGCCTAGGCCATGGCGTCGCCGAGAAAGAAGGCGTCGCCTAGGTCATGGCGTCGCCCAGAAAGAAGGCACCACCTAGATAAGGGCGTCGCCCTGAGCAGGCGTCGCCCAAGTGAAGACATGCACCGCCGGAAGAACAGGACGAAAGGAAAGCGCGCAGTACATGAAGCATATGCAAAGTGAAGTGGCGTTACAAAAAATCAAGTATGACATTGAAAAGTTGTTGTTACAAGCACTGTTCAATACAATGGGAGCAGTACAAACGGAGCAAACGCTACAAATCATGCAAAAACACGAACAAGCCATTTCTCAGCGCTCATCAGGGTCATCACTGGAGGAAGGCGAAGCCCCTTTTCCAGCTCGCAGCGCTCGAGTAAGTCGTGTCCTCTTTTCTTGGTTTATTTTCGAACCTGCACCAGGGGAAAAGACGTGTTAGAGACACCATGAAGAAAGACAGGCACGGTTAGAAAGTAACTAAGGCCGAGTTTCCTAAGGCAGTGGTTCTTACATATGTACTTCTCAAGAGTCCCAGCGTTGAACTCCAGGCTGATCACCGTAGCAGAGTCAAAACCTCCCGCCTCAGCAAGAATCCGGCAAGCTATTTGATCACTTGGAGCCAGATTCTTGAGGGGTTTGGCTTTGAGGACCTTTTCCTCTCTCACCCAGTACAGCGGAAACCCATCCAGAGCGTCGGGAACAAGATCGGTACGGCAGATCTTGAAGAACCGGCCTTTCCACCCGGTGAACGAGCTTTGAAAGGGTGTGAAGAGAACTCTTCCGGGTACATTGCTGAGAGTTACCCAGAGGTTGTGTCTCTGCCTCTTCACCTCAAAGAAGTGAAGAAAGAGGTCAACCGAGGGTGCACAACCCATAAACCCGAAGAGAATATCGAAGGCTTTGACAAAGGCCCAGCTGTTGGGGTATAACTGGGCCGGAGCAACGTTAATCTCCGTCAGCAGTTCCTTCTCGAACCAGGAGAAGGGTAAGCGCACCCCGATGGTCTTGAACACCACCTGGTAAAAGTAAAAGAAAGGGACCCCTTCGTTGGCCCATTCGTCTCCACATACTGGCTCCCCTAGAGTGCAAAGGAGCACAGCGACGTCGTCGTCATGCCTCCTCGCGAAGGCCCGGTGGTCATAGGAACACGAATCCCCTTTGTGCTCCCTTATGGCCCTGGTAGAGAGTAAGCATGAACACTCGTCAAGAAGTTCACTCGAAGCCCAAGGGTACAAGTCTTTGGGACGGACCCTGGAGGAAGCAGCGTGAGACGACATTCTTTAACAAGATCAGGACTGCCAGAAATGCAAGAGTTGAGCGAGGGGAGCGAAGGCTAGAACAACCCTTCGACAGAGAAGAAAGGGTGCAAGAAGGAAGGGTGCAAGAAGAAAGAACGCAAGTAGGTTATGAAGAGTGAGAAAATGATGAAGATAGTTCAAGAGTTTGAAGAGTCAAATAAAGCGGTTAGAGCGCCAAACGACGCGAATGGATGCACCGCACGATTGATACACGTGGCAGAAGATGAAAGGATGACGCTGGCACCACTGGTTTAAATCAGAAAACGTCGTATCAGCAGAATATCCAGTGGTACGATGCGCTGTCAAAAATGAGTCAAGGGTACAGCAGGAGTCAGAAAATGGAATGACTGAATGCCCCATCAACCATACAAACAGCGCCACGTGGATCAAGTCGAATGACGGAACGTCCCATCAGCTATACAAGAAGCGCCACGTGGATGGCACAGAAAAAACCTTGAGCTCTTCGCTGTCGTCAGGCGTCGACCAAGGCAAGAATCAAAGTCAAAGTCGAAGTAAAGGTAACGCCCGAGGCGTCGCCCGGAAGGACGTGAAGGGCGACGCCAGCGTGAGACGTCACGGGCGTCGCCAACCCAAATACCAACTGGCGTCGCCTCCCCGATACCCACAGGTAGGAAAGACTGTGGAGGGAGACGAAATCAAAGAAGGCAAAGTTAGTCACTGGCGTCGCCTCCCCGATACCCACAGGTAGGAAAGACTGTGGAGGGAGATAAGACCGCCAAACGCCAGCGAATCGCTGGCAGGGCGTTCCCCGATACCTATGGGAAGGAAAGACCATAGAGGGAACGAACCCCCCCCCCCCAAAGCACTCGACGTTTTAGACACCCGGGGACGATACGGCACTGCTGTAGCAGGCCTCTCCTTAGGCGAGGGCGCCGGGGGCTAAGAATCAGGAAGAGAACCGTTTCGGTGTTAGAAACACCTCGTGGACGGTACGGCGTCACTAGGTGAGCCTCTCCACGGGCGTGAGGGTTGGCACGCGACCTTTCTCGATCATACAAAGCCGCCCAACGAAGTGAAAGAAATGGGCAGAACACAGATAAGATAATCGAAGCGCGCGAAGGTAAAAGATGAGAATGAGATCGCACAAGCAGAATCGTATATGGCAAAGACGTAAAGGCAATCATGCGAACGCCCCAAATCAGTAACAAGAGTACGGGTAGTTCACAGAATTACAAGTTTTAACAGATAAAATCAAAAACGAAGGTAAAGTATAAAGCAGTTAAGCATGAAGCTGAAGGTGGCGGGTGAGAGACGGCGGTTCAGTCTTCCAAGTCCATGGGCACGACCTTCCCGCCGACGACATGGTGAGTGGGGTCGCAGTTCGAAATATTGATGCCCGCGTTCTCGCAGGACGCCTGGGCCAGAGCCTCTTGGAAACCCTCCTCAAACGCCCCCGCCATCTCCCCCGTCAGTTCTTGGACCTCCCCCTCTAGTTCGGTAATCCTGGAATCCTTGGATGTCAATTGTTTCTCCAGAAATTCCTTCTCCACCCGGAGCTTATTAGCCTCGGCTTGTAGAAGGCTCAAAGCTTCAGCCTTAGCAGTCAAGGCGTTTTCTTTTTCACCCAGCTTCTGCCCCCAAGCAGCATCCAACTCATCAAGTTTTTTCCGCTGCACCTCGGATGTGAGAGCCGCCTCCTGGAGGCCAATGTTTTGGATTTGATAGGAGGTGAGCTGGGCCAGTTGAGCGGCATGCGCCTGCTCCAGTTCTCGCGCGTACGCCTCAGCTCCCTCCCTGCCCTCCTGGGCCAGTCTTAGCAGAGATTGGGAAGCTTCCTCCTTGAGTCCCCAATTCTGCTTCTCCTCCTTCAACGCCACCACCTCTTGCCTCAGCTTGCGAAGAACCTCCCTCCCTTTGATGGCATTTCGAGCCTGAGTGCGCCATTTGATTGCCACCGCCAGGAAGGCCCCCATATAGTAAGGCATACCTCCCCCTTTTTGAGGATCAGTCGGCGTCATCCCTTCGGTGAAGCCCTGCGTCAACTCCCTATGAATGGAGCAAGGAATCCGGGGTTTGCGCGAAGTCGAGCCAGGGACTGATACAGGAGGGGCGGAGCCCGACGCTTCAGCTACGTCACGATGCGGCAACGGCGAAGGTGGGGGAACCAAGTCAATCCTTTCCTCTCGCTCCTCGTGGGCTGGCGGAGGAGGCGGTGAGGTGGCACTGGGAGGATCGTCCCTGAGAGAGTTCCCATCGTCGGGGGGCGCGGCGGGTGAAGCAGTGAAACCCGTAGCCCTCCTCTTATGAGGAACCAGAGCAGAACCCGAGCCTTCGCTGTCGGAGTCTACTATCAACACCCTTTTTCCTTTGTTAGGACGCGCTAAGGCAGGGGTTGACGCCATGGCTAACGGAACCGCAGCGATGGGAGAAGGAGAGGCAGGTGGTGATGGGATCGGCAGGGAAGCAACGGTGGGCACGTCGGAGGCTACGACGTCCCCGCCTTCCTTGGTAGATTTTGCCTTTTTCAAAAATTTGGCAAGAGCCAGTCGTCTCGAGGAAGTCATCACTGAACCTGCAACAGCAAAAAATAGTAGGGTAAAGTTTGGTTTAGAGGAAGCAGAGGGAAAATTCTATGGCCAAACACACGCAGATAACCACAACAACTAATGTATCATAGAGAATCAAGGGCAGATACCGAAGTAGGTAGAAAGCCCATGGGCGTTGAATTCGTTCGCGATGAGTTTGGCGGTATCGAAGACTATCCCCAGTCCCGCCAAGGCTCTGCACACATCCCGGTCGGAGGGGGTAAGCTCATCCAAAGCCAAGGCCTTCATGGTTATGGGCTTATCCGTCCAGTATAGGGGAAAGCCCTCTAGGATGGTAGGATCGCGCTTGGTCGCACGTACCTTGAAGAATTTCCCCTTCCATCCTTTGAATGAATTTTGGAATAGCGTAAGAATGATGCGCCCGGCGATGCCAGAAAAGCTCATCCATAGGCTCTTCCCCTGTTTCTTTACCTCGAAGAAGTGAAGAAAAACGTCTACAAAAGAGGGAACACCTAGATAGCCGTAGAGAATTTGGAACCCCCTCACAAAAGCCCAACTGTTGGGGTGGAGCTGGGCGGGAGCAGTGTTTATCTCTGTCAGTAGCTCTTTTTCAAAAGAAGTGATGGGCAGACGCAGGCCCACCCTCTTGAGCACGATTTGATAGAGGAAGAAGAAGGGGCATCCCCCAGTATCCCGTGAGTCCGCACAAACGGGCATCCCAGGTCGCACCCGGCTTACCAGGACTTGGGAGTCGTGATTTTGGTGGAAAGCATTGAAATTATATAGCGCAGGGTCCCCCCTGTGAGCCTCCACGTCCTCAACAGAGTTCAGGAGGGAACATTCGTCCAGAAGTTCGTCGGGAGCCCAGTCGTATTCGCCCCTATAATAAGACTTAGGGAGCGGGGGAGGCGCGGTGGTCTTAGTTTTCGCCATCAATGCCAATGCTGAAGATCAAAACAGAAAGAAAGGGTTCAGAGAAAAGGGGTTGGGGAGAAGAAAAGGGAAAAATGGAAGAACCCTAGGAAAACCCTACCCACATGACAGAAAAGAGGAACGAGAGGAACGAAGAAGCACACAAACGATATCCAAAGAAATGCAGTAATATGGACAGTCCCAAGCAGTTCATACAGTGAAGAGAATCATCAAGGAGGGGGAAAACCATACCTTTGGGGCTGAAGGGTGTGGAGAGCGGAAGCACGAATGAGCAGGGGTCGCGAGAGAAGGGATTCAGAGAAGATGAACAGTGAGAAGGGATTCAGAGAAAGTGGATGTAACAGTAGTGGCAAGCGCGGGGTTTGGGTAACTTAAACGTTACGAGAAGGGCGAGGGACATCAAATGATAACCGTGTGATGATGCCACGTGTTGCAAGATGAAGCGCTCAAGGGGAGCGCAAGAGGTTCTTAAAAAGGACCGCACGATAAGCCACGCGGCACGCGATTAAGCGCAACTTTAAAGGACATTATTTTTCCCATTTCAGGGATGTCCAATCAGCCATTAAGAATACCTCTGTGGTTCAGAAAGTGTCACGTCAATAATTCGAAAAATTGCTGAGTCAGCAGAGAATGACACGTCATCAGGAGGGCACGTGGACGGCGTAGGCGAGGCTTTAGTCTTTGCGCTGAAGACAAGTCTTCGGCTTAAGACTGGGGGGCTTGTGTACCGTCCCGTATCCGGGCGTTGACTAAGTCAAAGTCAAAGTCAACGGCTGGGGAGTCAAAGTCAAGGCAAGGCGTCGCCTAGTGAAGGCGTCGCCCCACCAGGGCGTCGCCAGTTCAAACAGCCAAGCAGAAGCGTCGCCAAGGCAAGGCGTCGCCCAACTAGGGCGTCGCCAGGTCAAACAGTGTAAAAACAAGGCAATCACAGTGTGGTTCCCCGATACCCATGGGTAGGAAAGACCATGGAGGGAGCGACACCTTGGGAAGGCCTCAGGTCCCGATAGCCCGGGGCAGTGATAAAAAGAAGGAAAAGGTGGCTTCAAGGCCATAGTGAAAGCATCAGTATAGGGCAGCCTGACTCGTGAGGTACCCGTGCCGCCCAAGAGACGCCCTCGGGACAGATACGATCCAAGAGGAAGGTCACGCCCAGGGCAACCGGGTGCAGGATACGAGAGGAAGGCAGATACGCTCTCAAAGTAAGTGACTAGATACTTGGGTGCATGAGTTGGCACCCAAAAAGTCACCCCTAGCGCAGTAGCACTCCCAAGCAGGAGGACTCACACGTAGAGACGTCCCCAGATGGGCAGAAACGCCCCCAGATGGGGTCATGGCGTCGTGAGGCCCTCCACGTGTACGACAGCCATGCCAGAATAGAAACACCCTTCAGTCAGGTGCCAGGTAATTAAAAGTCATTCAATATAGTTTCCCTTTCGAGCATTCAGGTACTATAATGGCTCCCGAGCGTTTCAACGTCTTAAATGCGCTACGCTTTCTAATTAAGCGCTTTAATGAGTGCGTTACGTTTGTAATTAAAAGCGCTTTAAGGCGCTTTAAATGCTTGGGTAGTTTACATAGCGCGGAGAATGTTGGAAAAAGGGTTGGAACTTTTGGCAAATTTACCAGAGAACTCTCTAGTTGCTTGCTCGTGCTTCAAGGTTACGTACAGGTGACTGGGGAAATATTTTTGCCTGAAAGAGACAACACACACACATATACACAGTTATTTCTTACCACCTTCAGAGTGCCATACGCGGTGCTCAGAGACGGAGGTGATTAGTTTTGGTGTTTCTTGCTGGCTGACTTGAGCGTCGGAGTGCAAACGGTCGCTAGGGCGCCTCTTTGTCCTCTTTTTTGCAGGAATTCACAGGCAATCAGTGGGAAGGAGTCCCTAGCTGACGGTTGAGGTCGCGCACGAAGACGTCCCGGTCAACCGGGCGGAACACGTCCCGTATCCGGGCGTTGACTAAGTCAAGGTCAAAGTCAACTCCAGGAGTCAAAAGTCAACACAAGGCGTCGCCGAGGCAAAGAGACGCCAAGTGCCAGCATCGTCAAGGAGAGGCGTCGCCAAGGCAAGGCGTTGCCTAGGTGAAGGCGTCGCCCAACTAGGGCGTCGCCAGATCAAACATTACCAAAGCAAGGCAATCACAGTGTGGTTCCCCGACACCCATGGGTAGGAAAGATCATGGAGGGAGCGACGCCGTGGGAAGGCCTTAGGTCCCGATAACCCAGGGCAGTGATAAAGAGAAGGAAAAGGTGGCTTCAAGGCCATAGTGATAGCACCAGTGTAGGGCAGCCTGACTCGCGAAGTACCCTGCCGCCCAGAGACGCCTTTGGGACAGATACGACTCAAGAGGAAGGTCACGCCCAGGGTAGCCGGGTGTAGGGTACGAGAGGGAGGCAAATACGCTCTCGAAGTAAGTGACTAGATGATTGGGGGCATGAGTTGGCACCCAAAAAGTCACCCCTTGCGCAGTAGCACTCCCAGGCAGGAGGACTCACACGTAGAAACGTCCCCAGCTGGGCAGAAACGCCCCAGATGGGGTCATGGTGTCGTAAGGTCCTCCACGTGTACGACAGCAAGGTCAGAATAGAAACACCCTTTAGTCAGGTGCCAGGTAATTAAGTCATTCAATACAGTTTCCGTTTCGGGCGTTCAGGTACTATAATGGCTCCCAAGCGTTTCAACGTCTTAAATGCGCTACGTTTTGTAATTAAACGCTTTAATGAGCACGTTACGTTTGTAATTAAAAGCGCTTTAAGGCGCTTTAAATGCTTGGGTAGTTTAAATAGTGCGGAGAATGTTGGGAACGAGGTTTGAACTTTGGCAAATTTTCCAAAGATACTCTAGTTGCTTGCTCGAGCCTTGAGGTTACGCACAAGGGACTAGGGAGAGACGGTTTGCCAGAACGAGAATATACACACAATACACAGTTCTTTTTACCACCTTCAGAGTGCCATACTCGGTGCTCGGATACGGAGGTGCCCAGTTTTGGGGTTTCTTGCTGGCTGACTTGAGCGTCGGAGTGCAATCGGCCGCTAGGGCGCCCTTTTGTCCTCTTTTTGCAGGAATCCACAGGTAACCCGTGGGAAGGAGTCCCTAGCTGACGGTTGAGGTCGCGCACGAAGACGTCCCGGTCAACCGGACGGAACATTTGGCGCCCACCGTGGGGCCGATATAAAACATCAGTCCCATCACAAGTTCGAGAAAATCTACCAAGTTACAGTAACGTTTGAGGAGGTTGGAGTGACAATGGCCCCCACCAGACGAGGCACAGCACGCGCAGCCCCAGCAGAACTATCCATGCAACAGGTCCTGGAGATAATGAGGGGGCTGCAGCAGGATATGGCTACGTCGAAGCTGGAACAGGAACGCATGCATGCGGATCTAGACGCCTCGCATGAGAGGAACGAAGAGCTCCACCGTGTAAATGAGGAGTTGCGCCAGGGCCTGAGAAATAATCGGGGGCAACATGGACATGACGAGATGGGGAACCATTCCCCACCAAGGGAGTTTTCCACTCCCTTCTCGCAGGAGATTCTAGATGCAGTGATCCCGAACACATTCGCGGGGCCCAAGGTGATCTTCACCGGGATGGAGGACCCAGAGACGCACCTTGCTGCATTTCACACACAGATGGTCCTGGTAGGCGGTTCTGACGCTGCCAAGTGCAAGCTCTTTATGAGCACCGTGACTGGGATGGCTATGGACTGGTTCATCAGCCTCCCGGACGGTCATATCACATCTTTCCGCCAATTGTCACGATTGTTCAGGGAACAATACTTGGCAAACAAAGCCCCGCCGCCGGTCTCCTACGATTTGTTCGATGTGAAGCAGTATCAAGGGGAGACCCTGAAGGAATACATTAATCGCTTCGGGGCCCAGGTTGTGAAGGTTGGCACGACAGAGGAGCCTATTATCGTGTACGCGTTGGTGAAAGGCGTATGCCCCGGTCCGTTTGGAGAGTCTATCATTCGCAACCGCCCCAGGACTTTCGCTGAGTTACGGCGTCGGGCGGTAGAACATATTGCTTCTGAAGGGGAGGTGTGCGTGAAGCGCACCAGCGTCGTGCCCTCACGCCCGAGAGGACCGGCGCGAGCTCAGCCCGTCAGGGTCAATGAGACCAGGCTGAGGCGACCGGCGAAGACTGACAAGGTGTTAGGGCCTCGCAAAGACTCTTGGTGCGAGTTCCACGAGGCTTTCGGGCACCACATTGATAACTGCCTGTCGTTGGGTTACCAGCTAGATGAGCTGGTGAGAACTGGATTTTTGAAGGATTATGTCGCGGAGCCCACAACGACCGCCACCTTGTCGCCGCCGGCGGAAGAACCAGCACACGAGACGCCGGTTCTCGGCGAGGTTCATACCATAGCTGGAGGTTTTTCCGGCGGTGGTCCCTCAGCCTCCCAGCGGAAGAAATACGCGAGGGGGTTAACTCAATCGAAGAAAGACTCTCGGGTGAGCCGTGGGAGTCGGACCTCGTATTCACAAGAGGGGACCTCCGAGACGTGGTGCCGCACGACAACGACCCCGTTGTCATTTCGGTAGTCACAGCGGGAAGAAAGGTGCATCGAGTTCTTGTTGACCAGGGAAGCTCGGCGGACGTCATGTTCTTGTCGACATTTAATAAGTTACGGTTGTCCCCCGACCTGTTGAGGCCCTACACGGGGTGCCTGTATGGGTTTGCGGATAACCAGGTGGAAGTCTGAGGTTACCTGGAGTTGAGGACTACGTTCACGGATGGAGAGGCCTCGCGTACCGAACACATCCGGTACCTGGTCGTGAACGCCAACTCCGCCTACAATATTTTGCTGGGCAGGCTGGCGTTAAACCGTTTGAACGCGGTGTCATCCACACGCCACATGAAGATGAAGATGCCGGACCTCAGTGGTAAGGTGATAGTCATCAGGTCAGACCAGGAGGAGGCGAGGAAATGCTATGAGAACAGCCTGAAAACAAAGAGAGGCGTTTTCATGGTATATGAACGTCCGCCAAGCGCGGACACGACGATGATTGAGGCGACGCCCGCGGGGTCGACGCCTATTAAGGCCATACCGGCGAGGGCGACGCCCGAAGCAGACGCACCCATGGAGGAAGGTCCTAGCGACGTGGCGCCCGTGCAAGAGGCGGCGCCCGTCGAGGATGATAGCAGAGAACAGCCAGCAACCAACGCCGTAGAAAGGGAGATTGGCGGCAAGACATTCAAGTTAGGGAGTTTGCTGAGCCCGGAAGAACAGGAAGGGGTGGCAGAAGTGATTTCGCGCCACCTGGATGCCTTCGCATGGTCCGCCTCGGATATGCCCGGTATCGACCCTGATTTCCTGTGTCACCACCTCAGCATGGATGCCACGGTCCGCCCCGTGCGCCAGAGAAGGAGAAAGTTCAATGAGGAGAGACAGCAGGTGGTGAAGGACGAAACGCAAAAGCTGTTGAAGGCTGGCCATATCAGGGAGATTCAATACCCTGAGTGGCTTGCCAATGTCGTCTTGGTGAAAAAGGCGAATGGAAAGTGGAGGATGTGCGTGGACTTCACAGACTTGAATAAGGCGTGCCCAAAGGACTCGTACCCGCTGCCCAGCATCGACGCCTTGGTGGACAGTGCGTCCGGCAGCAAGGTGCTGAGTTTCCTAGACGCCTTCTCCGGATACAACCAGATCAAGATGCACCCGAGAGATGAGAACAAAACTGCATTCATGACTGAGACCTGTAGTTACTGCTATAAGGTGATGCCTTTTGGGCTGAAAAACGCGGGCGCCACGTACCAAAGGTTAATGGACAAGGTCCTGGCGCCGATGCTCGGGAGGAATGTGTACGCCTATGTAGACGACATGGTGGTGGCGTCGTAGGATAGGGCGCAGCACATGGCGGATCTGGAGGAGTTGTTCGTCACGATATCCAAGTACCGCCTCAAGTTAAACCCTGAGAAGTGTGTTTTCGGGGTAGGGGCCGGTAAGTTCTTGGGTTTTATGCTCACAGATAGGGGGATAGAGGCGAACCCCGACAAATGCACGACGATTATCGCCATGCGAAGCCCGGCGTCGGTAAAGGAAGTGCAACAGCTGACAGGGCGGATGGCGGCGCTCTCAAGGTTTGTTTCCGCCGGGGGAGAGAAGGGGCATCCATATTTCCAGTGCCTCAAGAGAAACAGTCGCTTTGCATGGACTGACGAATGCGAAGTGGCTTTCATTAAGTTAAAAGAGTACCTGGCAACGCCACCGGTCCTCTGCAAACCGGTAACAGGCGTGCCCCTCCGGTTATATTTTACGGTAACGGAACGAGCTATCAGCTCAGTGCTGGTCCAGGAACAGGACCAGATTCAAAAACCCATCTATTTTGTAAGTAAGGCCTTACAAGGCGCAGAAACCAGATACCAGGCGTTGGAGAAGGCAGCGCTGGCGGTGGTATTTTCAGCCAGGAGGCTCCGTCATTACTTCTACAGCTTTACGGTGGTAGTGATGACAAACCTCCCCATACAGAAGGTGCTGCAGAAGCCTGACGTGGCTGGGAGAATGGTACGCTGGGCGGTGGAACTGTCAGAATTCGACATCCAGTATGAGCCTAGAGGATCCATCAAAGGGCAGGTATACGCGGATTTTATAGCGGAACTTTTGCCCAGAGGAGAGCAAGAGGTGGAGGTGGGCTCGCAGTGGTTGCTCTCGGTTTATGGCTCTTCCAACCAGCAAGGGAGTGGTGCGGGAATAGTCTTGGAGGGACCCAACGGCGTGCTGATTGAGCAGGCCCTGCGCTTCGCCTTCAGGGCAAGTAACAATCAGGCAGAATATGAAGCCCTGATAGCAGGAATGCTCCTGGCCAAGGAGATGGGCGCGCAGAACCTCTTGGTGAAAAGCGATTCCCAGCTGATTACGGGGCAGGTGTCGGGTGAGTTCCAGGCGAAGGACCCACAGATGGCGGCATATCTGAAATAGTTGTTGAAGGGGGCATTCAACGCTTTTGAGCTGATACATGTCCCAAGGGAGCAGAATGCCAGAGCTGACCTGCTTGCAAAGCTAGCCAGCTCAGGCAAGGGGGGTAGACAGAGGACAGTGATCCAGGAGACTCTCAAAGCTCCGCGTAGATTTGTGGAAGACAACAGGGTGGACGTCCTCCAGATTTATACAACAAGGGGAAGGCCGAGGAGTCATTACTCTTTGACCCAAGATACGCAGAGGGTGCCCCGCATCAGCACGTACGCGGATGTGCCCGAGGGAGAGCAAATGCAGGTATGTGTTTTAACCGAGGGAGACACCTGGATGACGCCCTACAAGCGATACTTGGCGGATGGGGCTCTCCCAGTGGAGCCTGAAGAGGGCAAGAAGGTTAAAAGAAATGCCGCAAGATATACTTTGGTGGATGGGGTGCTGTTCAGGCACGGTTTCACTCACCCTATCCTAACATGCGTAAGTGGCGACGAGTGCACCAGGATAATGGCGGAGCTACACGAAGGCATCTGCGGGAGCCACGTAGGGGGAAGGTCGCTAGCCTCCAAGGTGATACGCGCAGGTTTCTTCTGGCCAATAGTAAAAGAGGACTGCGCACGACACGCTCAGCGTTGCAGGCAATGCCAAAAGCACGCCGACTGGCACAAGGCGCCGCCAGAAGAGTTGCGATCCATATACAGCCCGTGGCCTTTCCATACATGGGGAATCGACATCCTGGGCCCGTTTCCACTGGCCATCAGGCAGATGAAGTATTTGATCGTCGCCATCGAATACTTCACCAAATGGATAGAGGCAGAGCCTGTAGCACAGATCACTGCGCACAAGGTACAACATTTTGTGTGGAAGAACATTGTGTGCCGTTTTGGCGTACCTAGGCGGCTGATATCTGACAACGGAACCCAGTTCGCCAGTCAACAGTTGAGAAACCTATGTGCTGAGGTAGGCATCAAGCAGGTGTTTGCATCAGTTGAACACCCCCAGACTAATGGGCAGGTAGAGTCAGCAAACAGAGTTTTGCTGAGAGGGCTAAAGAAAAGGCTGGAAAAGGCCAAAGGAGCATGGGCGGAGGAGGTGCCAAGGATCGTGTGGGCATACCACACCACGCCCCAATCTTCCACCATGGAGACGCCTTTTAGCTTGGTGTATGGGTCGGACGCGATGATCCCAGTTGAGATTCACGAAAGCTCACCATGTTTCCAAAACTTCGTGGCGGAAGAATCCAACGAAGAAAGGCGGGTGAACCTGGACCTACTGGACGAAGCCAGGGAGGAAGCCAGAATAAAAGCCGAAGCAGTGAAGAGAAGAGTAGAGCGACAATACAGCTCTAAGGTAAAGCTGCGGCAGTTCCACATTGGCGACCTAGTTATGAGGAAGGCTCATCCATACGAGCTGGAGAATAAGCTGTCTCCCAAGTGGACTGGACCCTTCAGAATTACCGAGGCTAAGGGCAACGGGTCGTACAGCCTAGAGACCTTGGAGGGGGGTCCCATCCCACGCAGCTGGAATGCAGCCAACTTAAAATTTTATTTTAGTTGATTTATGTAAGCAGCCATGTAACAATTTAGTTGAAGGGGATGTAAGCAGCCATGTAACAATTTAGTTGAAGGGGACACTCTTTTTCCCTCTCGGGGGTTTTTTAATGAGGTCACCCAAATAAAAGGGAAAACCAGTTTGAGAAAAAGAAGTGCCTTGGTTTTTAGCCTTTATCTTTCTCCGTTTGAAGTAATGTGTGGCGTCGCCAAAAAAGAAGACGTCGCCTAGGTGAAGGCGTCACTTAGGTGAAGGCGTCGCTTAGGTGAAGGCGTCGCCAAGGGAAAAGGCGTTGCCTAGGTGAAGGCGTCGCCAAGAAAGAAAGCGTCACCAAGAAAGAAGGCGTCGCCAAGAAAGAAGGTGTCGCCTGAAGACAGGCGTCGTTGGGGAACATGACGAAGGAAAAGCGCGCAATATACGAAACGTATGCAAAGTAAAGTGGCATTGCAAAAAATCAAGTATGATATAGAAAAGTTGATGTTACAAGCAATGTTCGATACAATGGGAGTAGCGCAAATGGGGCAAATATTACAACTCATGCAAATCACAAAAGAGCCACTTTTCAGTGGCCATCGGAGTCAGCACTGGAGGAAGACGAAGCCCTGATCCCAGCCCGCAGAGCTCGAGTAAGTCGTGTCCTCCTCTCTTTGTTTATTTTCGAACCTGCACCAAGGGAGATAAATGTGTCAGAGACACCATGAAGCAAGACAGGCACGGTTAGAAAGCAATAAAGGCCGAAGTTTCTAGGGCAGTGACTCTTACATATGTACTTTTCGAGAGTTCCAGCGTTGAACTCCAAGTTGATCAAAGTGGCAGAGTCAAAACCTCCCGCCTCAGCAAGAATCCGGCAAGCTATTTGATCACTTGGAGCCAGCTTCTTGAAGGGTTTGGTTTTGAGGGCCCTCGCCTCTCTCACCCAGTACAGCGGAAACCCATCCAGAGCGTCGGGAACAAGGTCAGTGCAACAGATCTTGAAGAACCGGCCTTTCCACCCGGTGAACGAGTTTTGGAAGGGTGTGAGGAGAACTCTCCCGGGAACGTTACTGAGAGTTACCCAGAGGTTGTGCCTCTGCCTCTTCACCTCAAAGAAGTGAAGAAAGAGATCAACCGAGGGCGCACAACCCAGGAACCCGAAGAGGATGTCGAAGGCTTTGACGACGGCCCAGCTGTTGGGGTATAACTGCACCGGAGCGACATTGATCTCTGTCAGCAGTTCCTTCTCGAACCAGGAGAAGGGTAGGCGCACTCCGATGGTCTTGAAAACCACCTGGTAAAGGTAAAAGAAGGGGACCCCTTCGTTGGCCCGTTCGTCTCCACATACTGGCTCCCCTAGAGTGCAAGGGAGCACAGCAATGTCGTCGTCATGCCTCCTCGCGAAGGCCCGGTGATCATAGGAGCATGAATCCCCTTTGTGTTCCCTTATGGCCTTGGTAGCAAGTAAGCATGAACATTCGTCAAGAAGTTCGCTCGAAGCCCAAGGGTATAGGTCCTTGGGACTGACCCTGGGGGAGGCAGCATGAGAGGACATTCTTTAACAAGATCTGGGATTGTCAAAGGCGTATGGCCCGCCGGAAATGCAAGAGTCGAGCGAAGGGAGCAAATGTTGGAAGAACCCTTCGTGAGAGAAGAAAGGGTGCAAGAAGAGAGAGTGTAAGTAGGTTACGAAGAATGCAGAAATGATGAGAACGGTTTCAGAGTTTGAAGAGTTACATAAAGCGGTTAGAGCGCCAAACGACGCAAGTAGAAGTATTGCAGTTAGAGCATTAAACAACGCGAATGGATGCACCGCACGATCGAGCCACGTGGCAGAAGATGAAAGGATGGCCCTGGCACCGCTGGTTAAACTCAGAGAACGTCGTATCAACAGAATATCCAGTGGTACGATGCGCCGTCGAAAGTGGGTCAGGGGCACAGTAGGAGTCAGGACTCAGTGGAATGACTGAATGTCCCATCAGCCATACAAGAAGCGCCACGTGGATGGCACGGGCAAAACCTTGAGCTCTTCGCTGTCATCAAGCGTCGACCAAGGCAAAGATCAAAGTCAATGTCAAGGTAAAGATAACGCCCGAGGCGTCGCCCGGAAGGACGCAAAGGGCGACGCCAGCGTGATGTCACGGGCGTCGCCAACCCAAATATCAGCAGGGTCGCCTCCCCGATACCCACAGGTAGGAAAGACTGTGGAGGGAGATAAGACCGCCAAACGCCAGCAAATCGCTGGCAGGGTGTTCCCCGATACCTATGGGAAGGAAAGACCATGGAGGGAACGACCCCCCCCCCCAAGAGCACTTGGCGTTTTAGACACTGGGGGACGATACAGCGCTGCTGTAGCAGGCTTCTCCTTAGGCGTGGGCGCCGGGCGTTAAGGATCAAGGAAGGGACCGTTTCGGTGTTAGAGACACCCCGTGGGCGATACGGCTTCACTAGGTGAGCCTCTCCATGGGCGTGGGCATTGGCACGTGACCTTTCCCGGGCATACAAGGCCGCCCAACGAAGTGAAAGAAACGGGTAAAATACAAACAAAACAACCGAAGCACGCGAAGGCAAAGAATGAGAGTAAGATCGCACAGGCAGAATTCTATATCGCGAAGGCACGAAAGTAATCATACAAAAACCCAGAGTTGTAACAAGCGTGCAGACAGATCAAAGAATTACAAGTTGATCCTGCCTGTTGACCAGAACGCTGGAAACTGCCTTGTCAAAGGATCGACGTGTGCACCGCTTCAAACCTCCGTTCCTCTTCGAGATCCACCTCAAGAACCTGCAAAGAAACAGAGCGGCGCCGCTGCGGCCGATCGCACTCCAACGCCCAAGTCAGTGACCGAATCACCAAATACTAAGAGAACAAGAACCGTGCAAATCCTCTCTCACAGTAAGCTCTATGACTCGCAAGCGTAAAGAATCTATTCTGAACGTGCGTACCTCAGAAAGTTCGTTGAGAACTCTTATATACCTGGTTACTTTCTCTCTCCTGGCAGTTACAGACTTGGACACGTGGCTCGCATCCAACTGTACACGTGCCATCATCTGGAGCCTCCTTGACTTGGGCGCTGCTCCTGACTCTCTCTTTGGCTAAGTTATTTATGCATGGTGCTGCCCAGTACATAGCTAACTTGGGAGTGCGATCTCTACTGGAACTGGCGAGTTAGGGTGCCTTCATACACCTTCCCTGTGGTCTCGTCGGCCGCCTTCATAATCTGCACCACCTTCATCTCTGGCGTTGTGCTTGCTCTGGCGATCTCCAATCACTAGGTCGCCTGAGTCTACATCTGGCGACTTCATCTTTAACCCGGTGATCGCCGATTCTGGTATGCTGGAGATCGGAACACGCCAACTTAATAACTGGCGACTTCACGAGCCCCTCGACTTCCTTCCCTTCTGCCAACCTGGGGCCTTGTCAACACGCCTATACTGTAGCTTGATGCCACGTAATCACTTCCGACTACCAGGGCGGTACACAAGTTTAACACAGAGAGTCGAAAACGAAGGTAAAGTGTAAAAGGAGTAAAAGCTTGAAAGGTGAAGGTGGCGGGTGAGAGACAGCGACTCAGTCATCCAAGTCCATAGGGACGACCTTCCCGTCGACGACATGGTGTGTGGGGTCGCAGTTTGAAATATCGATGCCAGGGTTCTCGCAGGACGCCTGAGTCAGAGCCTCTTGGAAGCCCTCTTCAAACGCGCCCGCCATCTCCCCAGTCAATTCTTGGACCTCCCCCTCTAGTTCCGCAACCCTAGAGTTCTTGGATATCAATTGTTTCTCCAGAAATTCCATCTCCACGCGGAGCTTGTTAGCCTCGGCTTGGAGAAGGCTCAAGGCTTCAACCTTCGCAGCCAAGGCGTCCTCTCTCTCTCCTAACCTCTGCCTCCAAGCAGCATCCAGCTCTTCAAGTTTTCTTCGCTGCACTTCGGAGGCAAGAACCGCCTCTTGGAGGCCAATGTTTTGGATTTGGTAGGAGGTGAGCTGGGCTAGTTGATCGGCATGCGCTTGTTCCAGTTCTCGCGCGTACACCTCAGCCCCCTCCCTACCCTCGTGGGCCAGTTTTAGCAAAGATTGGGAAGCTTCCTCCTTGAGCCCCCAGTTTTGTTTCTCCTCCTTCAACGCCCCCACCTCTTGTCTCAGCTTGCGGAGAGCCTCCCTCCCTTTGATAGCGTTTCGAGTCTGGGTGCGCCACTTGAGTGCCACCGCCAGAAATGCCCCCATATAATAAGGCATGCCTCCCCCCTTTTGATGATCAGTTGGCGACATTCCTTCGGTGAAACCCTGCGTCAACTCCCTATGGACGGGGCGAGGAATTCGGGGTTTGCGGGAAGTCGAAGCAGGGACTGGTGCAGGAGGGGCGGAGCCTGAGGCCTCAGCTGCGTCACGATGCAACGACGAGAGCGCGGGAATCGAGTCAATCCTTTCTTCTCGTTCCTCGTGGGCTGGTGGAGGTGGAGGTGATGTAGCACTTGGAGGATCGTCCCTGAGAGCTCCCACCACCGGGAAACGCGGCTGGCGAGGCAGGAAGGCCTGTAGCCCTCCTCTTATGGGAAACCAGGGCAGGGCCCGAGTCTCCGCTATCAGAGTCTATCACCAACACCCTTTTTCCTTTGTTGGGGCGTGCTGGGGCAGGGGTCGACGCCATGGCTAATGGAACCGCGGCAATGGGAGGAGGAGAAGCAGATGGTGGAGGAGTCGGCAGGGAAGCGACGGTGGGCACGTCAGGGGCAGCGGCGTCCCCGCCCTCTTTGGCAGATTTTGCCTTCTTAAAAAATTTGGCAAGAGCAAGCCGCCTCGAAGAAGTCATCACTGAACCTGCAGCAGCGAAGAATAGTAGAGCACAGATTAATTCAGATAAAGCAGAAGGGGAGTGTTATAACCAGACACGCGCAGATAATCACAAGGGTTCAAGCAAGCAAGTGAATCCGTATAACCACAACAGCTAAGGCAGTGTAAATGATCAAGGGTAGATACCAAAGTAGGTAGAGAGCCCATGGGCGTTGAATTCGTTCGCGATGAGTTTGGCGGTATCGAAGACTACCCCCAACCCCGCCAAGGCTTTGCACACATCCCGATCGGCTGGGGCGAGCTCATCCAAAGCCAGGGCCTTCATGGTTATGGGCTTATCCGTCCAGTATAGGGGAAAGCCCTCTAGGACGGTAGGATCGTGCTTGGTCGCACGTACTTTGAAGAACTTCCCTTTCCATCCTTTGAACGAATTTTGGAAGAGCGTAAGGATGATGCGCCCAGAGATACCAGAAAAGCTCATCCATAGGCTCTTCCCCTGTTTCTTCACCTCGAAAAAATGAAGAAAAACGTCCACGGAAGAGGGGACACCCAGATATCCGCAGAGAATCTGAAACCCCCTTACGAAAGCCCAGCTGTTGGGGTGGAGCTGGGCTGGGGCGGTGTTTATCTCTGTAAGCAGTTCCTTCTCGAAGGAAGTAAGAGGCAGACGCAGGCCCACTCTCTTAAGTACCATTTGATAAAGGAAGAAGAAGGGGCTTCCCCCAGTGTCTCTTGAGTCCACACAAACGGGTATCCCAGGTCTCACCCGGCAATACCAGGACGTGGGAGTCGTGATTTTTATGGAAGGCGTTGAAATTGTAAAGCGCAGGGTCCCCCCTGTGGGCCTCCACGTCCTCAACAAAGTTTAGGGTGGAGCATTCGTCGAGGTGATCGTCAGGGGCCCAGTCATACTCACCTTTATAGTAAGACTTAGGGAGCGGGGGAGGTGCGGCGGTCTTAGTTTTCGCCATTGATGCAAGAGCTGAAGAATAAAAGAGAAAAGAAAGGGTTCAGAGAAAAAGGGTTGGGAGAAGAAAAAGGGAAAGAATGGGGGAATCCTAGGAGAACCCTACCCACACGAGAGAAAAGAGGAATGAGAGGAACGGAGAAGCATACAAACGATATCCAAAGAAATGCAGCAACATGGACAGTCCCAGGCAGTTCATGCAGTAAAGGGAATCATCAAGGAGAGGAAAAACCGTACCTTTGGGGGTTGAAGGGCGTGGAGAGCGGAAGCACGAAAGAGCAGGGGTCGCGAGAGAAGGGATTCGAAGAAGATGAATAGTGAGGAAAGGCAGAGAAAGTGGATGTAACAGTGGTTCCAAGCGCGGGGTTTGGGTAACTTAAACGTTACGAGGAGCGCGAGGGACAACAAGTGGTGACCGTGCGATGATGCCACGTGTTGCAGGATTAGGCGCTCAGGGGGAGCGCAAGAGGTTCTTAAGGATGACCGCGTGATGAACCACGTGGCACGCGATTAAGCGTGGCCCCAAAAAGCGTTGCTTTCCCCGTTTCAGAGGATGTCCAATCAACCATTAAGAGCGTCACGTCAATGGTTTCAAGGTTGCTATGTCAGCAAGAATGACACGTCACCGGGTGCCACGTGGATGGCGTGGGCGAGGCCTTAGTCTTTACGCTGAAGACAAGTCTTCGGCTTAAGACTGGGGGGCTTGTGTACCATCCCGTATCCGGGCGTTGACTAAGTCAAGGTCAAAGTCAACTCCAGGAGTCAAAAGTCAACACAAGGCGTCGTCGAGGCAAAGAGACGCCAAGTGCCAGCGTCATCAAGGAGAGGCGTCGCCAAGGCAAGGCGTCGCCTAGGTGACGGCGTCGCCCAACCAGGGCGTCGCCAGATCAAACATTACCAAAGCAAGGCAATCACAATGTGGTTCCCCGACACCCATGGGTAGGAAAGACCATGGAGGGAGCGACGGCGTGGGAAGGCCTCAGGTCCCGATAACCCGGGGCAGTGATAAAGAGAAGGAAAAGGTGGCTTCAAGGCCATAGTGATAGCACCAGTGTAGGGTAGCCTGACTCGCGAAGTACCCCTGCCGCCCCAGAGACGCCTTTGGGACAGATACGACTCAAGAGGAAGGTCACGCCCAGGGTAGCCGGGTGCAGGGTACGAGAGGAAGGCAGATACGCTCACAAAGTAAGTGACTAGATGATTGGGGGCATGAGTTGGCACCCAAAAAGTCACCCCTTGCGCAGTAGCACTCCCAGGCAGGAGGACTCACACGTAGAAACGTCCCCAGCTGGGCAGAAACGCCCCAGATGGGGTCATGGTGTCGTGAGGTACTCCACGTGTACGACAGCCAGGTCAGAATAGAAACACCCTTTAGTCAGGTGCCAGGTAATTAAGTCATTCAATACAGTTTCCGTTTCGGGCGTTCAGGTACTATAATGGCTCCCAAGCGTTTCAACGTCTTAAATGCGCTACGTTTTGTAATTAAACGCTTTAATGAGCACGTTACGTTTGTAATTAAAAGCGCTTTGAGGCGCTTTAAATGCTTGGGTAGTTTAAATAGCGTGGAGAATGTTGGGAACGAGGTTCGAACTTTGGCAAATTTTCTAGAGACACTCTAGTTGCTTGCTCGAGCCTTGAGGTTACGCACAAGGGACTAGGGAGAGACGGTTTGCCAGAACGAGAATATACACACAATACACAGTTCTTTTTACCACCTTCAGAGTGCCATACGCGGTGCTCGGATACGGAGGTGCCCAGTTTTGGTGTTTCTTGCTGGCTGACTTGAGCGTCGGAGTGCAAACGGCCGCTAGGGCGCCCTTTTGTCCTCTTTTTGCAGGAATCCACAGGTAACCCGTGGGAAGGAGTCCCTAGCTGACGGTTGAGGTCGCGCACGAAGACATCCCGGTCAACCGGACGGAACAAGTCTCTAGAACAACCACTGGGTTTTCCACTAGGAATCAATCATAGATTACACACACTCAAAGCCACAAAGAGGTGATCTTGAGAACCCAAGAACACTCACCCTCTTTGCCTTTCACACAACCGCAGTCAGAACACCCTCTGACCTTACAAGTTTATAAACTTTACAAGTATAGAAAAGTAACAATTAAAAGAATAAAAAAGGAACAAATTACACTTGGTATTTCAGGAATCACAGAGCTTCTAAGATCAGTTCTTGAACCAATGCACAACCTTTAGGCAATCTTGCAAAACTTTGAAGCAAATATCTTCTAAAAAATGTTTTCAATCTCACTTTCTGTCTATGTTTTAATACAAAGAGAAACCATATTTATAGCTCTTAAAACTAGCCGATTATGGCAGTTAATCATGAGCCAAATCAGTTTTAATTCAACTGAAAACAACTTTAACAGGTTTTTGAAATGCTGTTAAGAAATGTGACAATCAACCGTTTGAAATGTCATTTTAATAACCAATTGAATTGGTTTTGACAGTTAGTCAACCAAGTCAAAAACAGTTTTGAAAACCTTCAAATAAGCTAAGTGTAAAACAACCATTATATCATGAATTCAACCGGTTGTTTTTCTCTTTGCTTAGAAAAACTTTTTTCTCTTTTAAACAAATTGATTCAGCTTGTGCATAGGATTAAGAATGACCTTTACAAGAATTCTAAACACCCTAGAACTAAGCTTCAATCAAAGTAGCAAAGCATCCACCCTTCATCATAGATTTGGTTCATCAAAGCTTCCATGTTCTACATAGTATTAAAAAACAATGTACCTTTACCTAGGGTCTCAAGCCCCTTTTATAACTTATTTGTTTAACAACTTTTGCTCACGAGAATCCAATCTCAACCGAAAGCATATGTAACAGAAAGACATTCTGTTCATGTGCACCTTCACTCATCTTGCTACAACAGAAGAAAATCTTATGCACCTTTATTCTCGGGTGCTCTCTACTTATTAACAACTTTATCTTTTCAATTAACAACTTTATGCATGTGTTTATTCAGTTAACAACTACAAATATATTGACCCACACACTTATCTATTAACATATATATATATATATATATATATATATATATTTAACTAACAATCAATATGTGACAAAACTTATTATTTGAATTATTCTCCATCGGTCTTACCAATATAACTGGGTCAAACTCATGACCCACCCTTTGGGCCCAACAACCGAGATGACCTACGCACATGCCTAGACCGAGGTCCCGAGCACTCTTGCCCAGTACACAAGTCCCCCAGTGATGTGATTCCAATAGCCACATAGAACAAGATTCTTGACACTTTGAGGAATCACCTTGAGCTGGAAAATATAGAGGCACTTTCTTAGAAGTTGGATCATGGTTCTAAGTCAAGAACTCACCAATAACAAGTACCAATTCCCAAACTCATTTGGTTGAACCAAATATTGTCAAATTGAATCAACAAAGGAAACATAAAATGAATTGACCGAACAGAATTATGCAAGAACACATATGAACCGAACATAAAAGGAATTGAAAACAAAAACAGAACAAAGGTGCTGGAAAATTGGAATAGCCGAACCAAAACAAATAAAAAACACAAGGCAACATGAACAATTGAAAAAGAAGAAAGGAAGGAGAAGAGAATGCTCATGAAGATGGAAGAATGGTTGGATGATCACGCCACTAGAAGTATGGATGCTCCTAGATGAGTGTGCAAGCCGCCACTTGAGGAAACCATGGTCCTTCAAGATAAGACTAGAGTAGAAGCTCAAAGCTCTCCAAATGCTCACTCCAATTTTGAGTATAGTTTCTTTAGATGAATTCAAATCTGAAATTTACAAGGAAGGCACCTCTATTTATAGCCTAAGGTGCTGAAAAATTGAAAGCTAAAACAAATCAAAATTCCCTCCAAAACAAGCTAGAACCGGCGCTCAAAAGCAAGGCAAGGAAGGTGTGATCCTTTCCTTCACTTTGGCACCCCCTATTCTACTCCTACACCTATCTACTAATACACCCCCCTAAAGCTCCTAACTAAAACCTAAAAGATGCTATAACAAAAGAGGTTTCTAAGGTTTCCCTCTAAGCACCTTCAACTAAAGACACTACAAAAAGAGAAAATAAATGTCCTCTAGCTCCCAAGGCTTTGAACATGCTTCTCGTAATCCTTTGAGGTGGACTTTGACCTCCATGGGCGTCCTCCATTTGTGCCTCCACCTCTTCTTGAGCTTGATGAGTGGCCTCCATGTTCTCTTGGGCTTGATCTCCATCATACTCCCTGAGTTGGAGAGAATTCGACCACGAATTCTGGAGACCTACAGAAAAAGGAGTTAGATCGCTGACATTAAAAGTATGACTACCTAAGAATGTATCAGGCATATCTAACTCATAAGCATTGTCATTAATCCTCTTGAGGACTTGGAAATGTCCATCCCCTCGAGGCATTAGTTTGGACTTCCTTTGAGTAGGAAAACGATCCTTCCTCAAGTGAAGCCAAACCCAATCGCCCTCATCAAACAACAATGCTTTTCTCCTTTTATTGGCAAGTTCAGCATACTTGCCAACCTTCTTCTCAATTCTCTTCTTGATGTCTTTATGCAAAGTTTTCACAAAAGAAGCCTTTTCATCCCCATCTTTGCACAAGACATCGTCAAGAAGGGGAATAGGAAGAAGATCAAGAGGTGTTAGGGGATTAAACCCATAGACCACCTCAAAAGGAGAATGGGAGGTGGTAGAATTTACTACTCGGTTATATGCAAACTCAACATGGGGTAGTAAATTCTCCCACACTCTAGGATTCCCCGAAATAAAGCATCTCAATAGTTGTCCTAAAGTTCTATTCACCACCTCGGTTTGACCATCAGTTTGTGGGTGGCAAGTGGTAGAAAATAAAAGCTTAGTTCCAAGCTTGCCCCACAAGGTCTTCCAAAAGTGACTCAAGAACTTAGGATCTCTATCGGACACTATAGACCTAGGAATCCCATGCAAGCGAACCACTTCTTGGAAGAAGAGGTTTGCAATGTGGCATGCATCATCCACTTTGTGGCAAGGAATAAAGTGAGCCATCTTTGAAAAACGATCCACTACCACAAAAATGGAGTCCTTTCCCTTTGATGTCTTGGGTAAGCCTAAGATGAAATCCATAGATATATCTACCCAAGGCATTGAAGGGATAGGAAGAGGAGTATAAAGACCATGGGGATGCATTTTAGATTTAGCTTTGCGGCAAGCTATGCATTTATCACACAAACTATGAACATGTTTATGCATATGAGGCCAAAAGAAATGTTCATGCAACACATCCAAAGTTTTAGCAACCCCAAAATGTCCCATTAAGCCCCCCTCATGAGCTTCTCTAACAAGAGATAATCTAATAGAGCATTGGGGAACACAAAGACGTTTTCCTTTAAAAAGAAAGCCATCTTGAATAAAAAAATCTTTGTGTCCTCCCTTAAGACACTCTTGATAGAGGAGAGAAAAATCAAGGTCATCATGATAAAGTTCCTTAATGTGATCAAAACCAAGATATTGAGAGGTTAAAAGATTTAGCAAGGTGTATCTTCTTGAAAGAGCATCCGCAACAATATTTATTTTGCCTTGCTTGTGTTTGATCACATAAGGAAATTGCTCAATGAATTCCACCCACTTAGCATGCCTCTTGTTAAGTTTGTTTTGGCTTTTCAAATATTTAAGAGATTCATGATCACTATGTATCACAAACTCTTTGGGAAAAAGATAGTGTTGCCAAGTAAACAAAGCCCTAACAAGTGCATATAATTCCTTATCATAGGTGGAATAGTTGAGATGACTTCCCTTCAATTTCTCACTAAAATAGGCGATGGGGTGGCCCTCTTGAAGGAGAACAGCCCCAATACCTATGCTTGAAGCATCACACTCAATCTCAAATGTCTTAGTGAAATTAGGAAGGGCCAAGATGGGAGCATTAGTCAATTTTTCTTTCAAAGTATCAAAAGCATTTTGTTGTGCTTCTCCCCAATGAAAGACCACATCCTTTTTCACTATGTCATTGAGTGGTGCGGCAATGGTACCAAAGTTTGGGACAAATCTTCTATAGAAAGAAGCAAGCCCATGAAAACTTCGGACCTCATTCAAAGATTTCGGTGTAGGCCAATTTTGAATGGCCACCACCTTGGTTTTGTCCACATGGACCCCTTTACAACTCACAACAAACCCTAGGAATTCTATATGATCAAGAGCAAACATACATTTAGCAAGGTTAGCATACAAATGTTCCTTCCTAAGGGTTTCCAAAACTTGCCTAACATGCAACCTATGGTCATTCAAAGATAAGCTATAAATGAGAATGTCATCAAAGTAAACCACAACAAACTTACCAATGAAAGGTCTAAGAACATGATGCATGAGGCGCATGAAGGTACTTGGTGCATTAGTTAACCCAAAAGGCATAACTAACCACTCATATAAACCAAAGTTGGTCTTAAAAGCCGTCTTCCATTCATCACCCGGTTTGATACGGATTTGATTGTAGCCGCTTTTAAGATCAATCTTTGAAAAGATTTTTGAACCATGTAATTCATCCAACAAATCATCTAGTCTAGGTATGGGATGCCTATACTTAATGGTTATGTTATTTATGGCCCTACAATCCGAACACATTCGCCATGTGCCATCCTTTTTTGGCACTAAGATGATAGGCATAGCACAAGGACTCATGCTATCTTGTACCCACCCTTTTTCAATCAAAGCCTCAACTTGTTGGCGAATTTCCTTGGTTTCACTTGGATTGGTCCTATATGCGGGACGATTTGGTAAAGAAAAGCCCGGTATCAAATCAATTTGGTGCTCAATCCCTCTCAAAGGTGGAAGTCCATTTGGAGGATCTTGAAACACATCTTTGAACTCTTCTACCAAATTTCCCAAGCAATGAGGACTATCAACAAGTGTTTCTATGCTAAGAGTTCTAGGGATGGCTAAAAAAAGAGGATGATGAGCCACTATTTCCCTTTCAATGTCACGCCTAGACACAAGAAGTGTAGGCTTAGAACTCTTATCTTTTTTATCTTTTTTATCTTTTTCACTCTCCCTCTTTTTCTTCATGATAACTTGGTCCTCATGGACTTCTCTTGGAGAGAGAGATTTTAAAGTAACCTTGTGACCATGGAATTCAAAAGATAATTTGTTGGTAAAGCCATCATGTAAAACTTTTCTATCAAATTGCCAAGGCCTTCCCAAAAGAACATGAGTGGCTTCCATGGGCACAACATCACATAATACCTCATCTTTGTATTTTCCAATGGAGAAATGGATGAGGACTTGTTTATTAACAATTATTTCTCCTACTTCACTAAGCCATTGTAACTTGTAGGGCTTTGTATGAGAGATAGTAGGCAATCCAAGCTTATCTACTACTCTTGTACTAGCCACATTTGCACAACTACCCCCATCCACTATCAAGGAACAAATGTTGTTTTGAATAAGACATCTTGTATGGAAAATATTTTCCCTTTGACTTTCATCAAAAGGTTGTGAAACTTGTCCAAGAAGTCTTCTCACAACTAACAAGTCCCCTTCAAGTGGACATTCGCTCTCTTCCTCACTAGATGCATGAGAATGCAATGAATGCTTTGAAGAATCCGAATCATGCTCACTAACTACAATGCCCTCATGCATGTACATACTTCGTTTGGAAGGACAATTTGCAGCAATATGACCATAACCCATACATTTAAAGCATTTAGTGTTAGATGTTCTAGTGGGAGACTTAGGTCTAGATGTTGATGGCTTAGATTCCTTGGGTTTGAAAGAAGAATCTTTGGAAGGATGTTTAGAAAAAGAAGTTTTGTTTCTCCAAGACTTGGAGTAGTATCCATTATTGGAAGCATTTTTAAAAGAGTTTTTCTTAGCAAGTTGGGCTTCCACCTTCATTGCAAGATGAACTAAAGAGCCCAATGATGAATACTCTTGTAACTCAACAATGTCTTGAATATCCTTCCTAAGACCACTCACAAACCTAGCAACCATGGCTTCTTCACTTTCTTCTAATTCAATTTTAAGCACAAGCGTCTCAAGCTCCTTATAATATTCATCCACATTTAGCGTGCCTTGTTGAAACCGTTGGAGTCTCAACATGAGGTCTTTCCTAAAATGTGGGGGCACAAACCTAGCGCGCATATGATCCTTTAAAGAGTTCCAAGAGTCCACGGGAGGACCCTTGTGATAGATAATGTCCTTTACAATTCCATGCCACCATTTCATGGCATAATCACTAAACTCTAGGGTGGCTAGCTTGAGCTTATGCTCATCTTGGATCTCATGGATCTCAAAAATTTGTTCACACTTAGCCTCCCAATCTAAATACACATTTGGATCACTAGAACCATTAAAACAAGGTAGTTTGACCGAAGGAAGCTTGGACTTTGCATCATGGTAGAAGCCATTGCCGTAGTGAATTCTTTCCCCATGGTGATGATGTCTTTGTCCATGGACTTGGGGTGGAGGTCTCCTTCTCCTATGCTCATCTTCACGGCCAACATCATTTGAAGAAGCTCTTGAAGATGGTCTATGAGAATGATGTCCATCATGGATAGAAGGAGATGGTCTAGCTTGTTGGACCTCCATCTTTTGCATTTTTTCCTCCAACCTTCTAATTGTTCTTTGAGCTTCATGTAATTCACCAAGAATGGAAGCTTTGGAAGGAGAATTCTGCTTGTAGGATGCATCACTTGAAGATCCAGCCATTTGTAATTAAAAAAAAAAACAGCAAACACACAAAACAGCAAACAAGTTAAAAAAATTAGCAAAACAGTGAGCTTTGCAATTGAAACTGCCGAAGTGAATTTAAGGCTGAAAAAGATATCACTCTCAAAGAAATAACGTTCTTGCACCAATCTGATCTTGAGGCCTTGGAATCCTCAAATGAAATATGTCAAAGCAAGCACACCAATCTCAAAAGCAACCACCACAAAACCAATGAAACAATAAAGACAAACAAGAAAAGGTATAAGCAAGGAAAGGTAATTGCAAAAGGAATACTATATGTAAGACAAACTCAAAGAGTAAGAATGAAAGACAATCAAGAAAATAAAGAACTCAATGAGAAAAGTAGGCACACAAAAGAATACCTAAGGAAAAGCACTAGAGTAGATGAAGAAAACAAAAAAATTTAGCTACTGGAAAATTTTTTTTTTTTTATGCAAACTGTGTTTGATATTCACTGATTTAACTGGAACGTTGTAGAGCGAACTGGATTATGAAATTTATACCACAGAAACTTCAAGATGTTAACTCAAAAATGGCACTGGAATCAATTAAAAACAGTAAGCCAATTGAGAGAAATAAATTTTTCAAAATCGCTGCCAGATTACCGTATTTTTTTCGGCAGAATTGTACACTTTTTTTATTTTATTTATCATTTTTTGTGTACTTCGTATTTTTGAATGATTCTTTTTTCTATTCTTTTCTAACACTTTGAATATCTCAAATCCAGAATTTCAGAATTTTCCAGTAAGTAAATCAATTGCAATAAGGAAAAACAGTAATCACTTTTTTCAGAAACAGAGGAATCCTAATAGGAATAAAAAACAGGATGATGAACTAGCAAAGACATAATAGAAAATGATGTAGTGGAACTTGTATAGGTCTAGAATACAAGTATGAACTCAATTCTAAAAAGAAAATGCACAAAGGATCAACATCAATTCAGAAAATTATATGTCACCAAAGCAAGAAACAATCAAAACAATAAAAGTACTACTAGAAGTAATGACATATATGGAATAACATGACTAAGACACAACTTGACATGATTCAAAAATTAAAAGACACAACACAAATTGTAACAAATGAAAGGAAGCTTAAGGTAAACTCTAGGAAGGATAATGCCATTCCAAAAGAGCAACCATACTCATAAGAATTATGAGTGCCATAAACCTTTCCACAAACACTTGGAGCAAAAGAAAAACAGCAAGAATACTCAATTAAAATTCTAAAACAGCAACTAAAATTGCAAGAAATTAAAGAGCTCTTGAAATTAAAGTGCACACAACTCAACAATTAACAAGAATGAACCTAAGACTCATGATACCACATGATGTGATTCCAATAGCCACATAGAACAAGATTCTTGACACTTTGAGGAATCACCTTGAGCTGGAAAATATAGAGGCACTTTCTTAGAAGTTGGATCATGGTTCTAAGTCAAGAACTCACCAATAACAAGTACCAATTCCCAAACTCATTTGGTTGAACCAAATATTGTCAAATTGAATCAACAAAGGAAACATAAAATGAATTGACCGAACAGAATTATGCAAGAACACATATGAACCGAACATAAAAGGAATTGAAAACAAAAACAGAACAAAGGTGCTGGAAAATTGGAATAGCCGAACCAAAACAAATAAAAAACACAAGGCAACATGAACAATTGAAAAAGAAGAAAGGAAGGAGAAGAGAATGCTCATGAAGATGGAAGAATGGTTGGATGATCACGCCACTAGAAGTATGGATGCTCCTAGATGAGTGTGCAAGCCGCCACTTGAGGAAACCATGGTCCTTCAAGATAAGACTAGAGTAGAAGCTCAAAGCTCTCCAAATGCTCACTCCAATTTTGAGTATAGTTTCTTTAGATGAATTCAAATCTGAAATTTACAAGGAAGGCACCTCTATTTATAGCCTAAGGTGCTGAAAAATTGAAAGCTAAAACAAATCAAAATTCCCTCCAAAACAAGCTAGAACCGGCGCTCAAAAGCAAGGCAAGGAAGGTGTGATCCTTTCCTTCACTTTGGCACCCCCTATTCTACTCCTACACCTATCTACTAATACACCCCCCTAAAGCTCCTAACTAAAACCTAAAAGATGCTATAACAAAAGAGGTTTCTAAGGTTTCCCTCTAAGCACACACTACAAAAAGAGAAAATAAATGTCCTCTAGCTCCCAAGGCTTTGAACATGCTTCTCGTAATCCTTTGAGGTGGACTTTGACCTCCATGGGCGTCCTCCATTTGTGCCTCCACCTCTTCTTGAGCTTGATGAGTGGCCTCCATGTTCTCTTGGGCTTGATCTCCATCACCCAGGCTCGAGCTGAGCGTGGCTAAGCGAAGAGGCTTTCGAGTGCTTTAGCGGCTGACCTGACAGTTTCTCGGTGGGTAGGTGTGGCACGGTGCACAAAGAGTTTCTGAGGTGACACCTCACCATACTCAATCCAAAGTGTACATGTGGAATCCTCATGAACGGTGTGAAAGTGTTATCGCTTGGCATTCCTAATGTTCGAAAGCTTATTCTCATTTTATCATTTCATTTCCCAAAATCTCTAAAACCCTATCCTCCCGTATTCTTCCTTACGCAATCTTTCACTCATTTTCTCTTTACCTTTCTGATGGAAGAGGGCCAAGCTCAACCTCCCATGAAAGACAAGAGCCAAGCCAAGAGCATCTAGAGCCAAGTGAAGAGCATCTAGAGCCAAGTGAAGAGCGTCTAGAGCCAAGACGTGAGCATCCAAGGGAAAAAGAAGAGCGTCTAGTGCAAAGGGGAGAGCGTCTAGGACCAATTACTAGGTCCATGGCCAAGCAAATCCATGAAGACTTGGACTAAGCTACGGATGGAAGAGAGAGCTATTTATATATGCTACATGAAGGCCCATCAAGAGTAGATTAGTATTAGTTGTAGTGTAAATAGCACAAACTTGATTCCATGAGGATTTGACCTAGATTTGCTAGATTTGCTACGTTTCTAGAAAGATTCCTTCTCTAGGGTTGGCCATGTGCCATGAGTTCCTTGTGATGACATTTAAATTTCATTTAGATTGCATTTGCTTATCATTAGGTTAACCTTATGGTCCTCCTTGGCCTGTAAAAGGGGGAGCCAACATCATGTATTTTTAAGATTGAATAGAGTATTGTTATGCTGCCAAATTTGTGCCATACACTACTCTTTGCCTAGCATGTAGGTTTTAATCTTCACTTCATCACCTTCAAAGGGGCTGGCTGAACCTCCCCAATTCCCCACTCTTATGCACCTTCAAGGCACCCATACTTCCTAGGAAGGCCTTGCTTCATCACCTCCACAAGCTTCCGCAAGTTTCATCACCAAAAATCAAAGAAGAGCTCATAGGAATGCCATCATTTGGTATCATGAGCTATGGTTCTTCAAAGATGAGTATCACTTTGTATTTTTCTTTTTGAGTTCTTTTTTCTCCAAGTTGTTCATCTTTATTCCAAGTTGTCTTGCTGTTTTTGTGTTTTAATATGATTTGAATGCTTGTTTATTCATTTCAATCGGTGGGTTTTGTTCAAAATTGAGCTTGAACATCTATTTCCAATTTTGTGTAGGATTCTTGATATCTTTGTGTTGCTGTTTTTTATTTTTAGGTATATGAGTCTTGCTTGAAATTTCATTTGGGTCATATGATGTTCTGGAGTCTTTTCATTTTATGAATCCATAAGTTTTGTCTAAGTCATGTGTTTCCATATTTGTCAACAAATCCTAGTAGTACTCTTCTTGATTTATTTGTTTCTTGTTTTGATTTGAGTGCTTGATCTGAAATCTGCCTTCTTTTGATCCTTTGGTGCTTTTTAATTTTAGTTTGAGTTCATATTTGTGTGTTAAATCCACACAAATTCCATTACACTAATTCAATTGTGTTTTTGTTGGTATATCATTCTGTTTTTGTTTCCAGATTTCAGAATCCCCTGTTTTCACAAATCTGTTTTGGCTGTTTTGCTTTATGAAAACCGAATACATCATAAGAAAATTCTGAGCCTCTGGATTTCACTAGATTGAAGTGTTAACAAAAGAACAAAAAAAGAATCAGTTAATGATCCGGTCGGTGGTCGGTTGTCGGTGACGTCAGCAGTAGATAGCCACGTGGACCGCTCTTGGTGGCACACGTGGGCCAGGGAAGCTGATGTGTGGTGTGTTGTTGAGAGGGTTACCCGGGGGTGATCGGTGGTAAGGTGGTGGTCGGTTGTCAGAAGGGATGAGCGATCATCGTTTAGATGAGACGATCGGTCGTCGCGCCACGCACAAGCAAGCTAGGAGCGAGAGGCAATTCCCTGCGAGAGTGTTGCGTATGAGTCTCGTGCGGCAGAGTGGTGGAAGAAGGAGAATATCAGGTGCTTCATAGTACTGCGCACGAGAGTGGCCTAAGGGAGCTAGCAGTCAGTCGGTGGTTGGTGCTCTCTAACCCATAACGTGCATGGAGCAATGAAGGGGTGATCACGGTGGGACAGCAGTTAACACCTGGTGCGTGCGCTAGCCAGGCCACACCTGGTATTCACACTGAGGTTGTACGAGACATCCAGCGAAAGAAACATGCAAAGTTACTTCGTAAGTGACTAACTTAGGCGCGCCGCAGGGTATATAAAGGCACTCCACGCTCATGCAGAGGTAAGATTTCATTCGTGCAAGTTACCCGTTAACACACACAGAGAGAGTGAAAATCACAGAGTGCACACGAGTCTCCCAGAGATTCATCGTACTTAGTTCTTTGGTGGTTTTGTGTGGCTGACTTGAGCGTCGGAGTGCAATCGGCCGCTAGAGGCACCGTTTGTTGTGTTTCGCAGGCACGCTTGGGTTCTTTGAGGAAGCGCTTGGAACGTATTTGCGGAAGGCACAAGTTTGACGTGGCGAGTCCTTTGACAATCAAGTCACCAGCAAGATCATTTGGCGCCCACCGTGGGGCCCGTGTGAATTTGTGATCCCATCCACCTTGCTGCTAAGTTTTCGTCGTTTGTTCTTGAGATTCTTGCAGAGAAAATGAGGAAGACAAGGCAAACTTCACCCGCGCCATCAGCTGAAGAGGGAGATGTGACAATGGCGCAAGTCTTGGAAATGATGCGAGCACTACAAGATGATGTGGCGGCATCAAGAATGGAGCAAGAAAGGATGCAAGCAGATTTGACTGCATCCCAGGGAAGGAATGAAGAGCTGGATCGCGTTAACGAAGAATTGTGCAAGACTTTGCAGGCGCAGAAGGAGCGGGTGGCGGAAGAGAGAGTGGCGCCGCCACCGTCTCCCCCCAGGACTTTCCCCATGCCATTCTCATCTGAGATCATGGGTGCAGTGGTGCCACCAGGCTTGGTGGGGGTGAAAGCCTCGTTTACAGGGGTGGAGGACCCAGAAACGCATCTGACAGCGTTTCACACCCAGATGATGCTTTCTGGGGGCTCAGACGCGGTGTACTGCAAAATGTTCATGAGCACATTGAGTGGAATCGCTTTGGAGTGGTTCGTGAGCCTACCATATGGCCACATCACTTCGTTTCAGCAGTTCTCGAAGCTGTTCATGGAGCAGTATATCGTCAACAGGGCACCCCCAGTGGTGTCGTATGACCTGTTCGACGTGCGCCAGAACCAGGGCTAGTCCCTCCGGGACTAACTTAGCCGTTTTGGGGCTCAGGTGGTGAGGATACCCAGCAAAGATGAGGATATGCTGGTGCATGCGTTCAAGAAAGGGGTTCTGGCGGGCCCTTTCAGTGAATCTTTGATCAGGAACCGCCCCAGCACCTTCGTCGAGATTAGGCGTCGTGTTGTGCCGCACATTGTGGCAGAAACAGCTGTTTCTAAGAAGAGGGAAAGCGCGATCCCGACCAAATCGCGCGCAGGCCCGAGTAGGTCTCAGCAGCCAATGAGGGTGCACGAGGCCAAAGAGGGAAAGAGGGCCCAGGGAAAGCCCCGCCCTAATGAACCTAGGACTGATCAGGGCAGGGGGCGCGCGAGGGAGAGCAACGCGCCCCCCAGATTCGACTTTGTGGTGGAATTGGCGGAGTTGATCACCATTCCAGCCATAGCGACACGTCTGCGAGCACCGGAGAAGACCGACAAGGTGCTGGGACGAAATACAGGTTGAAGCTCAACCCAGAGAAGTGTATTTTTGGCGTGGAAGCGGGAAAGTTTTTAGGCTTCCTCCTAACAGAGCGGGGAATCGAGGCGAACCCCGAGAAGTGTGCGGCGATCATGGCAACGAGGAGCCCAACGTCGGTGAAGGAGGTGCAGCAACTCACCAGTCGGTTGGCGGCATTGTCGCGATTTATGTCCGCTGGAGGAGAGAATGGTCATCCTTACTTCCAGTGCCTCAAACGGAACAGTAGGTTCGTTTGGACTAAGGAGTGTGAGGAGGCTTTCATTAAGCTAAAAGGGTATCTGGCAAGCCCACCAGTGTTGTGCAAGCCACTGGAGGGCACCCCTCTCCGCTTGTACTTTGCTGTAACAGAAAGGGCGGTCAGTTCAGTTTTGGTTCAAGAGCAAGACCAGGTCCAGAGACCTATTTATTTTGTGAGTAAGGTGCTCCAGGGTCCTGAGGTAAGGTATCAGGTCCTGGAGAAGGCAGCTCTGGCGGTGGTGTTCTCAGCGAGGAGGCTCCGCCATTACTTTCACAGTTTCACGGTTGTAGTGATGACCGATCTTCCCATCTAGAAGGTGCTTAAGAAGCCAGACGTAGCCGGGAGGATGGTGAAGTGGGCCGTAGAGATATCTGAGTTCGATATAAGGTACGAGCCCCGAGGACCGATCAAGGGGCAGGTGTTTGCGGACTTCGTCGTCGAGTTGTCATCAGGCGCTGCACCTTCGGAGGGCCTGGATTTTCGCTGGGTCTTATCAGTGGATGGCTCCTCCAATCAACAAGGAAGTGGCGCTGGAGTCATCCTGGAAGGCCCAAACGGAGTGCTGATCGAGCAGTCTCTGCGCTTCGCTTTCAAGGCCAGCAACAACCAGGCGGAGTACAAGGCCTTGATCGTCAGTATGTTGCTGGCAAGGGAGATGGGAGCAAGGAGTTTGTTGGCCAAGACCGACTCCCTGTTGGTCACCGGGCAGGTAACGAGGGAGTTCCAGGCCAAAGACCCACAGATGGCTGCATACCTCGAGTATGTGCACACCTTGAAGACGTCCTTTGCAGAGTTTGAGTTGGTCCACGTACCAAGATAGCAGAATGCCAGAGCTGACTTGCTCGCTAAGCTAGCCAGCTCAGGCAAGGGGGGCAGGCAGAGGACCGTCATCCAAGAGACCTTGAAGGTACCTCGCGCGTTCGTAACGGACAACCAAGTACTTCAAGTGTGCAAGTCAAGGGAGCGCATAGCGATCGGTCATCGGTCTCTAACTCAAGAAACCTTGAGAGCGCCCAGGCTGATAGCGCGACCAATAAGAACCGATGAGGCGATGGAGGTTTGCGCTATAGGAAGAGCTGACACGTGGATAACGCCGTACCAGTGATATTTGGCAGATGGGGACCTCTTTAAGTTTGGATTCACCCATCCAGTGTTGGTGTGCGTGCACGGAGAGCAGTGCACGAGGATCATGTCAGAGCTCCACGAGGGAGTGTGTGGAAGCCACGTCCGTGGTCGCGCCTTGGCAAGTAAAGTTCTCCGCGCAGGGTACTACTGGCCAACGCTGAAAGAAGACTGCGTGGGGTATGCTCAACGTTGCAAGCAGTGCCAGCAGCACGCAGATTGGCACAAGGCGCCCCCTGAAGAGCTGAGGTCGATTCACAGCCCATGGCCGTTCCACACCTGGGGAATCGACATCCTGGGACCCTTTCCCTTAGCAGTGAGGCAGATGAAGTTTCTGATCGTCGCCATAGAGTATTTCACGAAATGGGTGGAGGCAGAGGCGGTCGCGCAGATCATCGCTCACAAGGTCCAACAGTTTGTGTGGAAGAACATTGTGTGCCGTTTCGGAGTGCCCAAGCGTTTGGTCTCCGACAATGGTACCCAGTTTACGAGTCACCAACTGAGGAACCTGTGCGAAGAAATAGGAATACAGCAGGTGTTTGCCTCGGTGGAGCACCCTCAAACGAACGGGCAGGTGGAATCGGCCAACCGAGTACTGCTTAGAGGGCTGAAGAGAAGGTTGGAAAAGGCCAAGGGAACGTGGACAGAGGAGGTTCCCAGGATCGTGTGGGCCTATCACACCACTCCACAATCTAGCACCCATGAGACACCGTTTAGTTTGGTCTATGGGTCGGACGCTATGATCCCTGTGGAGATACAAGAAAGCTCACCAAGGTTTCTAAATTTCGTGGCCGAGGAGTCCAACGAGGAGAGGAAAGTAAACCTGGACCTCCTGGATGAGGTACGAGAAGAGGCCAGGGTTAGTGCCGAAGCCGTAAAGAGAAGGGTGGAGCGTAGGCACAACTCCAAGGTGCGACCGAGGCAGTTCCAAGAAGGGAACCTGGTGATGTGGAAAGCACATCAGCACGAGTTGGAGAATAAGTTGTCCCCTAAGTGGACTGGCCCGTTCAGAGTGGTGGAAACACTGGAGAATGGCGCCTATCGGCTGGACACTTTGGTCGGAGGGACGATCCCCAGAACGTGGAACGCCACGCATTTAAAGTTCTATTTCAGTTGAGAATGTAAAGCAGTCGCGCCTTTGTGCTAGTATAAACAGCTTGAACAGATCAGGGGGCACTCTTTTTCCCAGAAGAGGGTTTTAATGAGGCCACCCAATAAAAAAAAATTAAAAAAAAAAAGTTATCTGTATGAAAGGTTTGCAAGTTTTTAAGTTAAAATCCTACTCGCCCCAGACACGAGCACAGGTAATCGGTTAAACCCTCCTCACCCCAGGCGCAAGCAGGGCAGTCGGTTTAAAGACCTCCTCACCCCAGGTGTGAGCGTAGGCAACTAAGGTTCGAAAGGCCAGGGGTGTTAGTAAGCCCAATAAAGGGAAGGATGGATTTCGAGAAACACCTTTACCCAAGTGGCATAACATCAAAATTGGCGCAGTAGAATTCTTAGTCAAGAAACCCTCCTCACCCCAGGAGTGAGGAGGACGATGTACGTCCCGACGGGATAGGGTTTGATGGCCTTGGGGGCAAGCAAGAGGGGTTATCGAGAAACACTCTTTTCCCCAAGACAAGGCATCATCCTCGACCGATCGAGGTCGAAGTCCTCTATGCACTTAGCGCTGGAGCGACACACAACCTAGATGGATATAAGGTGGGAGCAGAGGCTTGATGACTGAGGAGTGGCTGTGGCGCTTTGATCGGTCATCGGTGGTTAGAACAGTCTTAAGAGCTTTTGGACAAGTTCTTATGCGGTAGGCCTGAGCGAGCCAAGCTCGGGCGTTATCAAGTGTCGTTAGTTGTGGTCAAAGTCAGAAGAAAAAGTTCAAATACAGTTAAGGTTTTGTACCAAGCTCGTGTAGGTTAAATAGTTAATCGTGCATAGCGAGAGCTAAAGGCTAAGTAAGAGGTACAGAACAGAACAAGCAGTAAGAGAAAAGAGGAATTTAATATACAGTCAAAGTTCTTACAAAGACAAATGTTTATGAACAAAATGAAGAAAGCTACATCAAAAGCAATCAAGGGCAGACGATCCTGCCATCCACCACATCGAAGTCCATCGCGAACTGAGAATAGTCAGCCTCTGGGAAGACGCACTTCACCTGCTCAAGGGCCAAGTCGAACCCGTCAGCGAAGGTATCGGCAGCCTCTTCCCAAAGCTTGGTCTTCTCGTTCTCAAGCACGACCTTCTCAGTAATCAGAGTGGCGTTGGCAGATTCAGCGTCCTTGAGCTTTTGGTCTTTTGCTGAGAGAACCTCCACCATATTTGCAAGTTGTTAACGCAGAAAGGTATTCTCGGTCTCGAGTTGGAGGGTCCTTCCCGTTGTCTCCAGCAGATCAGCATCAAGAGCGGCGATGGCATCCCCCATCAGCATCTCCGTCTTGATGGTCTCCTGGACTTGTAGGGCGCGTCCTTTCTTGGCCTCCTCCAGCATGTCCTTCAGCATGCCGTTGGTATTTTGAAGAGCCTCGTAGTCGCTTTGGAGCGATTCCTTCTGGTTGAGCAGCTCGTTCATCTTACCTTCCAGCTTATCAAGACAGCGATGCTGCATAGAGAACTCGAGGGAAGCACCATCTGGCGGGCCAGATGGAGATCCACTTCGCTAGCACTCCACTTGACTAGCTCGCGTCCTTGAATCAGCTGCTTAGTCAAGCGAAGGACTCTGGAAAGCCCCTCAGCGCTTGACCCCGATGCTTGGAGGTGTGGTTATTAAATAAAGGAGTGTGAAAATATAAAATAAAGTCACATTGTCCATGTGACTTAGGAGAGTGGTGTAGGTGTAGTTTTTAGGAGGTGTCATAGTAGAAAAAGGTCACACCTCCCATGTGACTTGTTTTTTGGTGGGAATTTCAAATGAGTTTATTTGAATTTTCCCACCTATTTTTCAGCACCTCTAGGTTATAAATAAAGGTGCTTAGCTTGTACAATTCAGATTTGAATTTTAATTAGAGAAACTATACTCAAATTTTGAGAGAGCATTGGAGAGCTTTGAACCTTCTTCTCTAGTCTTATCTTGATGGTTCCATGGTTACCTCAAGTGGCAGCTTGCACACTCATCTAGGAGCATCCATCCTTCTAGTGGCGTGATCATCCAACCATACGTCCATCTTCATGAGCTTTCTCCTCTCATTCCTTCCTTCTCTTTTGAAATTCATGTTTTGAGCTTTTGTTCTTGTTTTGGTTCGGCTATTTCTGTTTTCCAGCAGCTGTTCTTCTTCTTTTCTATGTTTTGGTTCGGTGCTTTTATAATTCCAGCACTCTTATTCAGTTTTCTTGCCTTTTAATTCATTTTGTTCGGTTCATTGTTGTTCTTTTTCAATTCTATTCGGTGCATTTGCTTCTTCTTTCACTTTAATCGGTTCAATTTGACTATAATTGGAACTTCCATATGATTTTGGATTTGGTGCTAGTTTTGGTGAGTTCTTGACTTAGAACATTGATCCAATTCTAAGAAAAAGTGCCTAACTATTGTCCAACTCAAGTTGATTCCTAAGAAGGTCAAGAATCTTTCTCTTCTTTGTTATTGGAATCACATCAATGAGGGTGGAGGAGCCAAACTTGGTGCCCAAGCTCGAAAGAAGGCCACACAGCTCGCGCTCGTATGGCGCCATGGCCTCCAAGCCCCGGGGTTTCCTAAATTCTACCTTGGGAACCCTGTAGAGGGGGAAGCCCTCGAGTAGGGTTGGGCTGTGCTCGTTGGAGGTGATCATATAGAACCTACCCTTCCAATCCTTGAAGGATTGTTGGTATAGGCCCAAGATCACCCTCCCTGAGACACCATTCAGACTTACCCACGACCTGTCACCAGGGTTCTTGGCCTCGAAGAAATGGAGGAAGACGTCGGTCGATGGAGGGTGCCCGAAATGGTTGCATAGGATTTCAAACGCCCGGATGAATGCCCAAGCATTCGGGTGGAGTTGACACGGAGCCACGTTCAGCTCGGTAAGGAGATCCTTCTCGAAGAAGGTGAAAGGGAGTCGGAGACGCAGCCTCTTGAAGATGGCTGAGTAGATGAAGGTGAAGGGCACCCCATTGGTGGCCCTATCATCCATGCATATAGGCATGCCTCGGGGGGGATGCACACGCTCAGGTGTCTGTCGTCTTCCCTATCGAGGGCACTTGAGGGCTCGTCCGCGTCACTCTTGAGCAGGGTGGCTAGATGATCAGCGGGAAGTTGGCTAGAGGTTTCGGCGAGCAGATGGAGGGGAGCCCACTGGTACGCTCGCGCATAGTCTTAGGGAGCAAGAGGCGCTCTGGGTTGCGCGCTGACCGAAGGAGTTGCGCTTGTTGAAGACGACGATGGTGCACGGGCAGAAGGTTGTGCACCGGAAGGAGAAGCAAGGCGTGCGGTGGTTTTTGTGCGAGCCATTAGCTACAGTGGAAAAGAAAGAAAAAAATGAAGGGTCAATGAGAAACAAGAGGAAGACAAAGGGAACGAAAGCACTACGGCGTGAAGAGAATGGAGAAACGAAGGTGACAAAGGGGAAGAAGAAGTGAAAACACAGAAAAAAAAGAAACCAGAGGAAACCCTGGTACAGTGCAAAAGAAGAAAAAACAATCCACAATGTATGCACAGTGCACTTATTGAACAATGCAATCGGTCAAAGATGTCCAAATACGCCTTAGATGAAGAAAAGGGGTACCTTTTGTCGATCGCTGGCAGTTTCTGGAAGCTTGAGATTGGGGAAGATGAATTGCAAGCGGGGAGTCGAAAGGTTCTAGAGAGAAAGTGTTGGAGAAGGTGATGCAACAGTGAAGGCGCGTAAGTTTTGAATGTGAAGAGGCGCAAACAACGCTTCATGCTAGCCGTTGATGCCTACACGTGTCGTGAGATGAAGGGAGGAAAGCGTAATGTCACTTAAAGCACAGCACGTGATGTGGCGCGTGATGAGGCACGTGACGTGGCGTCACTTGCCACGTGGCCGCTGAGGATGCTCACTTAGTCTCTTCGCTGAAAACAAGTATACAGCTCGAGACTGGGGGGGTTGTGATCCGGTCGGTGGTCGGTTGTCGGTAACGTCAGCAGTAGATAGCCACGTGGACTGCTCTTGGTGGCACACGTGGGCCAGGGAAGCTGATGTGTGGTGTGTCGTTGAGAGGGTTACCCGGGGGTGATCGGTGGTAAGGTGGTGGTCGGTTGTCAGAAGGGATGCGCGATCATCGTTTAGATGAGACGATCGGTCGTTGCGCCACGCACAGGCAAGCTAGGAGCGAGAGGCGATTCCCAGCGAGAGTGTTGCGTATGAGTCTCGTGCGGCAGAGTGGTGGAAGAAGGAGAAGATCAGGTGCTTCATAGTACTGCGCACGAGAGTGGCCTAAGGGAGCTAGCAGTCAGTCGGTGGTTGGTGCTCTCTAACCCATAACGTGCATGGAGCAATGCAGGGGTGATCACGGTGGGACAGCAGGTAACACCTGGTATTCACACTGAGGTTGTACGAGACATCCAGCGAAAGAAACATGCAAAGTTACTTCGTAAGTGACTAACTTAGGCGCGTTGCAGGGTATATAAAGGCACTCCACGCTCATGCAGAGGTAAGATTTCATTCGTGCAAGTTACCCGTTAACACACAGAGAGAGAGTGAGAATCACAAAGTGCACACGAGTCTCCCAGAGATTCATCGTACTTAGTTCTTTGGTGGTTTTGTGTGGCTGACTTGAGCGTCGGAGTGCAATCGGCCGCTAGAGGCACCGTTTGTTGTGTTTCGCAGGCACGCTTGGGTTCTTTGAGGAAGCGCTTGGAACGTATTTGCGGAAGGCACAAGTTTGATGTGGCGAGTCCTTTGACAATCAAGTCACCGGCAAGATCAGTTAAAAAAAAGAAATAGAAAAAAAAAGATAAATCTGACAAAAAAAGTGTGCAATCCTAACCCTACATCTAGCGGTTCTGAGCACTGATTTTAAAAAAATTATTAAAATTAATTGGTGCATGCATTTGGAGTGAAACCAACGCCAAAAATTTGTTAAGATCTTGATTTGTTTGAGTATCAATTTTCAGAAGCAAATATTAAAGAGCCAGCTCAGCATAAATCTGTGAAAGTCACGCATTCTGGACCACAACTTTTTGTTTCAGTGGTGCTGTTTTTGGTTTTTTAAATCAAATCTAGTGTTATTCCATAGGTTCCTTTTTGTGTGCCATCCTTTCTTTGAGTGCCTTTTTATTTGCTTGTCTAATTTCATTTGAACTCTTTCTAAGTTGTGTCACATTTAATTCCATTTGTGTGGTACTGTTTTTCAAATTAATTTGTTTCTTGCTTTATTTCTTTGACCTCTAAGCTTTGTGGTGGATTAAATATCAATTGGTACTTGTTGAGTGGGAATTGACTTGAGGGGAGTCTAGTTTTGCTTAATAGGTGCTGGATTGAAGAATTTAATTACCTAATCCCAAGAGGATCAAAGGCAAGGGGCAGCAACAAACACATACTAAATACGCCACACACCTTGGAAGGCCCAACAAAGAAGAAACAACAAAGGGAGTGGAATTGGAAAAACAACAAAGGGAGTGTCATTTAATTTCTTTGCAATTTAACTCTTGTTAATTAGTTGTTAATCACGCAATTAGACGGTGAGTGTGTCTTCAAGGGCTCCAAGTGTCCAAGAAGCCTCACCTAGGGCCGACTAGCTTAAAACTAACTAGCTTAGCATTTGTTAATTGCTTTAATTACATTAATTGCCTTTAGTTAGCTACGCTTAATTGCTCTTGATTTGTCTTGTTTAAAGCTTTGATAATTTGCTAGGTAGCTTGCATTGTTTTTGTGCATAAAAAAGTTGATTTCTACATCCTCATTGTGTTTTAAGTGATTTACCAAGAGAAAGATTTGTGTGAAGATCTTGAGGGATAGTTTTTGGCTAAGGCAAGACTTGGTATTTAAGTAGTCCATTGTGACTCACCTCTCTTACCTGGAAAACTACCTTCATTAACTTCCCTCATTTTTCTCAAAGTAAAACATTTCTATACACAAAGTTCTAGTCATGTCTTCTCATTCTTCAAAGTCTATGGAAAGTGATGTGAAATCCATCAAATCCCTTTTGAAACAACTTGCCAAGGATGCTCAATTAATTTCCTATAGACAATTGGAGAATGAGTCAAAAATCAATGAAGTAACTAGAGCAAAGGAAGAGAAATCTCAAAATTCCAAAAAAACACCCACTCATGCATCCCATTCCAAAGATAATGAGTCTCTAGGGGAGGAAAGCCTTAGAATCAATGATTACTACCAACCACCCCCTAGAAGAAATAGGCAAAGGGAGCAAGAGAATCCAAGGGAGGTTACGGTAGACCTACCTCATTTCCATGGTAAGGAAAAACGTAGAAATTTACCTAGATTGGGAAATGAAAGTAGAACAACTCTTTGCTTGCCATAGGGTGAGTGAAGAAAGAAAGGTGCCCTTAACCACCCTTAGTTTCCAAGGAAATGCCATGTATTGGTGGACCTCTCTAGAGAGAGAAAGACGTCTTCATAGGGAACCTCCCATTGAATATTGGAATGACCTTAGGGGAGCCCTAAGACGTCGACATATACCCTCCTACTACCATAGGGAGTTAATGTACAAGCTCCAAAGACTCCAACAAAAGAGTATGAGTGTAGAGGAGTATAGGCAGAAAATGGAGCTCTACATGATGAGAGCATCCATTAGAGAAGAAGAGGACACCACCATAGCAAGATTCCTTAGTGGCCTCTCTCTTGAGATAAGAGATAGGGTTGAACTTCTTCCCTACCAAGACTTGAATGACTTGGTTCAACTTTGCATTAAAGTTGAACAAAAAAATTTGCGCAAAACTTCAAGTCAAAGGGTGGGTTCATACTTCAACTTTTATCCCAGGAAAGACTATAAAAGGGAGGGTAGCACATCTAGAGAAAAAACAAAGGAAACTACCCAACCCTTAGCAAAAGATGCCTCCACCCCACCCATCCGAACTAAGGATGTCAAGTGCTTTAAGTGCTTTGGGAGAAGGCATGTGCAAGCACAATGCCCAAACCAAAGATCTTTGTTCTTAAAAGGCGTAGACGAGTACACTAGTGGTGAGGATGAGCCAGGTGAGAGAGAGGATTGACCACTTCACTTCGGCAATTGGTTCCAAATTATTTTAGCTAACTTTGTTTGCTGTTTTTGTTCCGTCCGGTTGACCTGGGACGTCTTCGTGCACAACCTCAACCGTCAGCTAGGGACTCCTTCCCACTGATTACCTGTGGATTCCTGCAAAGAAGGACAAAAGGGTGCCCTAGCGGCCGTTTGCACTCCGACGCTCAAGTCAGCCAGCAAGAAACACCAAAAACTATGCACCTCTGTATCGGAGCACCGCGTGTGGCGCTCTGAAGGTGGTAAAAAGGAAACTATTTCTAGTGTGTATTTTCTCGTTCTGGCAAAGATCTTTCCCCAGTCCCTCGTCCGTAACCTCAAGGCTCGAGCAAGCAAGTAGAGAGTTTCCAGAAAATTTGCCAGAAGTTCGAACCCCGTTCCCAACCTTCTCGGCGCTATTTAAACTACCCAAGCATTTAAAGCGCCTTAAAGCGCTTTTAATCATAAAACGTAATGCACTTAATTAACGCGTCTAATTAGAAAATGTAGCGCATTTAAGACGTTGAAACGCTTGGGAGCCTTTATAGTACCTTAAACGCTCGAAACAGAAACTGTGTTAAATGACTTTAATTACCTGGTACCTGACTAAATGGTGTTTCTATTCTGACCTGGCTGTTGCACACGTGGAGGGCCTCACAGCACCATGACCCCATCTGGGGACGTTTCTACGTGTGAGTCCTCCTGCTTGGGAGTGCTACTGCGCAAGGGGTGACTTTTTGGGTGCCAACTCATGCCCCCAATCATCTAGTCACTCACTTTGAGAGCGTATCTGCCTTCCTCTCGTACCCTGCACCTGGCTACCCTGGGCGTGACCCTCCCCTAGAGTCGTATCTGTCCCAAAGGCGTCTCTGGGGCGGCAGGGGTACTTCACGAGTCAGGCTGCCCTACACTGGTGCTATCACTATGGCCTTGAAGCCACCTTTTCCTTCTCTTTATCACTACCCCGGATTATCGGGACCTGAGGCCTTCCCACGGCGTCGCTCCCTCCATGGTCTTTCCTACCCATGGGTATCGGGGAACCGCGCTGTGATTGCCTTGACTTAATGATATTTGATCTTGGCGACGCCCTGGTTAGACGACGCCTCCACCTAGGCGACGCCTCGCCTTGGCGACGCTTCCTCTTGGCGACGCTGGTACTTGGGGTCTCTTCACCTAGGCGACGCCTTGTGTTGACTTTGACTCCTGGCGTTAACTTTGACCTTGACTTTGTCAACGCCCGGATACGGGACGGTACAGTTTTGTTGTTTGCTGTTTTCTTTTCCAAATGGCTGCTTATTCCAGTGATGAGTATTACAACAAGCATTCTCCTAGCAAAGCTTCTGTCCTTGGTGAATTAAAAGAGGCCAAGCGAACCATTACACAAAAAGATGAAGCTATTACACAACAAGCTGAAGCTATTAGACGGTTGGAGGAAAGATTGCAAAGCCTTGAAGTGCAGCAAGCTAGACCTTCTCATTCTCACCATGGTTCACGGCATTCTCATAGACCTTCATCAAGAGGCTCTTCCAATGATCATGGACGTGAAGAAGAACATAGAAGAAGGAGACCTCACCCCAAATTTCATGGCTATAGACCACCTTATGCTCATGAAGATAAACATGAAGATGGCTATTACCGTGATGCAAAGGCAAAGCTACTTTCGGTGAAAATTCCTAGTTTCAATGGGGATAGTGATCCTAATGTGTATCTAGATTGGGAGGCTAAATGTGAACAGATTTTTGACCTCCATGAGATCTTAGATAAGCACAAATATAAGCTAGCCACCTTAGAATTTAGTGATTATGCCATGAAATGGTGGCATGGTGTTGTAAAGGACATTATCTATCACAAGGGTCCTCCCGTGGAATCTTAGGACTCTTTAAAGGATCAAATGCGCCGTAGGTTTGTGCCACCACACTTTAGGAAATACCTCATGTTGAGACTCCAACGGTTTCAACAAGGCACGCTAAGTGTGGATGCTTATTATAAGGAAATAGAAACGCTTTTGCTTAAAGTTGATTTGAAAGAACGTGATGAAGCTATGATTGCTAGGTTTGTGAGTGGTCTAAGGAAGGATATTCAAGATGTTGTTGAGTTACAAGAGTATTCATCATTGGGTTCTTTAGTTCATCTTGCAATGAAGGTGGAAGCCCAACTTGCTAAGAAAAATTCTTTCAAAAATGCTCCCAATGATGGTTACTACAACAATTCTTGGAAGAACAAAAAGTCTTTTTCTAAATTTCCTTCCAAAGATTCTTCTTTCAAACTAAAGGAATCTAAGCCTTCTACTTCTAGGCCTAAATCCCCAACTAAATCGTCTAGTAAGAAATGCTTTAAGTGTATGGGTTATGGTCACATTGCGGCTAATTGTCCTTCTAAAAGGAATATGTTTGTGCATAATGGCATTGTCATGAGTGAGCATGATTCGGATTCACCTAGGCATTCTTCACCTTCTAGGGCGTCTAGTGAGCATGAGAGTGAGAGTCCACTTGAAGGAGATTTGTTAGTTGTGAGAAGACTTCTTGGACAAGTTTCACAACCTTTTGATGAAAGTCAAAGGGAAAATATTTTTCATACAAGATGTCTTATTCAAAACAACATTTGTTCTTTAATAGTGGATGGGGGTAGTTATGCTAATGTGGCTAGTACAAGAGTAGTAGATAAACTTGGATTGCCTACTATCTCATATACAAAGCCCTACAAATTGCAATGGCTTAGTGAAGTAGGAGAAATAGTTGTTAATAAACAAGTCCTCATCCATTTCTCCATTGGAAAATACAAAGATTAGGTATTATGTGATGTTGTGCCCATGGAAGCAACCCATGTTCTTTTGGGAAGGCCTTGGCAATATGATAGAAAAGTTTTTCATGATGGCTTTACCAACAAACTTTCTTTTGATTTCCATGGTCACAAGGTTACTTTAAAATCTCTCTCTCCAAGAGAAGTCCATGAGGACCAAATCATTATGAAGAAAAACAGGGAGGGTGAAAAAGATAAAAAAAGTCCTAAGACTACACTTCTTGTGTCTAGGCATGAGGTTCAAAGGGAAATAGTAGCTCACAATCCTATCTTCTTAGCTATCCCTAGACCTCTTAAGTTAGAACCACTTGTTGATAGTTCTCATGACTTGGATAATTTGGTAAAGGAGTTTCAAGATGTGTTTCAAGATCCTCCAAAAGGCCTTCCACCTTTGAGAGGGATTGAACACCAAATTGATTTGATTCCGGGATCTTCCTTGCCAAATCGTCCGGCCTATAGAACCAATCCAAGTGAAACCAAGGAAATTCGCCAACAAATAGAGGCTTTGATTGAAAAAGGTTAGGTCCAAGATAGCATGAGCCCTTGTGTTATGCCTATTATCCTTGTCCCTAAGAAAGATGGCACATGGAGAATGTGTTCGGATTGTAGGGCTATCAATAACATTACAATTAAGTATAGGCATCCCATACCTAGGCTTGATGATTTGTTGGATGAATTGCATGGTTCAAAAATCTTTACAAAGATTGATCTTAAAAGCGGCTACAATCAAATCCGTATCAAACCGGGTGATGAATGGAAGACGACTTTTAAGACCAACTTTGGCTTATATGAGTGGTTAGTTATGCCCTTTGGCTTAACTAATGCTCCAAGTACTTTCATGCGCCTCATGCATCATGTTTTGAGACCTTTTATTGGTAAGTTTGTTGTTGTTTATTTTGATGATATACTCATTTATAGCTTATCTTTGAAAGACCATAGGTTGCATGTTAGGCAAGTTTTAGAAACCCTTAGGAAGGAACATTTGTATGCTAACCTTGCTAAATGTATGTTTGCACTTGATCATATAGAATTCCTAGGGTTTGTTGTGAGTAGCAAAGGGGTCCATGTGGATCAAGCTAAGGTGGTGGCCATTCAAAATTGGCCTACACCTAAATCCATGAATGAAATCCGAAGTTTCCATGGACTTGCTTCTTTTTATAGAAGATTTGTACCAAACTTTGGTACAATAGTCGCACCACTCAATGATATAGTAAAAAGGGATGTGGTTTTTCAATGGGGAGAAGCACAACAAAAAGCTTTTGATATTATGAAGGAAAAATTTACTAATGCTCCCATCTTAGCCCTTCCTAATTTTGCTAAAACCTTTGAGATTGAGTGTGATGCTTCAAGCATAGGCATTGGGGTTGTTCTCCTTCAAGAGGGCCACCCCATAGCTTATTTTAGTGAGAAATTGAAAGGAAGTCATCTCAACTGTACCGACCAGGTCATCGAGTGTGATGACGTGTCTTGCGCGAGCCCGGGTGGGGCGTGCTCAGTGGAACACGTAGGCTAGAAAAGATGAATGGTTCAGAAGTGAGCATAGTCGCCGATCGCTGAATTGGCGTTCTTCGATCTATAGTGTGCGTAACCGGCGGTCACCAGAGTTACGTCACAGTCGCCGAATGAGAGTGCTAGGAGATCAGATGGTGAGAGATCACCGGGGAATGCTAGGAGATCGGGTGGTTACACACCACCAAGAGAAACACATCGCCGGATCTCCCAGTAAACTTAGTTAAAGCTGTTGGAGGCTCAGAAGAGTAATTTCAAGCGTATAAGTTCAGTAAGATGATTGTTGCGCCAGCATGGGGCATGAAGGTCGAGTGGGTTGGGGGGAACACCTTGCTCGTCAGCGACAGGATTCCCAGAGTGGACATTCGTTGGTGGCAAGGTTTCCCCAACTAGGACATGCATGGCGTAGCAATAAGGAGGGTGCCACTTGCAACGAGCGATATCGCAGAGATGATGCACTTTGTTGCATCCGATACTCGCCTTGTCAGGTGGTGTTTCACAGCGCATTGTGTGCTAGCTTGCTCCTTGAGTAGAGGACTTAGCTGCGCGGCTGGTTACTACACAGAAATAACGTTCAAGTTGCCCCAATCCAGATGACGACACGTGTAGGGTTGGATGCTACCAGTTACTCCAACCTAGATGATGACACGTGTAGGGTTGGGTGCAATAGAGAAGTGACGCTCGAGTTACCCCCGCCCAGATGATGACACGTGTAGGGCTGGGTACTACTTGCTATCCCAGCCTAGATGGCGACACGTGCAGGGCTGGATGTGAGCCACGCGTCCAAAAGCATAACGGCCTGGAGAGAGAAGAAACCTAGTTATAAAGGTAACCTTAACAGAATTTGCAGAGGTACATTTTGAATTACGGCTCATTCTGCTAGGGTTGTGTGCCTTTAGTACGGTCCTACAGAGCATATTTTCTCTCAGTTTTTGGGTGTTCTTGTCACTGACTTGAGCGTCGGAGCGCCACCGGCCGCAGAGGCGTCAACGGCCGCAGAGGCGCCACCTTGTGTTTTTCAGGTTCTCAGAGAGGCTATCTGTGGTGTAGACTTGGAGGGCACGTGGTGTCAAGCTGGTGAGAAAGATCGTGACGAGGCAACGCTCTTGCGCTAGGTCAACCGACAGGATCATAACTATTCCACTTATGATAAAGAGTTATATGCACTTGTTAGGGCTTTGTTTACTTGGCAACATTATCTTTTTCCTAAAGAGTTTGTGATTCATAGTGATCATGAATCTCTTAAATATTTGAAAAGCCAAAACAAGCTTAACAAGAGGCATGCTAAGTGGGTGGAATTCCTTGAGCAATTTCCTTATGTGATCAAACACAAGCAAGGCAAAATAAACATTGTGGCCGATGCACTTTCTAGAAGATATGCCTTGATTACCCTTTTGGGTTCTCAATATCTTGGCTTTGATCACATTAAGGATCTTTATCATGATGACCTTGATTTTTCTCCTATCTATCAAGAGTGTCTTAAAGGAGGACACAAAGACTTTTTTATACAAGATGGCTTTCTTTTCAAAGGAAAACGTCTTTGTGTTCCCCAATGCTCAATTAGATTATCTCTTGTTAGAGAAGCACATGAGGGAGGATTAATGGGTCACTTTGGGGTTGCTAAAACTTTGGATGTGTTGCATGAACATTTCTATTGGCCTCATATGCATAAACATGTTCATAGTTTGTGTGATAAATGCATAGCTTGCCGCAAGGCTAAATCTAGGATGCATCCCCATGGTCTATATACTCCTCTCCCTATCCCTTCAATGCCTTGGGTTGACATCTCTATGGATTTCATCTTAGGATTACCCAAGACATCAAAGGGAAAGGATTCCATTTTTGTGGTAGTGGATCGTTTTTCAAAGATGGCTCACTTTATTCCTTGCCACAAAGTGGATGATGCATGTCATATTGCAAACCTATTCTTTTAAGAAGTCGTTCGTTTACATGGGATTCCTAGAACTATTGTGTCCGATAGAGATCCAAAGTTCTTGAGTCACTTTTGGAAGACCTTGTGGGGTAAGCTTGGTACTAAGCTTTTATTTTCTACAACTTGTCACCCACAAACCGATGGTCAAACCGAAGTGGTCAATAGAACTTTAGGTCAACTATTGAGATGCTTCATTTCCGGGAATCCTAGAGTGTGGGAGAATTTACTACCCCATGTTGAGTTTGCATATAATCGTGTAGTAAATTCTACCACCTCACATTCTCCTTTTGAGGTTGTCTATGGGTTTAATCCCTTAACACATCTTGATCTTCTTCCTATTCCCATTCTTGGAGATGTCTTGTGCAAAGATGGGGATGAAAAGGCTTCTTTTGTGAAAACTTTGCATAAAGACATCAAGATGAGAATTGAGAAGAAGGTTGGCAAGTATGTTGAACTTGCCAATAAAAGGAGAAAAGCATTGTTGTTTGAGGAAGGTGATTGGGTTTGGCTTCATTTGAGGAAGGATCGCTTTCCTACTCAAAGAAAGTCCAAACTAATGCCTCGTGGTGATGGACCTTTCCAAGTCCTCAAGAGGATTAATGACAATGCTTATGAGTTAGATATGCCTGATACATACCTTGGTAGTCATACATTTAATATCAGTGATCTAACTCCTTTTTCTGTAGGTCTCCAGAATTCGTGGTCGAATTCTCTCCAACTCGGGGAGTATGATGGAGATCAAGTTCAAGACCAAATGGAGGCCAATACTCAAGGACAAGAAGAGGAAGAGGCTCAAGTGCTAGACGCTCATGGAGTTGGTAGTCCACCTCAAAGGCTTACAAGAAGTCAATTCAAAGCATTAGGAAATAATGGGAGGTTGTTCTCTCTTTTTGTAATATCTTTGTTTGAAGGTGCTTAGAGGGAAACATAGTTTAGGAAATATCTTTTGTAATATCTTTTTGTAATATCTTTTGTAAACGCATCTTTAGGTCTTTAGTTTAGGAAAATAGTAGGAAGCTTGGGGGGTGTGAGCATAGTAGAGGGGTGTAGGCGTAATAGGGAGGTACCAAACTAAGAGAGGAAGTCACACCTTCCTCATGCTCTAGGATTGGCGCCACTTTTATGTCATTTGGGGGGAATTTTGAATTTAATTAGCTCTTCATTTCAGCACCTCTTAGGCTATAAATAAAGGTGCTTACCTTGTAAAATTCAGATTGGAAATTAGTAATAGAGAAACTCTACTCAATTTGAGAGAGAATTTGTGAGAGCTTGCTTCTCCTTCACCTTGTCTTATCTTGAGTGCATTTGGTTCTCTCAAGTGGCGGCACTAGCTCACTCATCTTGGAGTCTTCATCCTCTAAGTGGCGTGATCATCAAACCAAAGCATCCATCTCCATAAGTTCTTCTTTCTTTCATCTCCATATTCATATGCAATTCCTAAAACATGTTTAGCTTCCTTTTCTGGTTCGGCATTTCAGCCTATTTTCCAGTTTTGTTTCGGTTCTTAGTTCATTGGTTGTTCTTAGTTGTTTCTTCTTCAATTCTAGCTTAATTGTTCGGTGCATTTCTGTTCTTGAGCATTTTAATCGGTGCAATTGCATTTTTACACAATTTGTTCGGTTCAATTGGCAATAGATGGCTCATCCATATGAGTTTGGTGTGAGGTGCAAGTCTTGGTGAGTTCTTGAAACATAGAACCTTGATCCAATTCTATTATAAGTGCCTAAGCTATCTCCAACTCAAGTTGAGTCCATACAATGTCAAAGAATCATCTCTTCTTTGGTAGTGGATTCATATCAAAGGGGGAGAGGAGGAGAGGGTAGCTCCATTAGAGGGAGAATTGTTAATGATTAGGAGAACCCTCAACAATCAACCTAGCACATCCATGGAAACACAAAGGGAGAACATCTTTCATACAAGATGTAATGTTTTAGAAAATATATGTTCCCTCATTGTGAATAGTGGATCTAGTTGCAATTGTTGTAGTGCTAGGATGGTTGATAAGCTCAATCTGCAAGTAGTTCCTCATCCCAAACCTTACAAACTACGATGGATCAATGAAAATGGGGAACTAAGTGTAGACAAGCAAGTGGAAATCAAGTTTTCCATAGGAAACTACAAAGACAAGGTTTTATGTGATGTAGTACCTATGGAAGCTTGTCATATCTTATTAGGGAGACCATGGCAATTTGATAAGAAAACCTTGCATGATGGTCTCACTAACGAGATTTCCTTCACCCATAAGCATAGGAAGTTTGTACTTAGTCCTTTACCACATTCTCAAGTGATAAAAGACCAAATACAAATGAAACATAAGAGGGATGAGGAAAACAAACAAAAAAGAGCACTACAAAAAGAGAAAATCCGTAGGTTGAGAAAGGCGTGGGAGAAGAGTGTTCCTTCCCACAAGGTTGCTCAACAAGAAAAGCCTTTTGAAAACATCTTGGAAAATTTGCTTCTTGTTGAACAACCTAGCCTAATCTTTTGTAAGGGAACACTTGCATGCACTGCCACAAGTAATGAACCCATGAGTCTACCTCCTCAAGTGGAAAATCTTTTGAGTGAATTTGAAGATATATTCTCTAATGAGGGACCCAATGGACTCCCTCCCATTAGAGGTATAGAACATCAAATTGACTTAATTCCAAGGGCAAGCCTACCAAATAGGCTCGCTTATAGAACTAACCCCGAGGAAACCAAGGAGATAGAGTCACAAGTTCAAGACTTGTTGGAGAAGGGTTGGGTTCAAAAGAGCCTAAGCCCTTGTGTTGTACCTGTCTTGTTGGTGCCAAAAAAAGATGGAAAATGGCGTATGTGTTGTGATTATAGAGCAATCAACAACATCACCATCAAGTATAGGCATCCAATCCCAAGGCTTGATGAGATGCTTGATGAGTTACATGGGTCAACTATATTTTCCAAAATTGACCTTAAAAGTGGGTATCACCAAATTCGAATCAAAGAGGGTGATGAATGGAAAAACCGCTTTTAAGACCAAGTTTGGATTATATGAGTGGTTGGTGATGCCATTTAGCCTCACTAATGCCCCTAGTACATTCATGAGGCTCATGAATCATACCTTGAGGGATTGTATAGGTAAATACGTAGTAGTTTACTTTGATGATATCTTAGTGTATAGCAAAACCCTAGAAGACCATCTAAGTCACCTTAGGGAAGTTCTTCTAGTGCTTAGGAAAAATAGTTTATTTGCCAATAGTGATAAATGTACCTTTTGGGTAGATAGCATAGTTTTCCCAGGTTTCATAGTTAACAAAGGGGGGGGTGCATGTTGACCCCGAGAAAATCAAAGCCATCCGAGAGTGGCCAACTCCGTAAAGTGTAAACGATGTAAGAAGTTTCCATGGGCTAGCTAGCTTTTATAGACGTTTTGTACCTAATTTTTCAAGCTTAGCTTCCCCTCTCAATGAACTTGTCAAAAAAGATTTTGCATTTTGTTGGAGTGATAAGCATGAGCAAGCCTTTCAAAGGCTCAACTCACCAATGCACTAATTCTAGCTCTCCCAAAATTTTTCTAAAACCTTTGAGATAGAATGTGATGCATCGGGAGTGGGCATAGGTGCGGTATTGTTGCAAGGTGGACACCACATTGCATATTTTAGCGAAAAACTCCATGGTGCCACCCTCAACTACCCCACCTATGACAAAGAGCTTTATGCTCTTGTGCGAGCCCTAAAGACTTGGGAACACTACCTTGTGTCCAAATAATTTGTAATCCATAGTGATCACTATACCGATCAGGTCATTGGGTGTGATGACGTGGACAAGAGAAAGGTGGGTGGTCAAGAAGGCAACATAGTCGCCGTTTATGGAAGTGGCGTTCTGCGGCATACATAATCGGTTGTCGCCGCTTTGTGTGTCACCAACATGTTAGATAATGGAAGATCAGGTGGTCTGACATCGCCAAGCAAAGACATCGCCCAAGAAGAACAGTCGTCGAAAGAAGACGTCGCTAAGATAAGGCGTCGCCAAGAGAAGACATAGCCAAGCGGAGATATCGATGGTGTTACCCCCCGATGCCCATGGGTAGGAAAGACCGTGGAAGGGGCGACACCGTGAGGAAGCCTTGGACCTTGATAGCTCAGAACAGTAACAAAGAAAGGTGGCTTCAAGGCCATAAGTTCTAGTACCAGTAGGGGGTAAACCTGACTCATGAAGTATCCACGCCACTGCTGGGAGACCCTGGGACAGATACGACCCATGAGAGGGCCATGACCAGGGGAGAACCACGTGCATGATACGAGAGAAAGGTAGACACACCCCCAGGGCGAGTGACTAACGATTGGGGCACATGAGTTGGCGCCCAGAAAGTCACCCCACGTGCCAGAAGCACTTCGAGGAATGAGGGCTCACACAGTGGAATAACCCTAAGTTGGGTTGCAGCGCTGTGGGACCCTCTGCGAGAATAACGATCAAGTTAGAAGGGCACGTGACGATGCGCACGTGCTCATTAAAGGTTTCAATGAAAGTTTGCCAAGGTACGCGTTGATTCAGTTAAAGATTTGAACGTTCCAAGGAATATTTTTATACGCTTTCAATGCGCTTTAACGCGCTTTAAACATGAGAGATGTATAAAAAGGGACCTTGGGGCATTTGAAGGGAGTTTTTTTGACCTAATTCTCATAGTTACACAGAGCACAAACCCTAGTTGTTTTCGCTGCGCACCCACTGTGAGCACAAGGCAATTAGGGCAACACAGTTTCAGTGATTCAGTATAAGTTTTCGACCACCTTCAGAGGGTGTGTCACCTTTGATGTTTCTCACTAAGCTGACTTGATCATCAGAGTGCAAACGGCCGCGAGGGTGCCCCTTTGTTCACTTCTTTTCAAGTATTCACGGACGGAGCAGAACGAAGGTGCCATAGCTCGTTAGGACAAGCCACACACGAAGACGACCCTGGTCAACCGGCGGGAACAATCACGATTCTTTAAAGTATTTAAAGGGCCAGCACAAGCTCAATAAGAGACATGCTAAATGGATGGAGTTTCTTGAGCAATTTCCTTATGTAATCAAATACAAGAAAGGAAGCACAAACATAGTGGTTGATGCTCTCTCAAGGAGGCATGTGCTCTTTTCAAAACTAGGTGCCCAAATTCTTGAATTTGATCACATAAGAGAGCTTTATCAAGAAGATCAAGAAATTTCATCCATCTATGCCCAATGTCAACATATAGCACAAGGAGGTTACTATGTGGCCGATGGATATCTTTTTAAGGAAGGAAAACTTTGTATTCCCCAAGGCACACATAGGAAGGTCCTTGTCAGGAATCACATGAAGGGGGTCTCATGGGCCATTTTGGAGTTGATAAGACTCTAGATATTTTAAAAGAAAAAATTTATTGGCCACACATGAGAAAGGATGTCCAAAGACATTGCTCTAGATGCATATCATGTTTAAAAGCAAAGTCTAGAACAATGCCTCATAGACTCTACATCCCCTTGCCGATTGCAAATGCTCCTTGGGAAGACATTAGCATGAACTTCATTTTAGGACTCCCTAGGACTGCAAGAGGCCATGACTCTATCTTTGTGGTAGTGGACTGTTTTAGCAAAATGTCCCATTTTATTCCTTGCCACAAGGTAGACGATGCTCAAAATATTTCTAGACTCTTCTTTAGAGAAGTGGTGAGACTCCATGGTATACCTAGAAGTATAGTATCCCATAGAGATCCCAAGTTCATAAGCCACTTTTGGAAAACTCTTTGGGGCAAACCTGGAACAAGACTACAATTCTCAACTTCTTGTCATCCTCAAACGGAATGGCCAAACCGAAGTAGTCAATAGATCTCTTGGAACTATGCTTAGGGCTATCATGAAAGGAAACCACAAATCTTGGGATGAGTACCTTCCCCACATTGAGTTTGCTTACAATAGAGTAGTCCACAAGACTACTAATGCTTCTCCTTTTGAAGTTGTATATGGATTCAATCCTCTCACACCTATGGATTTGTTACCTCTTCCTAACCCACAAGAATTTGTGCATAAGGAAGGAGTAATCAAAGCCGATTTTGTGAAGAAAATGCATGAGAAGATTAAAATCCAAATACAACAACAAAGTGAAAAGTATGCAAAATACAACAATAAAAGGAAGAGAGAAATAATTTTTGAGGAAGGAGACTTAGTTTGGCTTCACCTTCGAAAAGACAGATTTCCCACTCAAAGGAAGTCCAAACTAAGTCCCCGAGGTGATGGACCCTTTCAAGTCCTCAAGAGAGTCAACAACAATGCTTACAAATTGGACCTACCTCTTGAATATGGAGTGCATGATACTTTTAATGTAATTGATCTATCTCCATTTGTAGGTACCAATGAAGACAAGGACGACATGGATTTGAGGACAAATCCTTTCCAAGGGGGAGGGAATGACGGAAGAGGGCCAAGCTCAACCTCCCATGAAAGACAAGAGCCAAGCCAAGAGCGTTTAGACCCAAGTGAAGAGCATCTAGAGCCAAGACGTGAGCATCCAAGGGCAAATGAAGAGCGTCTAGTGCAAAGGGGAGAGTGTCTAGGACCAATTACTAGGTCCATGGCCAAGCGAATCCATGAAGACTTGGACCAAGCTACAAATGGAAGATAGAGCTATTTGTATATGCTACATGAAGGCCCATCAAGAGTAGCTTAGTATTAGTTGTAGTGTAAATAGCACAAACTTGATTCCATGAGAATTTGACCTAGATTTGCTAGATTTTCTACGTTTCTAGAAGGATTTCTTCTCTAGGGCCGACCATGTGCCATGAGTTCCTTGTGATGACATTTACATTTCATTTAGATTGCATTTTCTTATCATTAGGTTAACCTTATGGTCCTCCTTAGCCTATAAAAGGGGGAGCCAACATCATGTATTTTTAAGATTGAATAGAGTATTGTTATGCTTCCAAATTTGTGTCATACACTACTCTTTGCCTAATATCTAGGTTTTAATCTTCACTTCATCACCTTCAAAGGGGCTGGCCGAACCTCCCCAATTCCCCACTCTCATGCAACTTCAAGGCACCCATACTTCCTAGGAAGGTCTTGCTTCATCTCCTCCACAAGCTTCTGCAAGTTTCATCACCAAAAATCAAAGAAGAGCTTATAGGAATGCCATCACTTTCTCCATCATCGGGCATTCATTTACGATTATACTGCCAGAGCTCATCATCAAGCATTTCATATTATTAATCACGTTACTTGAACTGGGATTTTTTCTGGTAATTTGAGATAAATAGGATTAATTTGATGTTATGAAGTGAAATGAGTTAAGGATGAACAAATGTAGTCAATAACACAACTATCAAGAATCCAAGAACTGAAGGAAGAAAGAAATTTATTACCAAATTGTGTTGTCATGTTGGAAGGAATAATAGAGACTTGATTAGAAATATTGCCACTGGACTTGGACTGTTGTAAGAGAGCTAACAATGTTTGATACTGCTCAAGAGTAAAACAAATCTGTTGAGACTGCACTTTTGTCTTTGAACTAACATGCTAAGAAGAACAAATTTTTTGTGAGGGATCAACAACTTCACCCATGAGAAAATGTAGGGACCAGAGCTCTTTGGAGCCCTGTTACCATATTATAAAATAGAACAGAGATAAAAAAAAAGAGAGAGAAAGGAAGGCAAAATATATGAGAAGGAATATTTCTTCTATTTTATTTCCCTTACATAGACCAAAGCAAAGAGTCTGAATATATACAAGTTGTACACTCATTCTAGGTCTAGTTAAAGAGACACAATGTAAAATAAAAGCCAACACTAGTACAAAAGTTTAAGACAACAACTCATTATTTAATGCGTTTTTACGGTCAGACGCTGTTTTTCAAAACGTGGTGGCATTTTTTAAATTAATTTAATTTAAGAAGGCGGCTATTTGTAATAGCCGCATTCTTAAATCAAAGCGTTTGATTTAAGAATGCAATTATTACAAATAACAGCCTTCTTAAAATCTTTCTTATCCTAACTCAGAAGCGTGTCACTTACGTTTTCATACTCTCCTTTCTTTTGCGCTTCGTTTCTCTTTTGTGCTTCCTCCATTAATTGTGCTTCCTCTTTTCTTCCCCTCTTCTTTGCATTGTCTTCATGCCATTGGTAAGCATTGTCTTCCTCTCTTCTTCTTCACCATTGATTTTTGCATGTTTTTGTTTCTCTTATGTTTTATCTTATGCCATTGCTAAGGTCACTATTTCATTGGGAAAGTTTTTGTTTGCTCTCTACTATGCCTTTCTCGTTGTTGTTGTTGCCTTGCTCCGTCGTGTATTTGCGTTTCATTGGGAAATTTTTATTTGCATTTTTTGGACTTTTATTTATGTTCTTGGTTATCAGGCCTTCCAATATCAATCCATTAATTATTATTTTTATTCAGAACATGCCACATTCAGATTCAAATTGGGATGAAATACTAAGAATGTGAAGAGGTATGATATGGATGCACCAAGAGATAAAAAGAAATGCTAAAATAATGACTTGTTCTTCAGAAAAGATCAAAGTTGAGAACTTTGATTAGAAACCCAAACAACAACGAAAAATGAAAGAAACTCTAAACGTTATTCGTAAATGCGATTTATAAATGTGACTATGGTAAATAGTCGCATTTATAAATCGAATTTACGAATGCGGCTAAATAGTCGTCTTCTTGTGTCTTCGATTTAAGACTATGTGTACTTCAAATGCTGCTATATAGCCGCCGTTTTAAATTGAAAATAGTCGTTGTTGTTTTGCCTTTCTACACCGGTGCAATAAAGACTAGAATAAGAAAAGACAAATTAAAGGCTAGACATAAGTACAAAAAGAAACAACTAAGAATTAGAAAAGATAAATTAATATTAACTTCCTTTTAGAAGCCTTGTATCTATATCCTTTGTTATATCCTTAACACCTATAACCCTAATATTGGTGTATATATATGGTAGCCTTTTTTCATTCTTTTCTCCTCTCTTCTCATTCACCCTCCACACACTCCTCCCATTCACTTCCACCCTTCATGCTTTTCACTCTTCACTCACAAAATCACATACAACACCTTACACACATCCTCTCACCTTGGCACCCCACCAAACGTGCAGTTGATCGAATACGACCACAAGACTCATCATCACCAATGCTATCATCCTTCACACATCGTTGACCTCACTGTCGACACCAGTTTTGGTGATTTTTGCACCCGCGAGGTCCTCCCTGCATTTAGACGCTTATCCTCCCTATGCTTGAGCTTCTCTAGGGAGAAGCAAGGCCTTAGGAAGAAGCAGAAAAAAAAGAAGGAAGAGGAGAAATAAAATGGAACCAAAGTGTGAGTTGAGAGGTTTCATATATCATTTTAAGGAGTGAACTTTAAACCTATGCAACACATTACCTACTAGAGATAAAGACATTTTATAATATATAAATGAGTACAAATCTTATCTTATAAACATTTTTTAAAAACATATAGTGTAAGAGCTCTCAAAGGTCTGATTGCTACATTTATTCATGAGTGAAGTTATTGATCTCACAAGATCTTTTTTCACCTTATTATATTAGTTCATATGATAATACTTTATTTTTCATTGTTCATATCACTCATGAAAAACCAAACTATCATAATTAATCTAGTTTATTTCAAGTGAGCCTCCAAACTATCATAATTATAATTAGTCTAGTTTTATTTTAAGTGAATCTCAGTTTTAAAGAATAACAAAAGACAGATGAAAGAATAAATACATTAGTAAAAGATAACTAAAAGTTAGAAAATATAAAATTAGTATTAGTTAAATCTTGAATTCATATTTTTTTTTGTTAATACGGAACAAATACCACACACCGAGAGTCTGTTGTAGATTTTTATAACTATCCACGAATATATAATGTTGGTGATGATTTAGTTTGCATGTTATAAAGGGAGGAAGGCTTAATTTTTTTTTTTATCACATTCAAAGCTTAGTAAATTCTCGGTGCATGGTTACAAACTTTTCTAAAAATTATGCTGCGTATATGTTTATGGGGAGCCATTTTTGTTTCTTTTGTGACCTACTGTTCATCTTTTTTTTTTTCCTTTTTTGTAAAGCAAGGGTTGAATGAGTGTGAATAGATTGCATTGGGACCCGCGACTTGACTTAAATTGATGAGAGAAATTTGCATTCATGTGCGGGTGAGGCCTACAATTTTGGCTCATGGAATGCAGAAGCATTCACGTAAGAGGGAGAGAGAGAGAGAGCTGGGGCCAACGTTTTTATTACTCTTCCATGCATTCATTACTCTCGGACCACTCTCTTTGATACTCCCACTCCAGCAACTTCACTATTTGCACCACACTTTTAATATACGTCTCACATCTTGTACGCAAACCTGAGTCCATTCTACTGGCCCAGTAGCTCTGCTATTCGCCACCCACACCTTAAATACCCGCATCATTCCTACCCAAATAAAACTGGGTCCATTCAGTTGTCCCAGCACTGTTACTATCTGCCACCACTTTTTGTATTTTTATACACCCACCAATTTCTAATTTCTTTAAAAAAGAATAATAAAATTAAAAATAATAATAATCAATATTTTAAAATTTGAATTTCTACAATAATTATTTGAGTAATTGTATAATCATACATATCATATTTTGCTTAATACTCTTTTTTGATAAAAACAAAAAATCCAAAAAATGTAAAAAATTAACAATGTCAACAAATAAACTTTTTTCAAATAGTTGACTGTCAGAAATATGCGATCCCTCATCTTTAGTTATTAACAGAAATATGTAGTAGCAAGATCCATTCTTATCGGATTCACTTTTTCAAAATTCTTGTTTCATCTTTTTCAAATGTCCAACTCACTCTAGCACAACTATTTTCAAATAGTTTAATCTTTAGAACTAGGTAAACCTTGATTTTTCGTCATGAACGAAAATACATAAGATCAAGGTTTATCCTTGTTGGATCCCTAAATAAAATTAAAAAATATTTTCTTTATTTTATTTTTTTGTCTTTTAAAACCACTCTCATTTCACATATTTCATTAAAGGTATCGTCTTTGGACGGGCCTTGTAGGGGTGATAATACCTTCTCTACACGTAACTGACTTTTTGACCCCGAATCTAGTTCGCAAACCGTCTAATGGAGGACCATCCAAATGTTAGAATATATGGCTTTAAACTAGAGGGGGTGGTGAATTGTTTAAAGAGAGTTTTCGCATACTTTTCAGCCTTGAATGAAATTACTTCAAGAAAACCTTGATTAAGAAATCAGTTTTTCAAAACATAAAGCAAAAGGCACAACACTAGTAAAAACAATTGGTTGTTTTACCGAAACAATCGGTTGTTTATACCAGTTAACAAATATCAAATTGAATTTAAAGAGTTAGGGATAGAGAGAATGCACACAAATGTTTATACTGGTTCACTCCAAATCCAGAGCTACATCCAGTCTTCTCAGAAACCCTCTGAGGAAATCCACTAAGCAATCACAACTTGATCACTTACACCACAACCAAGAAAGTGACCTTGAACACCCCAAGACACACACTCTTCTTGGCCAATGTACCGCCCTGGTGGTCGGATGCGATGACGTGGCATCCTGTTACAGTGTAGGCGTGTTGACAAGGCGCCAGGTTGACAGTTGGGAAGGAAGTCGGGAGGCCCGTGTAGTCGCCGATAGTTAAGTTGGCGCGTTCCGATCTCTAGCTTACCAGGGTAGGCGATCGCCAGGTTGAGGACGAAGTCGCCAGATGCAGACTCAGGCGACCAGGCAGTCGGAGATCGCCAGAACAAGCACATCGCCGAAGTTAAAGGAGAAGCAGATTATGAAGGCGGCCGGCGAGACCACAGGGAAGGTGTATGAAGGCCCTACCTCGCCAGTTTTAGTAGAGATCTCACTCCTGAGTTAGCTATGCACTGGGCAGTACCATGCATAGGTAGCTTAGCCAAAATGAGAGTAGAAGCAGCGCCAAGTCAGTGAGCTTCCAGATGATGGCACGTGTACGGTTGGATGCAGGCCACGTGTCCAAGCCTGTAACTGCCAGGAGAGAGAAAACCACCAGGTATATAAGAGTTCCTAACAGATTTTCTAAGGTACGCACGTTCAGTTCATACACTTTACGCTTGCGAGTGACAGAGCTGTTTGTGAGAGAGGTTTGCACGGTTCCAGTCCTTAGTATTTGGTGATACCGTCACTGACTTGAGCGTCGGAGTGCGATCGGCCGCAGCGGCGCCGTATCGTTTCTTTGCAGGTTCTTGAGATAGATCCAGAGGAGGAACGGAAGTGAGAAGCGGCGCGCACGTCGATCCTTTGACGAGGCATTCTCCAGCGCTCCGGTCAACAGGCAGGATCATCAGGCGCCCACCGTGGGGCCGTGTAAAACGTGCTCCCATCCACAGCGTGAGTTCGTGGAGGTTTTGAGGTTTTCTGCGCGGGTTGTGTGCTGGTGCAACCGTCGTTCTTGGTTTCTCTGAGTTTTGTTCGGTGAAGTTTGTGTTTTAAACCATTCATTCAGCTTTTCGATCGGTGGATTCGAGTGCTTTCGAGTGGTTGTTTGGTTCGCGGGGAAACGGTGGTTTTTGGTGAAGCTGCGATTTTCTTCGAAGGTTCGCGGTGTTCTTGAAGTTCTTGCGCAGTTTCTTGAATCTTCTCCGATCGGTCGCTAGTTCGTTCGTGGTTGAAGTGTTATTCGCTGTATTTCTGTGGTTCGCTGAAGTTGATGAGAAAGATGAGGAGCAATCGTTCCAGTCCTGTGGCTCCCGTCGCAGCTGAAAGCGACGCCGCCATGACCATGGCGCAGATGGCAGAAATGATGCGCTCATTGCAGGCCACTGTAGAAGCCTCGCGCGTCGAGCAGGCGAGGATACATGAAGACCTGGTCGCCTCTCGCGCCAGGAACGAGGAGCTCAGCAAAGTAGCTGAAGAGCTACGTCGAGCTCTTCAGGAGCAGCAGGTTCGTTCTTCCGCTGAAGAGGTGGCACCGTCGACGCCGCCTCGTGTTTTCCCAATGCCTTTCATTCAGGCGATTACCGATACGCCAATTCCCACGAGCGTGGTCCCGGTTAAAGCTGTTTTTACTGGCGTGGAAGATCCAGAGGCTCATCTGACCACGTTCCACACACAGATGATGCTGTCAGGAGGGTCGGATGCTGTTTATTGTAAGATGTTCGTGAGCACGCTCCAGGGAACGGCGATGGAGTGGTTTGTGAGCCTGCCTAATGGCCACATAACTAATTTTCAGCAGTTCTCGAAAATCTTTGTCGAGCAGTATATTGTGAACAAGGCACCGCCCAGGGTGTCCTATGACCTGTTTGATATAAGGCAGTACCACGGGGAGTCCCTCAGAGACTACCTCAATCGCTTCGGAGCGCAGATGGTCAGGTCGCCGGCCAAGGATGAAGAAATGCTGGTTTATGCCTTCAAGA